>NW_024544769.1:1200000-1762500 GCF_018167655.1 Microtus oregoni
CCATTTGGAGTTCTCTGTTTAGGTCTGTACCCCATTTTTTTTTGTTTTTTGATTATTTCTTCTTTTGATGACAAGTTTTTTGGAGTTCTTTGTATATTTTTGAGATCAGCCTTCTGTCAGATGGGGGCTGGTTAAGATCTTTTCTCATTTTGTAGGCTGCCATTTTGCCTTGTTGAGTGTGTCCTTTGCTTTACAGAAACTTCTCATTTTTAGGCAGTCCCATTTATTAATCATTGCTCTCAGTTTCTGTGCTACTGGGGTTATATTTAGGAAGTGGTCTCCTGTGCCAATGAGTACAAGTGCACTTATCACTTTCTGTTCTATGAGTGACCAAAAATGTCTACCAAAGAACTCCTGCAATTCATAAAAACCTCAAGTAATGTAGCAGGATACAAGATTAACTAAAAAGATCAGTAGCCCTCCTTTATACAGATGATAAATTGACTGAGAAAGAAATCAGAGAAACATTGCCCTTCACAATAGCCACAAATAAAATAATATACCTTGGAGCAACTCTAACCAAACAAGTAGAAGACCTGTTTGACAAGAAATTTTAATCTTTAAAGGATGAAGTTGAAGGAGACATTAGAAAATAGAAAGATCTCCCATACTTCTGGGTAGGTAGAATTAACATAGAAAAATGGCATTCACAGGGTCCCCTGTAAGGGAGCCGGGGCACCTTCAGCTCCAGCGCCAGGATTCCTGCACGCTCCTGGATACCCCCCCCCCACCCTTGCTCCATTCATCCTGTTGGCCCTGGATCATTGGGCTACCGGCAGCCCTGTTTAGTTGCTGAGGAATCCCATACGGGTGAGTGTGTGCTATCCAGGGGCGGACTGTCCCTGAAGAGAGCACAAACCCCCTCCCCCAGCTCCTTCTGCAGGGCTGTCTTTCTTTCACACGACCCAGCCCCCCCAGCACCCCTCCCCAACCCTGCCCTGCTGTATGCTAGGAGCAGTGCTCAAGTACAGTTTTAAGCTCCTAAACTAAGGCTACCCACCCAGAGCTGTGAGTGCCTGCCTACCAGGCAGGCCTCAGGGTCGCCTGTAAGGGAGCCGGGCACCTTCAGCTCTGGCGCAAGGCTTCCTGCATGCTCCTGGGTACCCCCCCCCCCCCCTGGCTCCATTCATCCTGTTGGCCCTGGATCATTGGACTACTGGCGGCCCTGTTTAGTTGCTGAGGAATCCCATCAGGATGGGAGGGTTGCTGAGGAATCCCGTCGGGACGGGAATGGTTCCTGCTTCTACACTGAAGAGATATACCCAGAGAGTCAATCACAGCAAAGACTGGACCAAGACACCAGGCCTCTCCTGGCTCCATTTGAAGGAAGAGATGGGAAGGCGCCAATGCAAGAATTCCTCCAACAACCTGAAAGGCAACATGAAACCAACAGAAACCAGGGATCCCGAAATAAAGAAGAATTGTACAACCTACTCCTGAAGAAATAGAAGAAATCGACTCAAAAGTGAACTATATGAAAATAATAGAGGACCTTAAACAGGAGGTGAAAAACTGCCATAAACAATTAGAGATTACAAACAAAAAGGTAGAGGAAATGAATAAATCACTCAAAGACATGCAAGAAAACCAAGAGAAACAAGAAAAAGCAATCAAACAGGTTAGGGAAGCGGTTCAAGACTTGAAGAATGAATTGGAAGCAATGAAGAAAACACAAACCGAGGGAAGGATGGGGATGGAAAATATGGGTAAACGAACAGGAACTACAGAGACAAGTACTAACAACAGATTACAAGAAATAGAAGAGAGAATGTCAGACACTGAAGATACCATAGAGAAAATAAACACACTGATCAAAGAAAACAGCAAGTCCAACAAACTCTCATCACAAAACATTCAGGAAATTTGGGACACAATAAAAAGACCAAACCTAAGAATAATTGGAAGGAGAAGAAGTGCACCTCAACGGTACAGAAAATATACTTAATAAAATTATAAAAGAAAACTTTCCCAACCTGAAGAAAGAGGTTCCTATGAAGGTTCAAGAAGCATACAGAACACCAAATAGGCTGGATCAAAAAAAAAAAAAAACATCCCCTCGCCATATAATAATAATCAAAACACAAAATATACAGAATAAAGAAAGAATATTAAGAGCCGCAAAGGAAAAAGGCCAAGTTACTTATAAAGGTAAACCTATCAGACTTACACCTGACTTCTCTATGGAAACCATGAAAGCCAGAAGGTCCTGGATAGATGTACTGCAAAAACTAGGAGATCATGGATGCAAGCCCAGACTACTATATCCAGCCAAACTTTCGTTCACTATAAATGGAGAAAACAAAATTTTCCAGGATAAAAACAAATTTAAACAATACGTAGCCACAAATCCAGCCTTACAGAAAATTATAGAAGGAAAATCACTAACCAAGGAGTCCAACAATGCCCACAATAACTCAGTCATCTAGAGACCTTTCACCAGCACAACTCAAAGAAGGGAAACACACAAACCCTACTACTAAAAAAGTGACCGGAGTTAACAACCACTGGTCATTAATATCACTTAATGTCAATGGGCTCAACTCACCTATAAAAAGGCACAGGCTAAGAGATTGGATATGAAAACAGGATCCAACATTCTGCTGTTTACAAGAAACACACCTCAACCACAAAGACAGGCACCAACTCAGAGTAAAGGGCTGGGAAAAGGCTTATCAAGCAAATGGACCTATGAAACAAGCAGGTGTGGCCATACTAATTTCTAACAAAGTTGACTTCAAACTTAAATCAATCAGAAGAGATGGAGAGGGACATTTTATACTCATAACAGGAACAATTCATCAGGATGAAGTCTCAATCCTGAATATCTATGCCCCTAATATAAAAGCGCCCACGTATGTAAAAGAAACATTACTAAAACTCAAGGCAGCCATCAAACCACACACACTAATATTAGGAGACTTCAACACTCCTCTCTCACCAATGGACAGGTCAACCAAACAGAAACCTAACAGAGAATTTAGAGAATTAATGGAGGTAATGAAGCAAATGGACTTAACAGACATCAATAGATTATTCCACCCAAAGATGAAAGAATATACCTTCTTCTCTGCAGCTCATGGAACCTTCTCAAAAATTGACCGCATACTCGGTAGCAAAGCTAACTTACACAGTTACAAAAAAATATTAGTAACCACCTGCATCTTATCAGATCACCATGGATTAAAGTTAGAATTCAACAACAATGCTACCCCCAGAAAGCCTACAAACTCATGAAAACTGAACAGTCAACTACTGAACCATACCTGGATTAAGGAAGAAATAAAGAAAGAAATAAAAGTCTTCCTTGAATTCAATGAAAATAAGAAACAACATACTCGAATTTATGGGACACTATGAAAGCAGTGCTAAGAGGAAAGTTCATCGCACTAAGTGCCCACTTAAAGAAAACAGAGAAAGCACATATTGAAGACTTAACAGCCCACCTGAAAGCTCTAGAAAAAAAAGAAGCAGACTCACCTAGGAGGAGTAGAAGCCTGGAAATAATCAAACTGAGGGCTGAAATCAACAAAATAGAAACACAGAAAACAACCCAAAGAATCAATGAAACAAAAAGCTGGTTCCTGGAGAAAATCAACAAGATTGATGAACCCCTATCCAAACTAATCAAACGGCAGAGAGAGAATACGCAAATTAATAAGATCAGAAATGAAAAGGGGGACATAACCACAGACACAGAGGAAATTCAGAGAATCTTCAGATCTTATTACAAAAGCCTGTATAACACAAAACTGGAAAATGTAAAAGAAATGGACACTTTTTTAGATAAATACCATATACCAAAGTTACACCAGGACCAGGTGAACAATCTAAACAGACGTGTTGGTCGCGAAGAATTAGAAGCTGTTATCAAAAACCTCCCTACCAAAAAAAGCCCAGGGCCAGATGGTTTCAATGCAGAGTTCTACCAGAACTTCCAAGAAGAGCTAATACCTATACTCCTTAATGTATTCCACAATATAGAAACAGAAGGGTCATTACCTAATTCTTTTTATGAAACTACAGTTACTCTGACACCAAAACCACACAAAGACTCAACCAGGAAAGAGAATTACAGGCCAATCTCACTCATGAACATCGACGCAAAAATCCTCAACAAAATCCTGGCAAACCGAATCCAAGAACACATCCGAAATATTATCCATTATGATCAAGTAGGCTTCATTCCTGAGATGCAGGGTTGGTTCAACATATGAAAATCTATCAATGTAATCCAGCATATAAATAAACTGAAAGAAAATAACCATATGATCATCTCATTAGATGCTGAAAAAGCATTCGACAAAATTCAACATCCATTTATGTTAAAAGTCTTGGTGAGATTAGGGATACAAGGGTCATATCTAAATATAATAAAAGCTGTATACAGCAAGCCGACAGCTAATATCAAATTAAACGGAGAGAAACTCAAAGCCATCCCGCTTAACTCAGGAACACGACAAGGCTATCCACTCTCGCTATACCTCTTCAATATAGTACTTGAATTTCTAGCAATAGCAATAAGACAACATAATGGGATCAAGGGGATTCGAATTGGAAAGAAAGAAGTTAAACTTTCATTATTTGCAGATGATATGATAGTGTACTTAAGCGACCCCCAAAACTCCACCAAAGAACTTTTACAACTGATAAACAGCTTTAGTAATGTGGCAGGATACAAGATCAACTCCAAAAAATCAGTCGCCCTCTTATACACAAAGGATATGGAAGCAGAGAGAGAAATCAGAGAAACTTCACCATTCACGATAGCCACAAACAGCATAAAATATCTTGGGGTAAATCTAACCAAGGAAGTGCAAGATCTATTTGACAAGAACTTTAAGGCATTGAAGAAAGAAATTGAAGAGGATACCAAAAAATGGAGGGACCTCCCTTGCTCTTGAATTGGGAGGATCAACATAGTAAAAATGGCAATTCTACCAAAGGCAATTTATAGATTCAATGCAATCCCCATCAAGATCCCATCAAAATTCTTCACAGATCTGGAGAAGAAAATAATCAACTTTATACGGAAAAACAAAAAACCCAGGATAGCCAAAACAATCCTATACAATAAAGGATCTTCTGGAGGCATTACCATCCCTGACTTCAAACTCTATTACAGAGCTACAGTAATGAAAACAGTGTGGTACTGGCATAAAAACAGAGAAGTCAACCAATGGAATTATACAGAAGACCCGGATTTTAACCCACAAACCTAAGGATACCTAATTTTTGATAAAGGAGCTAAAAGTATACAATGGAAGAAAGAAAGCATCTTCAACAAATGGTGCTGGCACAACTGGATGTCAACCTGTAGAAGAATGAAAATAGACCCATATCTTTCACCGTGCACAAAACTCAAGTCCAAATGGATTAAAGACCTCAATATCAGCCCGAACACACTGAAAAGGATAGAAGAGAAAGTGGGAAATACCCTACAACAGATGGGCACAGGAGATCGCTTACTATGTATAACCCCAGAAGCACAGACATTAAGGGCAACATTGAATAAATGGGACCTACTAAAACTGAGAAGCTTCTGTAAAGCAAAGGTCACTGTCACTAAGACACAAAGGCAACCTACTGACTGGGAGAAGATCTTCACCAACCCCGCAACAGACAAAGGTCTGATCTCCAAAATATATAGAGAACTCAAGAAACTAGACTTTAAAATGCTAATTAACCCAATTAAAAAATGGGGCACTGATCTGAACAGAGAATTCTCAACAGAAGAAGTTCAAATGGCCAAAAGACACTTAAGGTCATGCTCAACTTCCTTAGCAATCAGGGAAATGCAAATCAAAACAACTTTGAGATATCATCTTACACCTGTCAGAATGGCTAAAGTCAAAAACACCAATGATAACCTTTGCTGAAGAGGCTGTGGAGGAAGGGGTACCCTCATCCATTGCTGGTGGGAATGCAATCTTGTGCAACCACTATGGAAGTCAGTGTTTCGGTTTCTCAGGAAATTCGGTATCAACCTACCCCTGGACCCAGCAATACCACTCTTGGGAATATACCCAAGAGATGCCCTATCATATGACAAAAGCATTTGTTCAACTATGTTCATAGCAGTATTACTTGTAATAGCCAGAACCTGGAAACAACCTAGATGCCCTTCAATGGAAGAATGGATGAAGAAAGTATGGAATATCTACACATTAGAGTACTACGCTGTGGTAAAAAACAATGACTTCTCGAATTTTGCATGCAAATGGATGGAAATAGAAAACACTATCCTGAGTGAGGTGTCCCAGACCCAAAAAGATGAACATGGGATGTACTCACTCATAATTGGTTTCTAGCCATAAATAAGGGTCACGGAGTCTACAATAGGTGAATCTAAAGAAGCTAAGAAGAAGGGCAACCCAAGGAAAAACATATAGTTATCCTCTTGGCTATGGGAAGTAGACATAATTGCCGGGGAGAAAATTGGGATCTTGTGGGTGGGGTGGGATGGGGGTAAGGGGAGATGGGGAGAGAAAAGTTAGAAGGGAAGGAGGTCGGGCCTTGAGAAAACAGGAGGACTGGGATAAAGGAAGTTTGGACAGGGGAGCACGGAACCACAATTCTTAGTTAAGGGAGCCACTTTAGGGTTGGCAAGAGACCTGACCCTAGAGGGGCTCCCAGGTGCCCAAGCTGAGGTCCCCAGTTAGTTCCTTGGGCAGTTGAGGATAGGGAACCTGAAATGACCCTATCCTAGAGGAATACTGACGAATATCTTGCATATCACCATAGAACCTTCATCTGGTGATGGATGGAGATAGAGACAGAGACCCACACTGGAGCACTGGACTGAGCTCCCAAGGTCCCAATGAGGAGTAAAAGGAGGGAGAACATGAGCAAAGATGTCGGGACCACGAGGGATGCACCCACCCACTGAGACAGTGGAGCTGATCTATTTGGAGCTCACCAAGGCCAGCTGGACTGTGACTGAAAAAGCATGGGATAAAACTGGACTCTCTGAACATGGCGAACAATGAGGGCTGATGAGACGCAAAGGACAATGGCACAGGGTTTTGATCCTACGTAATGTGATGGCATTGTGGGAGCCTAGCCAGTTTGGATGTTCACCTTCCTAGATATGGACGGAGGGGGGAGTTCCTAGGTCTTACCACAGGGCAGAAAACCCTGACTGCTCTTTGGACTGGAGAGGGAGGGGGAAAGGAGTGGGGGGAGGGGGAGAAGTGTGGGAGGAGGGGGCGTAGGGTGGGAGGAGGGGGAAACTTGTTTTTTTTTTCTTTTTCTCCATTTCTCAATAAAAAAAAAATTAAAAAAATGGCATTCTTACCAAAATCAATCTACAGATTCAATGCATCACCCTTCAAAATCCCAGGATAATTATTCAAAACCTAGAAAGAGCAATATTTAACTTCATTTGAAAAAGCAAGAAACTCAGGATAGCCAAAACAATCCTGTACATTAAAGGAACTTCCGTAGACATCACAATCTGACTTCAAACTCTACTACAGAGCCACAGTACTGAATCAGCCTAGTATCATCATAAAAAAGACAAGAGAACCAATGAAATTGAATTGAAGACCCAGATATCAGTCCACACACTTATGAACACCTGATTTTTGATAAAGAAGTAAAAAAATTTAAAATGGGAAAAACAAAGTGTATTCAACACATGGTGCTGGCATAACTGGATATCAATATTTAGAAGGAAATTAGATCTGTATCTATCACCATGTGTAACATGAACAGGGTGGCTTGTTGTTGTTGAGGTTTTTGTCCCACCCAGTATCCCACAACTATTTAGCCCCAAAGAAAATCACACATAGGTGTCCATAAATTTTAAGCTGATTGGCCCATTTGCTCTAGCCTCTCACTGGCTAACTCTTACATCTTGATTAACCCATTCTTCTGATCTATGCTAGCCATGTGTCTCAGTACCTTTTTTCAGTGGGGCAGATCACATCCTGTTTCTTCGGTGGTCTGGGCAGGAGTGGGAGTAATCAACTTCCTCCTTCCCATAATTCTCCTGTTCTCATTACATCATTTCTACTTCCTGTCTGGTTTTCCCGCCTATAGGCCAATCAGCGTTTATTTAAAATATGATTGACAGAATACAGAGAATTCTCCCATACTGGCCATGTATAAAATTCAAGTTCAAATGGATCAGAGACCTAAAACCACATTTTATAATGCTGTCCTCTGTAATGCTTATCCTGCACATAATATTATTGCCCAATTAAGCTAGTGTTAAATGAACAGCCCCAGATTAAACATCAGTATACAAACAGTCCTATTACCTTAGTGAAATGTTGTTCACCATAGCAAATTGGGCATCTTTGGTAAATATCAGCAGAGTATTAATGTGACTAGGACTGAAAATTAGATTCTCTTACATGAAGGCTCAAAAATATATTCACAGCAAAACTTGCTAGTGTTGAAATGATAGGAACAAACAGCAGGAAGACCTAAATAAAACAACAAACTCTTGATTGATGTTCATGGGTATTTTTTTGTTTTTAATTTATGCTATATTTAGAATTCAGTATACTATTGAATTGTTAAATGTTTTACTTTGAATTGCTGTATTAATTATACAAAGTTGAGGGATGTATTGTGATGTTTTGATACACACATATATCACCTGACATTTTTGCCTCAGTGAACAACCTCTGAAATAACTAAAGTGAAAGACAAAGTAACAGCCTGGTGATGTGTCTTCTGTTTCACAGTAGATTTGGTCAGCATCTGATACATCTTAATAAATGTTATATATAGAATGGCTTGGTGCCAAGTTCCAGCATCTCTCTGTTTGAAATGTATCATTCTTCCTAAATGAGATTATCTTTTTGTTCAATCAAATTCAGATGTTGTCCCTCCTAAGTCTACTTTATCCTTGAACTAATGGAAAACACCAGAGGGTGAGAGTAAGCAACACTCACATCTCAGCAACACTCACATCTCACTGAATCTTATCATATGAGAGGCAACATCAAATATGAAATTGTACTGACTCTTCAAAGATACTGTTTTGCACTTAAGTTTTATTCATGAAATTCACACTTACTAAGAACAAATAATTATTTCTTCAAGAGCAACTGTGCTCTGTAAATATAGGTGTTGACTATATTAGGGGAATGAAATTAAGATCCCAAATTCTATCTGTAACTGTACAACTGACCTCTATTTCTTTGTTAAATTACATCCTCTTTAGTTGACCATTTTTGTTACTCAGACAACAAAAATAAAGCTAGGGTCTGATGTCATTTTGTATATTTCCCCCATAACATGCCATGTGACTATTCACAGGGGCTTAATCTTCTGTGTACCTGTCTTCTCATAAAGAAAGATACTAGTCATTATCTAGCTTGGAGAATGTTGAAATAAGAAAATGAGAGCATCAATGTGAAAATAATCTTTGAAAGGTCAAATTATAAAGTCAACCGTTATGGGTATTACTATTATTGTCCTGAATTCATGATTTTTTGGGTCTTAAAAAGATTAACTAAATGAGATAAAATATTACTCCAATAATCAAAAGCCCTGGAGCTTAACAATAATAATAACAGTAATAGTTGATATTTCACAAAACTCAACATGATCTGGCCTTGCCTACCTCTTTGTTTTCATCTCCTTTTGCTTGGACCCCTCAAAGTTCTTTATTAAAGTACACTTCCCTCATTTCAAGCATTTGCCATTTGTTCTGCCTTCTTGAAGCAGTTTCATATGTTTCTTTTCATGACTTTCCTTTTGTACCTTCCTAATTTCTGATCAAGTGCTTTCCTAAGAACCTTAAGCTTAATAGTATGTGTTTCCCAACCATCTCCCATTTATCCTCATCTTTTTTTTGTTTTAGTTTCTGCATAGAACTTATAGCTGACAATTCTTGTATGTATGTATGTTGCCTGTCTTCCTTACTATAATACTTGATCTGTGAAGGCAAGAACTGTTTTATGTCTTGGTTTACCATTTTATCCCGACAAAGAAGGACAGGACTAGGTATATGTTAAATGTTCTTCAAGCATTTGTTCAATATATGAAATACATTTTTGTACCAAATCTTCTTTTATACATATTCATAATTACTCTGTGGCTCGGTACTTTCACCTCTGTTTTTCTGACTACACATTTGAATATTAGCAAGGTTAAATAATTATTGAAGTTAACGTAGCAATTAAGGAGCCATCTGGGATTTGAAGCTTAAAGATAGTCTGACCCTAGCAGTCTTATTCTTAAGACTCCAGACTCTACAGTTCATTTGTTTGCTGATGTGAGAGTCCCCTCTGTGTACTGTGATTACCATTAATGAATAAAGAAACTGCCTTGGCCTGATGATAGGGCAGAACTTACTAGGTGGAAAAGACAGAACTAAATGCTGAAAGAAAGAAGAGCAGAGTCAGGGAGACACCATGGATCCTCATCCAGAGATGGACATGCTGAAACTTTGCTGGTAGGCCATGACCTTGTGGTGATATACAGATTAATAAAATGGGTTAAACTAAGATGTAAGAGTTAGCCAATAAGAAGTTAGTGCTAATGGGCCAAGCAGTGATTTAATTAATACAGTACATATGTGATTATTTTGGTTCTGGGTGGCAAGGACAAACAAGAGGCCTTCCAACAACTGTTTGTTCCCTATGCACTGAACACAGTCTTAAAATATTTATAGGTTTATAGTCAACATTCCTGCTTTTATCTTGAATAAATTTGCTTTAGGGGGATTAATTTGCTTGCCTCATAGTAATGGGCTCTCCTTAATGAAATTTCTGAATGAAAATGTTGAACCTATACCTTCACTTCAAAAATATTTTCTGTGAACTTCTATGCTATCCTTTAGAAATATATAATTGAGCCATCTACACTTTGATTTAGTGATCTTCCCTGTCCAAAATATCACATTTTCATGTTGTTTGGCTAGGTGGCTAAGTATATTACTAAGGAGGTTTGGCCTTCACTTCTAACCAACATATAGAGCATGTTATGAGGGAGAAGAGTAATGTCATTGCTTTTGCACATTTAGCTCATGATCGTAGCCCTGAAAGGAGAACTCAAAGCATTCATATTCTTGCTTCATTTCAACCCCCCTTGTTCATCATTCTCAGGCGCACCTTATTTAATCAGCTAAGGCCATTGAACAGAAAAAGAAGCTATGTAATTTATTTTAACAAGTCTGTAATTCCAGATGAAGCTCACAAACATCTCTCTTGTCCCATTCTTGTACAGTGTGCATAACTAGATACTTCACATCTAGCACAGTCATGGAGAGAACTAGACTGCGAGCCAACTTCAGAAAAGCATTTGTGAGGGAGGAAAGTAGGATCAGTCTTTCCTTTGGCTTTTGAAGGTTTCAATAGTCGTGTGTTCTCAGGTCCCAGCCTACATGTCACTTGCTTTAGTTCCCTTAGTTGAATCTCATAAAAGACAAATTAGATCCAAAACAGTATTTTAAGAAACCAAAATCATCTGAATGCTTGGAGATAATATGTGTAAGCACACATTCTAAACAGTTCAAATGTATCCGTACTGTTGTGAATAATTTTCCTTCAATTAAAAGATGTCCCCCAATAGTAATTCATGATAAACAAGAACTGTGGGCAATTTCACAATGGCTTTTGCCAAAGGGAAAAATGAATAATCCAGTATTTGTTTAGCTACAGGGAAGACATGTTTTGCCATTAGCAGAGTGAACTTTGGCTGAATTAGTGAGGACCAACTGACTTCATTCCACTAAGTACCAATGGAAATCTTCCCCATTGCCTAGTTGCCAAACAAATATCTGCACTTGTGGAAGTACATTTCCATATTCAAAAGGAAAGGGTATTATGTGGGATAGTTGCCATTTTTCAATAATTATGAAATAAACAATCTCTGCAGGGCTCTGTATAATTAAAACCATTGCTGAAAGAGTCATGTTTAACACACTTTTATTTCTAGCTGAGTTCTGTTGTTTATTAAACTGATGATCTGATTTTATAAGCAAGAAAATGAGTCTCAACTTTTCCAACATTAGTGATACTTTTTCTTTGCAGTGATAAGTTGAATATTTATGATATTTATTTAGTGGTTTATGTAAGGGAAGGAGAAAGGGGAAAGAAGGAGAAGATGAAGAGAGAGAAAGAGAGAGGGAGAGAGAGATGGGGGAGGAGAGGAGTCACAGCAGCAGCTGCCTCTCCAGGAGAGAGATGGAAAGGTAGTGATACTTTCTGTTAAGAATATTAATAGTCTGAGGTTACATTTTATATTAGAAAATACGGAATTTTTGAAGTGAATCTGCTTTTTAAAAACATGAATGACAATTGAAACCTGTAGTATTATTTTTATTGTTGTTTTCATTTTACTAGCAATTCTATATGCTATAAATAAATGTATAATTTATACATGCAATATCATTCTATGTAGACAATTTATGCAATGGACATGTGCTGTAACACATTGACTCAATATTGCTTATTGAGTAAGTTTACCAAAGGAGAACGTTTACTAGAAAACACAATTTTGTGAGGGAAAGTAATAATTTAGAATTAATAGTAAATTAAAAAAGTCAGATATGGCTTCTTGGAAACAGCAGTTACATTTTAAATTTAATTTTGATCTAATTTTTGTATGTTTTTTTTTTTCAAAACCGAGTTTCTCAGTGTAACAGCCCTAGCTGTACTGGAACTAGCTTTTGTAGACCTGGCTGGCCTTAAATCAGAGATCTGCCTGCCTCTGCCTCCCGAGTGCCAAGATTAAAGGCATGTGCCACCACCGCCTGACCTAGTTTAATTTCAGTTTTAATCTAGAGTTGTCAATTGGCAGAGGAAGGGCATTCTAAGTAGGGGAACATTCTACTCTAACTGTTATAAGAAGGTGCCCATTTTGGAAGAATGGGCAAATGCCCAAACCATATAAGATGATAAAGCTCCTTAAGGGTCAGGCAGAGGTACATTGCTTTGATAATGAAAGAATAAAAAAAATATTTTAACATTTTATAAAAGGGATTAACAAATAAAATAAAACTATCCTGCAATGTGGTAGTGTTACATATTAGTACTTATTCATTATATTATTCAGTATGTATATTATGTATATATGTATAATATGTAACAGGTTACATATTAGTACATAGTAATTATGTACTAATTCATTAGTATGTATGTAATTAATTATGTACATACATATGATTCAGATCATAGAATCTGAAGCTTAATTAATGTGGTTCCTTATCTCTTGGTATCCTAGGAAATTTTTAAACTCCCATGTGTCTTTCTTTTCTTAATGGTAAAATAGTAATTGTGCCAATTTCATAGTCTTTCAGTACTGAATAATTTATGAAAGTAAATTGATTAAGTTAGTGTTACCAAAAGAGTACCACTTAATATATTAGATCCAATAATGAGAGTGAAATAGTGGATTTTATCTCTGATTAATTATCTAGTCATCCATTTCTATTATTCTTACACACTTTACATTAAAATCTGTCCTCTATCCAAATAAGTAAGTTTTCACATCTTTTCCACACATACTTTGAATATGGTATCTCTGCTTAACTATGATTAATATCATATTAACTGACAGATTCCTACCAATCTACATCCCTATTGTTAAAATCTTTTCCTCTGATGACATTTCCTCACTATTCCTTCTTAATTTATACCACTTCATCTTACACTGTATCTTTTAAGGGGAGCCCTGATTCTTTTCCACAGACACTAAAATGGAGAACCAAGGCTTTATTTATGCACATTTAATTGTATATAACACTATTCAGTATTCCTAATTCTATAAGCATATAATAAAGCAATTAGTATAACCCTTTAAAACTGTGCTTCAAATCCAATATTCAGCATGCAGCCTGTAGGAAACTCACAACACTGTTAAATTAATTACCTTAAACAAGTACTATCCGGAATCACATGGGACAGAACACTGCATTAAAGAGGTCTTTTGAAAGAAAAGCATTTAGTAATCAAGTAAGTTTGTGAAGACTTTGTGCTATAACTTCAAGTACATTCAAAATAATGTATTTCTATTAATGTATCATTTTTTCTAGACTATTAGTTTAAGATGTGCTACATTTTCTTATGCTGTGGAATATTTGCTTAAAGATGCAAAGATGTATTGCATTGTTTTATGCTGCATTTGTTCAAATCTGAAGCTGTGTCACTTTGCCTGTCTAAAACACCTGATTGGCCTAATAAAGAGCTGAATAAACAATAGCTAGGCAGGAGAGAGATGGACAGGGCTTTCAAGCAGAGAATATAAATAGGAGGAAAAAAGAGGAGCCAGAAAAGAAGAAGGAAAGAGGACCCCAGGAACAAGGCACCCAGCTACACAGCAAGCCACAGAATAAGAAACAAGGAAAGACATATACAATAGAGAACAATAAAATCCCAGAGGCAAAAAGGTAGATGGGGTAATTTAAGTTAAGAAAAGCTGTCTAGAAACAAGCCAAGCAAAGGCTGGGTATTCATAAGTAACAATAAGTCTCCATGTATATTTATTTGGGAGTTAGGTGGCAGTCTCCTCAAATAGCAAAGGGTTAAAAGAGTAAAACAACCAACTACAGTTTTTCTCTTTCCAGGTTAAAAGAACTTACTATATCTTCTTTAAGTATATAACTCTATTTAAAGAAAGTAGCAGTTGTCCACATAAATAGGAACAAAAAAAAAAAACAGTTGAAGAACTAAACTTCTGTAAGAGTAGGAAAAGGAAGATCTCAAAATTGAAAAGATGTGTATCCAAATACCTACCTTTCCCTCTACTATAAGGAAAGCAAAGGTTACAACACATTCTTCTGAACCAGTTAAATATTGTGTCAAAAGCATTTGATATGAATGGCAAGTTCAGAATGGAAATCTAGTTTCTTGCAACTGCAGAACAAAAACAATCCTTGTTTTATTATACAGCATTTAAAATTGTTTTTTTTTTGCTTAAATGCAAAAGTGAGCAGCCAGACCAATTGGATTAACCAAAAATTCAAAAGTGCCTGGAGCAATGCATAGGTTATCTACTTATCTTTGACATCACCTTTCCAGTACTGGCCTTTGATGGATAATATTCCCTATAGCTTTTAATATATTTCAAAGAATGCATAACACATGCTACAACAGGTGTTTTTACCTACCATATCCACCCACCATTACATCTGCTTTTGACACAGCTGCCCTTCAGTTTCACACATTTACAGAAACAAGCTCATATGCTGCTACACATGAAAAGGACTTGGATGGGATTTCTGTATGAGCGGCCAGTGTATCTAAAGGAAGATTGGCAGGGAGGAATCACCAAAAGAAAATTTCCTTTGCATTGTTTTAGAGAATGACCACATTTCTGAGTGCCTCGAGAAACTGAAATATAAAAAAATGAGAATATGTTTATGGACAGATTATTCTCATTTACCATTTATATTCTTTTGATCTGAATTGCCATAATGGTTAGGTGACTAGTACATGACTGAGGTGGGGCTGGGGATGTGGACGACAAGATTTTCCAAGGAGGGCAAAATAGAGTATAGTGTTAAAAGAGGGAAGCTAGAATAAAAGGATTTAATGGAGAGGAGGGTTAAAAGCAGGGTAACGGAGAGACTATAGGGAATGTCAACTCATACTAAAGGCCTTTTGGGAATGTCAACTCATACTAAAGGCCTTTTGAAAAGCCATATGGAACCTACTATCTTAGGAACTTCCTAAACTTTACACATATAAGTGAGGTATTTAAATGGAATCACCATATAACTGGGAAGACAATGACCCAATTAGACATCTTATGCAATGAAATAAAGCCTTCAGAGCAAGGGATGGGTTGCATAGAGTTCCCCTATACAATATAGGTCATTGCTAAGGATACAGGCTTACTCTCTCTATACCGATGGTAAGACTTTATTGATGAAAACAGCATGTATGTCCTTGGACGAGGAGAACTCAAGCAGGTGCTGAACCAGAAGCTTGACCTTTGTTTAACAGTGTTCATGGTATTGGAAGGTACTTTACATGCTACTGGAGGAGAAAAGTAATTATCAGTGCCACACGGTTATAAGTCCTGTGACTTCCACTTGGAACTTGCCTCCAAGATATATTGGTACAATAAAGGAACAAATGTTAAGGGATTTGCCAGCCACTTTTTGGTTGGATTTGATACCAGTCCTATGAAATGGATCTGACACCTGATACTGCTAACCTGACCAAGAACCTGGAACTAGAGAGGTTATAGACCCTGGAAGAAAACCTTCTACAATTATTTTGCTAAAAGAACATAACAATAAAATGACTCCTAATGGCATATTTCTATATTCGTAGAGTAGAGCACCACTCGACCATCATCAAGTAAGCTTTTTCTTGCAATAGATAGAAATTAACACAAAGACCCACAGTTGGATAATGTGCAAGGGGCAAAAGGCTTGGAACATTCAGCCCTAGATAGGATGTCCTTATCAAACCCTTCCCAACAAGGTCAGGGACCTATGAAGAAGAGGTGGGAGAAAGATTTTAAGAGCCAAAGGTGGTATATGAATACAAGGAAACAGCAGCTTTCAGAAACAACACAACTTATAAATATGAATGCATAGAGACTGTGACAGCATACGTAAGACTTATACAAGTTCAAAGCAGACAAAATCAACACTGACAAGGGGAAGTAGACACAAAGTCTCACCTCTAACCAAGAAGCTGTTTTCAATTAATACCTGCTGGGAAGGGGAAAATCAGTTTTTTTTCCCCCAATAGAGTGTCATCAGGTAAATCAATCATATCCAGGGAAAGACTCCATGCACAGAAGTAGTTGGCCACACAAAAGAGACTCCATTGTTTGGGGGGGGGGGGGTGGAATGGTGTGTGTGTGTGTGTGTGTGTGTGTGTGTGTGTGTGTGTGTGGTGTGTGTGTGTGTGTGTGTGCACTTTTTGTTTTTGTACTTCTGCCTTTGTTAAAGTTCATTTTAATTTATACAGTCTTTGAGAGAGAGAGACAGAGAGGGAAAGAAAGGTGAAAACAAGAAGTTAGATGGGTCTGGGGAGGGTAGTACCAGGGAGGTGATGGGGGAGGGAATATGATCAAAATATATTAGCTGAAAATTTTTAAATAAAAATAAATGAATTTTAAAAATAAAAAATAAGTAAAATACCAACGTGAAACTTGAAAATATGCTTCCTGATATAGTATTCCCAGTTACCAATATTGGGCTAAAAGAGGCACAAAACAACAATAACAACAAAAGCTTAAGTAAGAGCCTAATAAGGCACCTTAAAACTGTCATTTTAAATAAGGTCAGAAATCAAACACAAAGAACCCAGCTCAAGCTGTCTGCCACCTGTCTGGGTCCTGCTGCATGAAGAGGCCATGTATTCCCTGGTGGCTGTCCTTTCTGATCACCTAACGGGTTAACCAGCCATCTGTGTCTCCTGCCATCACTAATCAGAATGGTCCACGCATCTATTGTCCTTGGTCTTCTGGGTACTTACAGCATTATGGTCCTTGCTGATGGCTCATGTTTAAGGAAGGCTAGGCTTGTGCACAGAAACTTTCCTCTCTTGGTGACCCTCTAATAGCTTCCCAAATATTTCTTCCCTTCAATGGGTCTCACTTGATTTTCAGTTAATAATTAAAGTCATCATCACCAAGCTGTCTGTCTTCTGAACTCAATCTGCTTTTCCTTTCATATTCCACATGCTCTGGGACAAAGCCCCCCTTGAGAATTCTGTCTATTTTGCAATTTTGAAAACTGAAGTTTGGCGGTTACTACTTGTTAATAGTGAAGGAAGCCCCAGCTGTTTGGCTTTGGAGAGGGAAACTACACACACAACTGAGCAACGGATAAAGAAACGAAACAATGGAAAATTTATTGGAGTTGTTGGTTCATTCTAATTGCTGTGAAATTCCATTGAACAGACAAGAATTCAACATAGTACATTGGCAATAGAATCAGAGATGCACAGATCAGCGTATATCAGATGCAGTCACATTAAATTTATGTAATCTAATTTAGTGGAATCCAAGGAGCTTGATTTAATAAGGTTGTATTTAAGAGACAATAAATACATTGGGGTGTCTTTGTCTTAATATGCACAATTGGTAGTTTCAAAAAAAGAGGAATAATGTATAATAGTTTGGGTTAAGATTATTTATTTTTAGAAATATTATTATTTTACCTCATATATACATTGTCAACCACACATGTCAAATTATTAAATTTTCACAGCACTGTATCTGCAATAGTATTCGCCATACCAAGCAATCTATCATTCATGTGAGAAATTCAACCCTAATTTCTTAAGTTCCTTGGTAACATTACAGAGTACTTTTAATTATAAGAATTAGGCTAGAACTTTGGTTTTAATCACTGTGGCAATTCAACTCTTATTTCTCTTATATATAAAGAAAGGCAGTACACTTATTATGTGAAAATCTTTTACCTGGTGTAAAGAAAAGAATGTTTTGATTATAGTAATTCAGTCTTTCATTACGACTATTCAATTTTACTACTATTCCTCATCCCAATATTCAAAAACTAATTAAGCAGACTTAATTATTACCTGTCACATGCCTAGAATACATGTCAAACATTCAATTAAGTGTCTTAAAAGTCCCTTACCCTGCTGTTTTCTAGCTCTCTATTTTTATAGTATGTGCCACTGACACACAGCTAACTCAGGCAGGGAGAGAATCTAAACTAAGCAGTCAATTGTAAAAGCTGAATAAGTACTAAGTGATGAATTTTAATAGCAAAGGACAATGACACATATAAAAAGAGCTCAGAGACCTGTGGCATAATTTGAATAAAATGAACAGCTCAGCCTCTAGCTAAGTCACTGATTTGATTTTGGCAACAGTTAAGCCTATAGTTCAATTATTCACTTCTCTTTTTATTTTTCTTCTTCCCTTTCTAGTCACCCACAAACAATCATTCCCTAGATTCCTTTTGAGAATGCAATCATCAAGATTAAATTATTCCAAGGGGCCTCTTTCTTACCTAGATGGTCTCTCCCTACTGAAAATTTCAGCTCAAATGTCCCAAGTGATTTTTTTCAAGCACACGCTTAGTATCAATGCTTTTGCTTACAAAAAGTAAAATATTTTTTACTTTTTAGTGTCTGCTTACATTAGTGGAAATCAGAATTACTAAATGCAGTACTGCGGTCTATGTATGTGTATGTCCACGTAACTGTGTGTAGATTAAGCCGATTTAGTCACAAAATAGGGAAAGCCCCTAGTAAATATGAACTTGAGATATATTCTGCAGATTAAAAAATTAAGTAGGATGGCAGTTTACGAAAGTTTTGTAAACCCATCAATGGGAAGTATTTGAGGTACTTGTGGCATAAAGTGAGAAAAATCATGAAATATTATCATTCTTTCACCAAGTTTCCAATTATTTAAAATGCTTATGAATGTGTATGAAAAATAAATTAATATAAGAAAAATATATGAAAATGCTTAATGTCAGCAAAGTTGTGTGGAAACAGGCTTCCTTTTCCAATGTCAGTGGAAACAAATTTTGTCAAATATTTTGAGAAAGTGATTTTAAAAGAAGTACTATAATTCATAAAACATTATGTTGCTTTGATTCTGAAAGTTCTGCTCTGGGACATAATGCTTTGGATAACAACCTAAATACAATATATTTGATTTATAATTACAAATATAATAAAGTTTATAACAGTAAAAAACTGAAAGATACAGACAGAAAATTGTTTGCTCACCTATGATGCCATCTGTTCAAGGAAATACCACACATTCATTAGAAATAATGATTTTGAAGCCTGATAACGGTGCATAATATTGTTAAGTGAGTAACATAAAGGTGTGCATGTTGAATAATTATTGGTTTTTAGCAACAATGTGATTGTTAAAAATGTGTTTAAACTGTGCTAATATCAAGCATGGAGGAATTCAGATAAAGAACATTTTTGGGAAGGCTCTGAGGCTGGAGATAGGAACTTCTGAGGGATTCATGTATGTCCATTATGGTCAGGGAATGTATTATCTACTTGGTAAGATGGATATTTTAGAAAAATCTCATTATTTCCAGAATGGAGAAAGAACTGAATAGGACAAAGATCAGAGAGAAAAGAGAATGTTTCCCTGTGATTTCTCAAGAAGAATTGAAAATCAATTCCAGCCAACTTTAATTTCCTAATTCTGATTCATTATTGGTGGTTGATTTGTTAACTCCAACTTACATTAAGTTCACATAAAACTTCCCAACACAGTTTCAAAGATTGAAAATGAATGATATTATAGTAGTGAATGTATCTCAAAACTATAGATGATGTTTTTAAAATATCAATAGTTTAATGATCATTTTTAAAATAAAAAAATTACCCATATACCATCTCCCTTCTCTCTTCTTCTTCCCCCATGCCTTACTGGACTCTTCTTTAACCACTGCTGTTACACAGACACACATCTATCTATCTATCTATCTATCTATCTATCTATCTATCTATCTATCTATCTATCTATCTATCTATCTATCTATCCATCTATCTATCATCTCTATCTATATACACAAACAAATTAATGTATATATTGAATACCTTCAGTTTTGCCTGTTTTTATTTGTTTCTAGGACGGACCACTCTGAATTAGATAACTAAATCATTGGGTTCATTTTTAGAGAAAACTAACTTTTCCTCTCTTAGAAATTAACTGCATGTATCACTTCATCTAGGGGTGATCCCACTGATATTTTCCCTATGTACACTGATTTGTCAACTAGTGTTGAAATTGTTCATATCTCATTTAGACAGCCATATTGATGAGAATTTACAGATGTAGCTTTCCCTTTAAAGAGTAGAGGGTACTATCTCACTGAAGACTGGCTCCCTCTTCAACAATATTCCCTTAGCATTGCTTGCAAGAGTCATTTTAAATGTATCAGTTGAGGCTGGGCACGCCATAATCAGTTGTTCTCTACATTTTGCTTAGTTGTGGCATTCTGCAATGGTCTTCCTTTTGCTGTAAAGAGAATCATCTTTCCTGATGACTAGCTTTCAGAGTACTGTCAGGTGTCTCAGAGTTTGCTAAAGAAGGAAAGCAATCAACACTCCTACCCAGACATGTTGCTTGGGCACAACAATGGCCAGCAAGGCAAGATATCCCTAAAGATGCAAGAATTCCATTTATTTCTTGGTGGTGGTAACCAAGAAGCTGTCTAATTGAACTTACAGACTTCTTTAAGCTTGATACTATAACACTAGCCAAACTACACCTGGCTAGTGAAGCTAAGGATGTTAGAGGAGAACCCACTACTGCCACTTTCCTAACCCTGCATAATTTCGAACTTCTTTCTCAATATGCTTCTTTATAACCACAGATCCATATAGATCTCACTCCTCATCAAAAATGAAGGCATTTTATAAAGCAGTTACTGAAATTGATCTTTTTTAAACTGTCAGTGGAAGGAAATGAGTAGCAACAATTTTAATCATGTAAAAGGTGTATGTCTAAGAATCAGGGCCTAATGTAGAAGTAACCAAAATCATTACTATGTTATGATTACAAGAGTCTGATACCTAGATTAGAATTAAGGCAATAAACTGAACAATAAGATCAGGTAAAAATAAAGATGTGCACATTTAGTAAAATGCAAAAATAATGTAAATGGGCACATGTTGCATAGTTATAGGTGTATTGATGTATTAAAAACAATATTACATATTTACCATAGCAAAGTAGATTGACTAGAAGGGAAAATAAATAGAAAACTTACTATTAGAAAATACATACATGAGATCTATTCTTTAATTATCCAATATGGCACTTTATTATACTCTTTCTATAATTAGAGATCTAATTTACAAACCAATCATTCATTAATTGCATACAATCATAAGTTTAATACAATTTGCTAAGATTCTTGGGATGATGGAACCACAAGTTGATACCATTTCTACTGCACGTAAATGATGCAAATGAAAATTCAAGGTAATCCTGCTGGATGCAAAGCTATATAATTTTAAAGTAAGTACATTATAAATAGACTCTGGTATCACTCTCCTGAATTTCTGGTATATTTCTTGTGTGATATTTTGTTCAGTAATTCCAGTAGCTTGATGTCAAACAAAAATGGATTTAATTTCTTTTCCTGAGCAAGGCCATCTACCATTCACATGAAGGAAAAATTATCAGCTATTGTTTAATATCAGTAAAGACAAATTTCAGTTGAGTAGCACCTATTAATTGTTTTGACACTTGCCCAGATGCTGAAATGAAAAGAGAGAGAGAGAGAGAGAGAGAGAGAGAGAGAGAAAGCAATTAAGGTTTACCTGCAATGGGAGAGCTTACCTTTGTATAATGTCTACATTGAAACTGGTGATGCTAGACTGTAGAATCTTAGAAATAGAATGAACCTGATTTCATTATTGTTGTAGGAATTGGAGAAACTTCCAGTTGATATAAGGTGTCCATCTGGTATGATATGAGAAGGAAGTCTTCTTGGAGAAGACAGTTAATACCATAACTGAGGAATCATTATTCCTCTTCCCTTATGTACTTCATTTTCTCTATAAGCCATTAATTTCATTTGTTTGAAGAAAGAAATAGTCATAGGATTCCACTCAACAAAATGGGTCCTAGAAAGACAATGTGCTATGTTAATGTTTTTAATACTACTCTATTTTAAGATTATTTTCTTTTAACAATCAATTCATACTGAGTATATTTAAAATTAACTAGTTACTGTATGTACTATTAAAAAAGCAAATCAATATCAATTATGGTTTTTTATATATATTTTGGATATAATCAAAATAAACATCTCAGAGATAAAGAAAATTTAATCTTGTAGTCATGGTGGAGTTTTACCTTATTTACATTTTGCAATATATTCCTTTAATTCAGTAATTTTTGTGCTGCTTTTATCTGGATGTTTTGGATTACTGAGTCTTATTTTTTCTATATACTTGTTATTTACCATAAGAAGTCAAGTACCACATTAAAGTTGAAACATAACCAAGTAAACACCACTTGTATACTAGAATTAATATCATCTGAGACTTGATGTTTATGATATAAGACCAATTTAATGATGTGGGAGTAATTTCTTATTAATAAAGAAACTGCTTAGACCTATTTGATAGGCCAACCCTTAGGTAGGCGGAGTAAACAGAACGGAATGCTGGGAGAAAGAAGCTGAGTCAGAGAGTCGCCATGATTCTCCCACTCCAGACAGACGCGGGTTAAGATCATTCCTTGTAAGCCAGCTCGTGGGCTACACAGATTAATAGAAATGGGTTAGATCAATATGTAAAAGCTAGCCAATAAGAAACTGAAACTAATGGGTCAGGCAATGTTTAAAAGAATACAGTTTCCGTGTAATTATTTCGGGTAAAGCTAGCTGGTTGGCAGGACACAGCCCGCCGCTCCGTATTTCAACAATTTAAGACAAGTCTTACTGTTCAGATCTAATAATTATATAATAAATTATGGAAGAACCAATGTCAAACATTGGTTTATGAAAACCTCCTAATTTGTGTGTTTTAATTATCAATACAAAGTTGTCCAGGCATAATATGTATATGAATACTGAGTAATACATAAAAACCATATGTAGGATTTAGTCATACATCCAAGAGAATCATAAAACTTTAGAAGGAAATTATGTCATTTTCAGTTTTATACTATATTATTAACAAGTATAAACTCCCAAAATACACCAAGATAGATAGAACTAAGCAAGAATAAATTTGTCTTATGCCTCCCACTCATCCTCATTGTGTTATCTGCTTTAAACAATTTTAAAAGTACCTAAATCCATACTGAGTATCTGACATAGTTTTAATCAATATATAGAAAGAAAACAACTGCTTGTTTAATTACTCAAACTTATTAAAATAATGAAAGTAAAACAATGAGAATAGCATTGGTCACTTGAGTGACATTTTTAAATGACAGATAGATTTTCAGGTATCATTGAAGAATGGATTTTGAAATTTTTGAAACAACTTTGCAAATCACTGACTGATCCCACATATGCATATATGTTTTACTTTTGATGCATCTGCATTCTGCAGTTTACAAAAGTTAGCTTATTAGTAATTGTATCAAGTTACATCATTGATAATTGAATACCTACATCTTTTTATATAAATAGGGTCCAGAAGAAAAGCAAACATCGTTATGCCTTGGTTTATGATTCAACATCATTAATCATCTGTATTGATTTTTCTAAGAGCAATTTCAAAATACAACAATGTTGTTGAATTAGAATATCTAACAAAAATAGGAAAACATAATCACAAACCTTTTAACAATAATTCCTTATGAAAGAATTTATTCTATTCTTTCTTTCTATAATGAGTCACCTCTGTCTGAATTTTAGGAGTAATTGAGCACAACCTTTTGTAAAGCATATAAACCTTGGATAACACTGTTGTTTTCCTAAAATTAAAATACTGTCACAGAAATTGTAACTTACTCTATCTCATCATTTCTATATTTTTGTTAGCATGCATAATGATTTCAGAGCAATAGCTTTAAGATTATGAATTAAATCATGATAATATATCAGCATCACTGATAGCTTTGTTTAAAGGCAATTTCTGAGTGAAGAAAACTCCTGGGATATTGTGATCTTTAGATGCCATCCAATGACATAGTCTGCTTGATAATCTTGTCTCTCTAGGGCACCCCCAGACTGCACAAGATTCCATGTAATACAACTTCTTATTAGAATTGAAAATTACTCATGCAGAACTAGCATAACTAGTATTCATGTACCAACCAGTGCAAGCCTATCAGAAATATCAAGCTCAATATTTAACTTTGATGTATTCTGAGAATATATCTTCACAAGCATAAAGATACTCACTTTGCACAGATTTACATGTATGTGCATATGTATAAATGTGTGTATATGTGTGTTGCTATTAACTAAGTCTACCTAAAAATAGACTTTTGTCAGATGAATTTGAAAACTGTTAGAAAAAGTTAGTTTAGAACTTATTTAATTATTTGCCTTTGTGTTTTTTTATACTCTAATCTCAAGGGAATTCACTTCATCATCCCTCAAAGAAAACATCACCTGGGATACTCTCAATTAGTCTTCTAGTCTTGCATAACTGTTACTAATGCTAAGACATCTGATCTCGACTTGCTCTTTTTAAACACTGTGCTGTATGTGTGTTGTCTCCACTGCCTTAAATTGTTTTTTTTTAATTGGAAAAACAAAACATAAAAAGTATTTCTAATAAATGCTATACTTTTGTAGATTTAATTGGGCTAGTACATGTACTGGTGTCATAATCTAATAATTAGATGAATCCATTTTTAGTTCAGGAAGTTTTCAATCAGATATCAGTTTTTTCTTGTTAGTTTGTAATAGAATCAGAGGATATTCATAGTATTTTCTGATTTTCTTAATAAAAATAAATTCATCAGTTCATCCCACAATTGTGTTATTGTGTACCTTTTATTTACCAGCACTGTTTAAGTTTCTGGAAACACAAGTGAAGCAAGAACACAAAAACAAAACATAAAAGAGGAAGTATAAAGTAATGGCAAAGAGCCTATACTCCTGAGCCAGATTCAATTTTTTTTCTATTTATCAACAAGTATTTAGCTTTAGAATGCATAGTTAAACATCTATTGGCCTCAGTTGACTCATCTGTGAAATGGATATATGAGTTACCATTGGTATAAGGTATATTACAAAATATGCAAGGTTCTTACAATTAGTGCCGTTCCCACAACATGTATTTCATAAATGGCAGGTATTATTTTTATAGTAGAGACAAATTGCAATTACCAGGAACATGTACAATGTAATTTAAATATGAGGTGATATATGATATATTAGACAATTTAAAGATGATATGAAAATCATAGAAAGACACAGAAGCATAGTGTGGGGACTCCTGGAAGAAGTATCCTTTATTTATTTATTTATTTATTTTTTATATATATTTTTGTTTTTAAGAAGTATCCTTTAAGTTGAGACATTTGAGAAAAGAACATTAACTAACCAAGAAGAGATTGAGAATGCTAAAAGACACTTTTGTTGTAAAATATTTAATGTGTTACATTTCTTTATGCTGTGGGATATTTGTTTAATAATGCAAAGATGTGTTGCATTATTTTATGTTGCATTTAAATCTGTAAAACTGTGTTACTTTGTCTGTCTAAGACACCTGATTGATCTAATAAAGAGCTTAAAAGGCAATAGTGAAGCAGGAGAGGGATTGATGTGGATGCCAGGCAGAGAGAATAAAAAGGAGAATAAATCTAGGCTCAAGGAAAGAGGAAAACTGAGAAAAGGAAAAGAGAGGAGAATGTCAGGGTCCTGCCACCTTGCTACACAGCCAGCCATGGTGTAAGAAGGTAAGAAATATATAGAGAATAAAGGAAGATAAAAACCCAGAGGCAAGGGCTGGCTGGTGGTGGCACATGACTTCAACCCCAGCACTGGGAAGGCTGAGGCAGGTGGACCTCTGCAAGTTTGAGGCCAGCCTGACCTACAAGAGCTAGTTCCAGGACAGTTTCCAAAGCTACAGAGAAACCCTGTCTTGATCCCCCTCCCAAAAGTACCCAGAGGCAAACACAGGTTAAAGAGAAATGAGATACTTTATGTTGGAAAAGCTGGCTAGAAAGATGCCAAGCTAAGGCCAGACATTCATAAGTAAGAAAAAGTTTCCATCTATCTATTTAGAAGCTGGATAGTAGACTCCCTAAGAGTAAAAAAAAAAAATCGTAATACAATTTTTCATTCCAATGTTGGCCTGTATTTCCATGTAGACCCTGAGAAAGCTGAATATATACATACACACACATATGTATATATATATATATATGATAGATATAAAGATATAGATATATTCTTTAATAGTTCTGCCGTACAGAAGAACACTTAAACAGTCTTTTTCTTCCTAGATAAAAATAAAAAAAAAACTAAGTAAAAAAAAAAACACCTATCACAGTGTAGAACACTGGCAGACCTAATCTGGCAAATTTAATGCAGTTCTTGGCACCTACTTCGAACTGGGCCTGTAGGCTTTAGGCTTGGCTTTCTTGGATAGAAAAAGTGGGCAGAGTCAGGCACCAAAGCCATGGTGGAGGTCCTAGCTGCATAGCTTAGCAGACTACTTATATCAGATATTTTTCATTGGTATGGAGTTTGGTATATTGATACAAATTTAAAGTTATTTTTTGTTACAGTGGATGTATGTTTCTACACTTGTTTGGGATATAGTGCCTATAGAGTTAATTTAAAAATGTGATAATTAAGATATAAGGTGACTCGTTAGTCTATACTAATAACATGGAGTAAGAAAGAAAGAGGGATATATAGGATAACGAACAGTTAAGAAATTCCCAGAGGCAAAACATAAGTAAAGAGAAATATGATAGTTTAAGTTAGAAAAACTGGCTAGAAACAAGCCAAGCTAAGGCTTGGCATTCATAAGTAAGCATAAGTCTCAATGTATTTATTTGGGAGCTAGGTGGAAGGCTCTCAAAGAATAAAAACAGTTACACAGTCTGGCTTCTCCAGATGAAATAACAAAGACCACAGAAATAGTATGTATTAAGCAATGGAATGCCTTTTGAATGAAAGTTTGTATTGCTGTCATAAGTGTACCATACTTGTTCCTGATAATATCATGCTCTGTTGATCTATTATTGTGGAAGTAAAAGTGATCGGATAATTAAAAGGCTTATCAAAAGAACAATAATTTATTATCCCACCCATAGTCTCCCTTTCTTTCTTTTATTAAAAATATCAAGCCAGGCAGTTGTTTCACACACTTTTAATCCCAGCACTCAGGAGGCGCTCAATAAACTCAAGGCCAGCCTGGTCTACAGAGCTAGTTCCAGAACTTGCTCCATAGTTACTGAAAAACCCTGTCTTGAAAATCCAAAAAATAAATAAATAAATAAAAATCAGAATGCTGGATCCAAATATAAAAATTCAATTTACAAATGTACTCAAAACCACCGGTCCTATGGTCACTACTTTATTCACTCAAGAACTCAAATCAATCCCCATATCTGAAGAGAAGTACTTTATATTTGGCGTGAGATGTTCACAGACTTTTAATCTGCTGCCAGCCAGAATTCTAGGATTCAAGATGCCTAATTTGCATAGAACAATTTTTACCGAAAAAGTAATTTCACAGATAAAGTTTGCCTATTAAGATCTGATAAAGGGCAAAAGTTGTGGAAAACCCTTTTCTATGAAAGAAAATGGACTCCCTCATATTTTCCATTTGCTGTGGAGTAAAAGGTCTAATTCTCAGATGCTGTCTTTTCACTCTGGATCTCTATTTTAAAGATTCTACAGAAGTACTAACACTTTCTGGCAGGTTAAACAGGTCACTGCTTAAATGAGCTGAGAGCAAGTCTCCCATGGGAAAGTAACTGTGACACACTTCCTCATTTCCAATATATAAAAATTCAAATGCACAGGAAGTACGTTCTGTATATTGGGAATGGTACTACCAACAAAGAATTGAGAAAATATTACCATTATGACTTGCTTTTTGGTGGGACTTTAATATATGTCAGATATATCTTTCTAAATGTAGGCAAAAGGCAGTTTTAATTTTTTTCAGTATACCAGGTATATATTTTGTTCAAGAAAGCCAGAGTAGAGGTAATATTTTTTCTATGAAATTTCATGATATCATATCCTTCTTTCTAACAAGTGAGATGAGAACTAATTTAAATACAGCTGAAAACTATAACTATAATGGGGTCCTAGCTTATATTCTTTTTTCAGTTATTATCATAAAACACTCTGATCAAAGCAACTTAAGGGAGAAATGGTTGATTTTTAGCTTAGATTTCAAGGCACAGCTCACCATGTTGGTAAGTCAAATCAGGAGTTTGAACAAATCACATTGCATCCACAATTAAAATAAGCAAGAGTGAATTCATATTGCTGCTCAGTTCTGTTACTCTATCTTATACAGTACAGGACCCTGCCAGAAATGATGCCACCAACAATGGGTATGTCTTCTAGTTTCAATTAATGCAACCAAGGCTATCCCTTTCAGACAAGCCCAGAGGTCTCTCTCCCAGGTACTTACAAATTTTGTCAAGCTGACAGTTACAATAGGTATAGTCTCACTGAATTTCATGGAATATCGCTAACAAAAATAATTTGAATGCCAAAGTTGCTCTTATTGTAGAAATAGAATTTTAAGGTTTGTCACATCACTTTACTGATTTATCTGGCAAGATTTTTTGCATATTTTAAAAAAGAAAGCTTTTGTACACGCTTCGAAATGAAAAGAGATGGTTATGTACACAAATATTGAAATATATAACAGTTTCATTAGGAAATAGCAAGTAGAAAGAGGAAATATGTTCAATATACAGATGATAGGCAAATATATCAACACATCAAATTCTTGTCATCATTTTCAAATGAATCATTAATAAATGGATAAAATTAATGTATTATGGAGAGTATAGAAAACTAATATTGGCAAATGAAGCAAAAATAATCAAATTCCCAAACTTAAGGAAAAGAAAATATACAGCCTTTCAAATAGTACAAAACTCCTAATATTTAGGCTTCTTATACTGCATTTTAAAAGAAAGATGATTTTATATAGGTTTAGAAGTAGTAAAGAAATCCAGATGTGTGAATATAACTACAAAAATAATCCTTTTATGGTCTTTTACAAGTAGTATCTAGCTAAGGATTTTCAAAGAATGAACAACTGCATGCTGTGATGTAACTTTCCTAAAAATAAGTGATAATATTTAAAGGCAAAAAAAGAAAATGGAGATAAAGCTATCATTTCAGAACTATTTCTAAAATATGTAGAATCTCACTGTGCTTTGCTTTCTGAAATAACGTTACACCAGCATTTCACAATACATGAGTACTGTCCATGTTCCTAGTTGTTAAGTTTTCTCTTACTTTCTTAGAATATTTACTGTAATTTAATCACAGTGTGAATACTAAATGAATTTCTAATTATTCGATGATCAAAACTATCTTGAAATGATCATAAATCCAGGTAGAATTTTCAGGTAACCCACAAAAGGGGAGAAAGCACTGTTGATAAACCCAGCTAACACTTCCTGTATAATAAATATAGATCTAAGCTATGTATGCATACACATTTACATATATAATTAAAGTGTTTAATATTCTTATGAAAAAGATATTTTTTACTAACATCAAAAAATGGGAAAGGAAAGGAACAGAAAGGTGAAGAATTTGTTTGCAGTTTTAGCCCCTATGCTGACCTGGGCTTCTTGGGTCATAAGAGGTATTTAAAACCAAAGCAATAAGAATACTATGCCCCGACCTGTCTCAGAAAGAACCATAAAAATTTTCATGCTCATAACATGGATCTCTGGGATTAGAACAATCCCCAAAATCTTCTACAGTTTATATTGTGCTCTAAGGTTTTGGATTTATTTTACCCAAAACATGGTTGTAACCAAATACCTTTACATTCTGATCTGTTAACATATACTTCAGAGAAGATTTTGATTCCTTAGACAATATATTCTTCTAAGACAGCACCCATTGTTACTCTGACTGCTCTAACTGCATATTTTGGCAAAACAACAATATCATATTCCAGAGAAGCATGATTACATGTAGTTTTAATCAAAGTAAAAATGAATACTCAAATATATATCAGCAGTGGATTGGCTTCTAGTAATTTCCTTTACATTTTTTTATGTTTATTGAATGACTTTTTCTTTGTAGACCTGACTGAGAACAACTTGAATGTGGTACTATATTTTACTCACATGAAAATGTCAAGTCACGTGAAAAAGCAATAAAATCATAGAAATACTAAGGGAACTTATAATAGAATGTTGGTAGGTACCTTGTTTCTCTGACGTTCATTGTCTGCACATATGATAGATTATTGAACAGGAAAAAGTGAGAATATTTTTCATTTCCTAACACTTTAACAAATAAAGAACAATTTTAGATGCCATTTGTCAAAATGTAAACATAATTCTAGTGATAATCATCACATTTTTCCTTTTTCCACAGTACAAAGAGATAAAATGAATGGATTCACTTCTGAATCCTAAAAGGCTTCTCAAGTAAAAACATTTGGTTTTATTCATCTTTTACTCCCAAGCACTTAATTCAGAAATGGACACTTAGTACAGTGTTATAATTTTCTACTATAGTGATCTGTAAGGTTAAAAATCTAATCATCACAGAACCTATGAGGACACACATTTAAATAATACATGATATAAACTTGAAATCCAAAGCTTTAATCTTTTCAAAGACATCTGCCAAATAAATGATTGAGGTTATTGTTTAATCTAATCTACTGTAAGTAAATTGTAGTTACATGGATTGTGCTGTAGATTTTAAACTCTACAGTGAAAGCTAAAATATTTATGTTCTAAGAGTCTCAAAAGCCTTTTGAAATAAACATTGTTATCTTCTAAACAGAAGCAGAAAGGGCTTAAATTACTCTCTCAAGGTCACACTTAGTATATAGTGGATTTGAGAAGAAACTTCAAACTGTATGTTTCCAGAGTGTGTAACTCTTGCTAATGAATATGCTGAAAACTTGGGCCAAGATATGTGTATATTCTTTTCTTCAAAATAAGTACACTATTTAAATAATATCAACAAATACTACATCAGGCTGTTCAAAAGAACAATATCAAAGAGAGAATGGGTAGCACTATGAAGCACACTTTTCTTGTTTAGTGATAATCAGGCTGATTAGACATGCACAATTTTTTGTTGCTAAAAAAATCTTACAACTTTAAAGCTTCAATAGAAAAACTGAAAATGTCTGGAAATAGCAAATTTGCTACAGATACATTTTTTTTCAAAAAATATGATCAGGGTCTATAACCAGAATAATACAGAAAATCTGCAATTTAAGGTGAGACAAAATTTAAGTGTCTCCAAGAATTGGACATGTTAGTCTCTGTATTTTAATTATAGTTGAGTTCAAAAGCTCCTTATTAAATTAACCTTGAAAGGTAATATTTCTAGGAAATAAACAGTGTGTGTATGTGTGTGCATGTGTGTGTGCATTCACGTTCTTACTATAACATTTTCATAATTTTGATGACATTTAAATGTTTCTTTTTACTGACTTTATGATTTAATAAATCGAAAGATAGTTAAAAAATACTTCTAGCTCTATTTTCTGTCTTATGTTGTAAGGCCAGAGAAGAGCAAATTTGAGTTTCCTAATATGTGTTGGTGTGGTCAAAAGAATAAATACATTATTATGTATTGATACAAATATATTTGTAGAGATAGAAATATTTCTGGTTTTGCTATAAATATTTCTAGGCACAAGGTCTAGTCCTCATAAAACACAAAGAATCAAATTATATCTGAAATTATTGCAAGATATTTCTTATCCATAAAGACCAAATAATTCTTTTTTATTTTTTTATTAAATTTTTTAATTAAAAATTTCTGACTCCTCCCCCTCCTTTTTCCCTCCCCCTCCCCCACTTCCCCCTCCCCACTCCCCTCCCCCTCCCTCTCCATTGCAAAGAGCAGTCAGGGTTCCCTGCACTGTAGGCCAACCAAAGTCCTCCCCCCTCCATCCAGGTCTAGGAAGGTGAGCATCCAGACTGGTTAGGCTCCCACAAAGCCAATACATGCAGTAGGGTCAAAACTCAGTGCCATTGTCCTTGGCTTCTCAGTAGCCCTCATTGTCCACCATATTCAGTGAGTCCGGTCCAAATAATTCTTTAAGACATTAATTTAAAAACAAATCCAACATAAAAGTGCCATTGAAAATGTTTTTCTTGTTTATTTTTGAGATTGTATTTTAATTACATTTCTCCTCTTCTTCTAAATCCTTCTGTATACTACTCCCAACACTTCAAATTAATGACCTCTTTTTTCTTTTTTCACCATTTGTTATTGCATCCATATATATATTTGTACATTTGAATATAATCTGTTAAGTCCACACAATCTTACTTGTATGTATGTTTTTAGGGTTGATCCTTTCCACTGAACAAAAAATTAACATGCTTTCACTGGGGAGGGTCACATCTTCTTCTCCCAGCTTTATTCAGTTGCCCATAGTGTTTTATTTATTTATTTGCTTGCTTGTTTGTTTGTTTGTTTGTTTTGTAGGGTTATGGCTTCTTGGGATTTTTCTTGTGAAATTTGGCATGTTCGTTGGTGTCATTGATGTTCAGCTATGATTTCGGAAGACATGTTAGCAAAACTATGTGGGTATAGCTTCTGCTGTTACTAGGAGACACTAGAAATATCTATGATCCTTTGTGTCTTGGAATCATTCAACCCCCTCTTCCACAATGTTTCCTTTGCCTTATGTGTGGCAGTGTTTTGTAGATGTATCCATTGGGACTTGGTGCCATAACTCTGCATATTAATGGCCTATGGTTTTCTGTTGTAGTGTCCATCTGTTGCAAAGAGAAGTTTCCTTGATGAGGGATGAATGCACTTACTTGTATACATAAAAACAAATATTTATAAATCGGTGAATTCCTTAACATAATATTTAGGAAAAGTATATAATTAATCTGAAAAATTTAAGATTATTGACTGCTAGAAACACAGACATTGTATTTTTGCCCAGTTCATTGATCAGATTAATGTCTCTTCCAGGCAACGAAGGGGCTGCTGCACACTGATCCATGACTATTTTCCTACGTAAAACTGCAATGGAAAAATATATCACTAAAACTCTCATAACTGAAACACAAATAAACTTAATTTGCTTAGAAATCTACTTTTTCTTCCTTGGGGACTTGTGGGTCACATGAAAGTCCTTGTGCTGACAGATAACACTGGGAGAAACAGGAATGTTAATCACACAGGGTTGTCTCTTCAAAGGGAGGAAAGCATAACCTGTTATCCCTTCAGAAGGCTGGGAGAAGACATAATTAATAGCCTGATGATCCTTGCACTATCTATGTGACTAAGACCACAGCGGATCCTCCTCAGATTCTTGCCTTGAACTTGTTAATTTATAGAACATGTCTTTATGGAAAGTGTTGCCTTGAATTTGTCAATTTATAGAACCTGCCTTTGTTGAAAGTGTCACACATAGTCAATCTGTAAAACCCATTTTTATGGAAGATACTACATGCCCTTTATAAAGAGCTGTGCTGTTATCACACCTTAAGTTTTTTGTGAACATAGGATTGAGTAACACCCAAGAAAATGTTGCCAAATTGTGCTGTGCTTAATAATGTCTAAATTAAAACACTTAGGGACAGACTTCCAAAGTTTGAATCAATGAAGGCTACTAAGTCATGCTGAGTTGAACTACCATATTATCTCCCATGGATCATTACTCTGTTTGCCATGGTAGTTTCAGAGACCCCTACAGGGGCTATTATACACCTCCTGAAAAATGCTCATAAGCTTGCCAGCATCTGTGAAGTTTTCAATCAAGTATTAGATTTGGTCAAGCCAGATCACACTTTGTGTTGCATAGTGATTTGTATTTGCATTCTGAGCAAAGCAGTCTCTCAGGATAGTGTTTTACCTCTCAGCTGAGCTCATCACTTGGAGGTGGAAGCACTACAAGTTATCCATACAAGAAATGGATTTTGGATATACAATATAGTCCATGTTTTCCTGGCTTTTTCTCTGGACTTGTTAAAGAAGAATGTCTATATTTCTTTTAAATGTACTAATAATAACATCTTTTATAAAAAGCTTCCACATTTTTCTGTATATGATCCTGAATAAGACTTGTCAATGGTTGATAGCCTTCCAATAGTCTCTCTACTTGGCTTCCTTCTGCAAGCAATCTTAGCTATTACATTTGTTTGTGTCCACAGAAGAGCCAGTTTCCTTGTACACCATAATGTCCTTGTGTGTACTGCTATTTGTGTCAGGACCCAAATTCACACCAATTCACCCACACTATTTTGCACTCTTATTGTACATTGTTGTGAACATCTACATGTTTAACTACTTTTTTATGCTTCTGTGGTGATATATCTAACAAGAAGCTATTTAAGGGAAAATAGTTTATTCAGGCTTATAATTGTAGCTAATAGTTTTATCATGGTGAGGCACACAAGTCAGAAGGTGAGGAAGGCTTGGGCTCGGGAGCAGGAAGCCAGTTGTGCACTTTTTCCAATGACTCACTGCCTCTAAAAGTTGATGATCAAGTGTTCAAACACATGATCCTATCAGGGACATTTTACATTCAAACAAATCATACTATCCTAGGACCTCATAAGCATACATAAATCTCATGGGGAAAATGCATTTATTCAAACTTAAAAATGCTCCATAACCTCTTAGTCTTAGCATTTCTAAAGTCCAAAGAACAAAGTGTTTTTGAGACTCAGAGTAATCTCTTCAGTGTGACATCCTGTTAAATCAAAAAGCACATTGAAGAAATGCTAAGGGAGAAAGTAATCAGACTGAATTGTGTGCTTCTATGGAACAATAATATAAAAATGAACAAATACAAAGAGAAAATATATGTACTTATAATGTAGAATGATATAGACTGTACATTCGTATTCTTAAAGAAAGAAATGGGAGCATCACTAGGAAATATAAGGACGAAGTTCAGCAGGTAAAAATTCAAATCCTAGAGCTTCAGGTTGAGTTCATGATAGAATCATGTAGGATGAAAGGAGTTTAGGAGACACTACCTTTCCATCTCTGTTGCCTGCAACACACACAGCCTCTCTTGGACTGAGTCTACTCTACATGTGCAGTTTTCTTTAGTGGATGTCCCACCAATCTGGCACCACCATTCTCTGGTAGTCTTAATTGCAAGTTTAGCTTTACTTTCATGATTGCATGCATTTTTCTCAGGGCCTTCTTGAAGAAATTCCAGCTTTGCCACACATTTTCTAGCTTCATTGTCTTACTGATACTGTGGAACAAGACATTATGTTCTCTCTATCTTGCATATTTCATACCTGTAAATTCAGTCCACATGAATAATGTTGTGACTTCTGATACCACCTTAGGATGTAACCTGGACCTGATTTTTGTGTGTTTCCTTCTATATATTGTGGTTGACAAATCTGTAAAATCACCTTTCCTATACAGTTGTTTACAAATAAGGTACACTTCTTTCATCTTTCTTAGTTCTAACTTTTTTTGCATTTTCATGTATTGGAGCCTTTGATGGGGTATGACTTTGCCTGCACAATACCTTTCATATTATCCTGGTATAGAATGACAAAGTTTTCTTTAAGGACACTAATAGTTTTATCCATTGCAGTTGCTTTCAGAGTTGTTGTACCTAGATTGGCTGGTAACCTGCCTCCTCCACTCAGTGGTATATATTACAAATGTTGTCCCAGTAATATTATGAGGACTTGTCCTAAAAGGAATCTTTAAAATACTAAAACTATAATATCAGAGGGTTTGTATTATTATGGTTATACAAGTTAAAGTTAAAAATATAAACAGCTAAACTCCTAAATAAAATTAAAACTATAATTATAGCAGGTCTTAAAGCAATACTCCCCTTCAATTGTGTCCAATTTTAAATAATCTACTTAAATCAGACACTTTAAAAGGCATAAAGTGCAAGTAAGCAAAATGAGTACTTCATTTCTAATTTCCAAAGGATAATAAATTGTCAAAGTAGAATTTTTGATTAATAACTCCATCTATAGTCATTTATTAGTTTATATTTATTATATGTTCCTTGTGAGTTTTTAGGGCTTTTTAAGTCTTATTTCATCACATTGAATTGGTTTCTTCTGTACTATGATCATGTTATTTTCATTATTATTATTAAATACAGCTTAATCATTTGCTTTGTCTATATTCTTTTGTCTCACTAAAATATTAGGTATTCTAGACCTTTACCTCAAATGACATATTTCAGGATAATTTTGCTACACTGAAAAACATTTTATTGATAGTTTTATTATAATTATATTAAGATAAAATTATAAAATATGTATAACATTAACTACATTTAAACCTATTTAACAAATTTAACATTAACCTATCTGTGATCATATTACCACTTACAATGTATCTTTGTAGAACAGACTTAGAAAACTATATGAGAAACTGGAGGATATTCTAGCCCCAATCTTGTTGCAACCAGCTACTCACTTTTTGATAAATGTTACAATTATGATGCAATTCCTATTCTCAACGTATTTGCATTAGGATCAAAGAAGTTAAAGAATTGACAGTTATGCAAAGAGTTAAATACAGACAAGTAAAAGGCAATATTTTTATTTTTAAGATTACATTTTGATTAAAAATATTATTTTTACAACAAAGTTATCTTTCTTATGAAACAAAAGATTACTGTGGAAAAAGTAAAAAGCTTCTAAGATTGCAATTCTTAGAGGTTGTGAGAACAACAGAGTCTAACTAATTCAATGTATCAATAAGTAGGCATGCCTCTTCTTTACTATTTCCAGTAGCAATAAATTAGTAGTTTACCAGTAATTAGTTGGCACTTCATTAGTTTAATGTCATCATTATACCAAAACCCTGCTCCCTACCAATTAGGCAGATGCTATAAGAAAACAAGGGTGAAGAATCTAATTTCATCTGGTCAGAAAATAAGGAACAAAGTAGTAAGTTAATATCAGACATGTGACTTAAACCACATCTTGAAGGGAGGAGTGGGAGGTGTGACATTTGGAGAGATTTAATAGTTTTAGTTCTTTGGCACCAACATTTGAGTACAAAGGTGTAACGGGGAGTGAAAACACAGAGATCAGAAAGTGACTCCTGAGCATAATCTGTGCCAATTTGTATAAGTTTCAGCAACAAGGGTTCTTCAATAGTTCAGGGATATATAGTCCTATAATATAATACAAAGGAGAGGTAATTTAGGTTCTTTGACCCTGTCTTGATTTTCTCTTGCTGGGATTTTGTCTGCATTGAATATAGGTGTTCTGCATGTTGTTTCAACTACTATGGATTTATATAATCAACCCACAGTCACCAAGCATCTCTAGTTCTTATAATCTTTCTGCATTCTCTTCTGCAATTATAAATGAGCATTTGGGAGGAGCGGGGGTGTGGCATTAATGCCACATTTAGGGAAGGATGTGGCACAATCTCTTTTTCAGTGCATCTTGACCAGTTGTGGGTCTTTGTTATTTATTTTATTTTCTGATGAGATTTGAGAGATGTCGTTATTGCAGACTTGCTGCTGCTGCCTGTTGTGTGATCCCCATTTCTCAGAGAGCAGGGGGTAACAAGATGCAGAGGCAATGACACAGCCTCCAAAAGATTCCAATGTAAAGGCCTTTTATTGTAAAAGGGTTGGGGTTTTTTATGGGATTAAGGAAATTAAACTTCTGCAAGAATGATTTTGGTTGTTCCTTTAAAAACTGGCAGTCACTGCTGGTATTTTGTAATTGTCTAGGAATATGTGTCATTAGTTACTGTGTTTTTGGTCAGCTGACAGGTTGTTTTGACCAGTTGTGCTTATTTATTGTGAGTTTGCATGTGCTTGCTTGTGCTTTTTCTATTACCCTGTTTCAGCTCACCCTCTTTATTTTATTTTATTGGACAAACTAGTGGGAGTTATTGACTTGTATAAACCAACCTCAGGGACCACCCCCAGGATTTGAGCTGTGCCTGTCTTAGGTTGTCCTGTTGGATATGATCTTACCTCTTACTTGTCTTTGACTATTAGTATTCGAAGTATTGGGTCCCCAGAAGGTTCCAAGAAGTCAGAAACAAGTGGAGACTTTTAAGAAAACTAGAGCTTTAAATGGCCTTTTGTATATGCTTTAGCTAAGCATGGACCACTTCCCTTGGAGATTTTGGTCCAATGTATTCCATAGCCATTAACACTTGGAGTGTTGCCTTGTTTACCTGCTGTTGTTAAGATTTCAGCTGTACGATAAATTGAAGCAGAAATATTAGAGCCACCATTGCCCCTCACATAGGCACCATGCAACAAGTTTAAGAGTGTCTATCAGGGATTTTATGTGATCTCATACTTGGTCAAATGATGTATTTGATAGGTCCAATGGATGGACCAATGTTGAATTAAATTGTATTATATTAACATACTTTTGATTGCATGGTCCCAATAGACTAACTCTTAGTTGTCATCTTGCTAAGGACATGTAAGAAACTTGATATGGAGTTAAGCAAAGGGACTAAAATTGAAAATCACAATTGGATTTTACCAAATAGTGAAAGATTTGTATTTCCTCATTTAATCACATTTTATAACAGATACTATTTTCCTGAATTTTTCTTAATAACAAATATTGGAGTATTGAATATGCTATGGGATGTTTCAATATGACTGAGGGAAAGTTGCTCCTTAACCAAATTTTAAAAGACGATAATTTGGGATCCATGATAGGCCACTTATCCAGTCACACTGTTCACTTTGTAAGTGAATATAAGGCTACAGGTTGTAGAACAACTACATTAGAATGATGGTCAGTGGCCCTAGAATTGGAAGTTAGGACCTGTACAGTGAAGGGCAGCAGAGTTGTTGCCCTGATTAGACTGTAATGCCATGTGACATTTTATCCTTATATAAGGCCTTATCATCAGTAATAAGGACAGAATCCATTTCTTCCAAAAGACCCCATCCAAAAGGTTACGGGGGAGGGGGTATCTAACACAATATGTTCAACCTGCCTTAGTTACCATCTAAGTCCTTCCAATGAACTGGGTAAACGGTGTTCTTTGAGATGGAGTCACCAACCACCACAGTAATGGTGGGGCCATCCTTGAACTTCCAATGTGGGAAGGCTTTGGTATCATTGAGCGAGATCATGATGGCATCAACCTCAGTGTCTACAAATCTTTTATCAGGTTTATCATCTAGAAAAATAGTAATCATGGAAAAGTGGGAAGGGTCCAAAAGAATTTTGGGTTTGCTGGGTCAGCATTTCCTCTTACTTGTTGGGCTGAGGGTTGCCTCATTTAGAGTTTAAAGGCTGTTGTTGGGAGCTTCTACGGTATCACGCACAATGATAGGCCTTTTGGCATTTAGGGCATTAGGTCTTTGGATGATCCCTGGGACAATCCCTATGTAAGTGGCCAGACTATCCGCATCCCCAGCAAGTATGGTCTGATGGGGTAGAATTATCATTCTTGTCAAGTTTGTCATTAACCAAGATATTGATAGAAGCCCTAAGGGCAGAAATAGGCTTGTTCTCTGTGTCAATTTCATGGGCAGCTAAGACCTCCGTATGAATATCCTCATTTATAACAAGTGCAACAGCTGTTGAATAAGGATATCCTTGGTAGGGCTAGAAGGGATGCACTTTTCAACAGCATTGGTAACACAGGTCAAAAATTCAGGAAATGGTTCTGCAGCCTGCTGGACAAGATTACAAAAATAGCTTAAATTGTCCTGGGGCATAGAATGTTTGAGGGCCTTGAAGGCTAGGCCAGACACTTGTTTTCAATAGGCATTCAAGCCAATCATGGATTGTGATACAGGATCAGTGTGTTGTCCATGGCTAGTAAGCACATTGATGGTGACATTAAGTACAAATCATAAGTTTGTATGGGCTTGGGTCTCTATTGCATCACCATAAGCTGAGAGCCACTGGAGGAAAACTGAGGGGTCAAGAAAAAGCTTTAACATAGCCTACCAATCATAATGGGTTTGAAGCTGTATGGGCCATTGCCCGAGTGCTAGCTCAAAATAAGGGGAATCACTGCTATACTCATTAGCTGCCTTTCTAATTATGGCCAAATCTTTCAGTGGAGTAGGGATCCAAGGTTGAATGGCAGCATTGGGACCCATGTTGACAGAGAAGGCTCAAGGATTGGTAGTGGGGAGCTGTTGGTGGAAAGCAATTGCAGATCATGCTTAGGGGGAGGTTTAGGGATAGGTGACATTGCCATGGGCCTACTTACAGCCTCCATAGGACAGAGGTCTTAATATCTTCCTAATGATAGACAGACTTAGAGGGACAAGGTACCTTGGGGGACAAGGAGTGAGAAGGTTTATATGGCAGTTCCATCATGGACCTTGTTGAGAATTCGGAATACAATATGGTGGAGGGGCTTCCAATGAAAGGGAGAGCATCTTTTGCACAAGGCTGCCCATGATGGAGTATAGAGGAAAGGGTCAAAATAGTGCAAGTGGCCGCCATCTGAGGAGAACATTACAATCCCTTAAAGGAAAGGTGATACAACCACAGTCAAATGGCTAAAATTTTTCCATGAATTAAGAGACTGACCACCACCCTAATAGCCTTTAATAGTTGGTCAGGTAACTGGATAAGTTAAGAAGAGAGACTAGGAGAAGAAATCTAACAGTCCACTCTCCAAAAAATGTCAGCACTCCCTGTAAAGCAAGAGAACCACCAGAGAATCCCAGAGAGAGGTGGCAGGCAAAAGTTATCAGTGGCTCTCAGGCTGTGAGGGAGTCTATGCAAGGACAAGGATGGAAGGGAAAAGAAAACTAGTGTTTGTGGATTGAGTGTACTGCTTATAATGAGGAACTTCCAGGGTTTTTGTTAGGCCGTGGCCAAATGCTCACCTGGTGTTCCCTTGGGTGAAAAGGACTGACCAAGGGGTCTTTTATTGGTTCTACCTCCAGGGTGGTCAGCCCTTATATGAAGGTACTGAGATAAACTGAGTCATGATGGAGAGTTTCCATCCAGAAGACAAAATGGGGATAGAAAAGAAAATGTAGGGATAGGAAAGAAAGCCCCAACTCACCAATGGCTTAGAAAACAAAAATAAGGGTCAACTAAGTGAAACAGCTGAAGTGGGCAAACTCAAGATGTTGGTGGAGAGTCAGAATGGGGACCGCAGCCAGGGTAAGAAATCAGAAAGAAAAAATGAGCAAAAGAGGCTATGGAGGACCCAAAAAGTGAGCAAAAGGGAAAGGTCAATCCATGTTGGAAACCAGTTTTAGTTGTTGTGTACGTGTTGTTGCTACCTGTTGTGTGATCCCCAATTCCAGGGAGGCAGTGGGTGAGAAGAAATGAAGGCAATGACACAGACTTTGGAAGATTTCAACGTAAAGGCTCTTTATTGTAAAAGGTGCTAGGCTTCCTCAGCCCCCTTACTCTGCAGGGAAAGGTGAGTGTGCTATGGGCCCTTTCTACAGCCCCGCAATGCAGGACAATCACAATGATAGAGAGTCGAGTCAAAGTAGGATCTCTGTTTATTACTGTTAGGGTCCATTTATAAAGGTTAAGTGACATCCTGTGAAGTGGCAGTACCTCCAGCCAACGAGAGGCAGCCAAACCCTCCCTCGGGCTGGAGGGGCATCTGCTTCGTTTTGCTGTCCATCCTCACTTAAACTTGAGCCAGGCTTTTTTCTGTCCAACAGGCTTCAAAGTATAGGCCCTGAACTCGAGCCATGCTTTTTTTCTGTCCCATAGGCTTCAAGGTACAGCCCTCTCTAGTTGACATGAATTAAGAGATGCATTTGGGTAGCATTTTGTATGGGCAGAGTTGAGACCTCTATAAGACAGGTCCCTGAAGCTGCAGCATCCACAGCAGCATTTTCTTGGGAAACTGAATGATTGGGGACTCTCCAGTGTGGTTCTTGATATAGCCTCACTAATCGAGACTCCCCAACATGGGTGTCCAGGGTCACTAGAAATCCCTACAGGGTGAGGCTCTACCGAAAACAATGTCTGGCCACCCATTCTAACTCTGTTGGAAGGAAGGTCACTTGTTCATCCTGGCTGCCCAAAGCTGAAATAATCACACAGAAACTGTATGAGTTAAAACACTGCTTGGCCCATTAGCTCTAGCTTCTTATTGGCCAACTCTTACATTTCAATTTAACTCATTTCTATTAATTTGTGTACTGCCACATGGCTGTACACAAATTTGCTTACTGGAAAACTTCCCAGCATCTATCTCCTTTGGCTCCATGGCTTCTCTCTGTCTCTGCCTTCCTCCTCCTATGCTATAGGCCAAGCCAATTCTTTATTCATAATAAAAGCAATACATAGACAGAAGGATCTACCACACCTTAAGTCCTTAATTTTGAATGGAATTATTAATTTAGAGAGATATTTTCCATTATGTCAGAGGGATGTGTTCCTGATTTTTATAATCATATTCAGCTATTTGATCAACTAGAGAGTATATGCTGGGAGTGCCCCCTAAGGGTGGTGTGTACCCATTCTAGTAGTTGTGACTGCTGAACAATAGCAACCAACATGGTCTTTTTCCCTAATAATATCTAGCCTTGGATTGGAATGTTAGGGTTATAGCTCACCAAAGAAGCTTGATGGAGCTAATTGACAAATTCAGTGAGTGCCTGACAGCCCTTAGGGGGTAAGAAATGATTTCATAAGATTGCCTCCCTTAAAGGAGATCATATAAGACATCTAGTCTCCCAGTTTCTATAGGCAACCAGGGCCTTACCCATTTCATTTCTGCCAGTATCCTTTTTAACCCCAATAAACTAAGAGACTCAGGCGAGATTAATTGGGGTACATTCACTTTGGCTTGAGTGAGTGTTGATTGGGATCCCAATACATGAAATGGGGGTACCCCTTGTTTTTTGTTTGGGACTATTTTAAAGTCATGTTTTTTGGAGGATGTCAACAATAGTAGTTACCCAGGGAACTAGCCCTAATTTCTTCAAATGCCCAATTATTAGATTATGCATATAAGCATATTGGTGGATATAATCTTTGTCAAAATAAGGAGAGATACAAATATTTTTGGCAAAAGGCTAGACTATTGGCCATCTACTGTGGGAGAATTGATGGAGGAAGGTCATTGGTTAAGTAATAAAGAGACTGCTTGGTCTCATAGGTTAAAACATAGGTGGGAGGAGTAAACAGAATGCTGGGAGGAAGAGGAAGTGAGCTCAGAGGCCATGCTCCCCTCTCCAGGGCAGACACTTAAAGCTCAGACCCAGGATGGACGTAGGCTAGAATCTTTCCTGGTAAGACTGATGCTACACAGATTATTAGAGATGGGTTGATCGGGATATAAGAATTAGCCTGTAAGGGCTAGAGTTAATGAGCCAAGCAGTGTTTAAAAGAATACAGTTTGTGTGTTGTTATTTCTGGTGTAAAGCTAGCCATGCGGGAGCCGGGCAGGACGAAAAGCAGGCCCACAGCTCCTTCAACAGAGAATAGTCCATTCATATCTCTCCTCAGGTCTAGAGAAATTAACTGTAGAAATGGAAAAGGCAAACTTTTCACAATCCTCCTCATGAAGAAGAATTGAGAAGAAGCAGTCCTGTTTAGATCAATTACAGTGAAGTAAAACTGGGAGAGGATATCTGGGACCCAAGGTAAGCCCCATAAAGAGACCCCTACTATCTCCATAAAGGCATTGATTGTTCATAGGTCCTGTAGCATTCTCCCAGTCCCATGACGCTTACATATCAGTAACACAGTTATGTTTCTGTGATATGTTCCAGGGACTCATCGAAGGCCTTATCCACCCCTCTTTAAGTAGATTTCTGGTGATTTCCTTGAGCATCTTAAGTTTAAGTTCAGATAATGGCCACTGCTACATCCATGCCATGCCAACTTACACTTTTGGGGGTGAATCCAAGTGTCAGGGATCTGCCCTGATGATACCTTGCTCATTTTTATCATCATAAAAGGCTAAGTGGTCAGAGGTCATAACAGCATCCCTTTGTCCTAACAAATCTTGTCCCAGGAGGTTTGCAATCAACCCTGGGAAGATCAGAGCCCTGAACTTTCTTCTGTCTCTATCCAGCCCAGCCCAAGTTATGGGATTGGCAATTTCTTGAGACATAGATCTTTCCCCAGCCCCTGTTATAGGCAGCCTGGTTATGAGATCAAAGCTGGTCAGGACCTCTTCCTTTCTGAGGACTATTCCTGTCAGCTCCCATGTCTATCAGACATTGAAATCTTTGTCCCGGAAAGATCATAGTCATATTGGATCAGAACCCCTTTACCACTGGAATGGTCCAGTTAACTGAAGGTGCATCTTTCCTTCCTTTGGTTAAGGGAGTTGGAAGACGTCCCTCAATCTAGGCTAAAGGTTTATTTGCAAAGGGTTTCCCATATATATCAAATTTGGACTGGATTTCCGAGCCCCAATGTGCCCCTTTTGTAGCAAGGGCAGGGAGATGGAGGAGGGTCCCCTCTGCCCCTAGGTCTTATTGCCCCTTTGTGGGCAATGCATCTTAAAATGCCCCAGTTGACAACATAAGAAATATTTCCCAGGTGTTTGCTTTTGCTGTCTAGCCACAAGGGCTTGAGTAATAGAAGAGGCTAGAGTTTGAGTCTGGGCCTGAAAAGCCACCATGAGAGTCTTGTTGGTATGTGACTGGGTCCCAGCATTCTGTGATGGTACAACCTAAGGCCAGCACAAGGCATCCTAGTTTTTTTGTTTATACCTTCCCAGACGAGGAGCTTAGTAAATTGGTCTGGTCTCTAAGTCCACTGGAGGGCAATTTTCCCTCAAGGCTGGTCTGCACACTGATAATAAAAACCGGAAGCAGCTCCTCCAGGTTTTGCATTGTGTCAGCTATAGGTGATTCAGTGGGTCCTTCCTGTAGCACGACCCAGGCCTCCAGGCCTGCTTATCTAACTTGGTCCTGATACAGAACCACAATCCTGGTTTGTTGGACTCCAGTGGAAATGGCTACCCCTGTACCAGATAGCATTGAATAAGAGGTGGGAACTGGAAAAGGCTGTTCATTTAGCATATTTGGATCCCCCAGGGTGGCCAAAGCTAGGGGGCAACATTGACCAGGAAGTCTTGAGTCCATAAACCTTAGCCTTTTAGTCCTCAGCATAAGTATCCCCAGGATGTTCTGCCCTATATTCTTCCTAGAGGCTGGTATATTCATTCCCTCCTGGCAAGGATGGAGCCCCCTTTTTTGTCCCATTTACATCTCCCATTTTATTCTCTCCCAGGGTGGCTGGGGACATAAGAAGGTAGCCACTCCTCATTACAGACATTATCTACTTTCTTTTTGGTTTTTGCCACTTCCTGCCATATTCCTTCCTCCTGGAAGTGCTCTTCAGTAAATTGCACCCATTTTTTATCTTCACTTTTTATGTTTCCTTTTCTCCCTTCTTTTGATTAATTTGTTACTTTTGGATCCTTTAGACCTCTCCCAATTGATCTTTGGCCATTTTCTGCACCTCCTCATCTGTCTCCTTCCCTGACGTTATGTTACCCATTGTTCCTCCTCACCTTGAGACTACTTTGACCTGGGACCCTGCCTCATGTTCTGGTGCCAGTTGCTAGGTTTCCTTGAGACTCCTTATTCCCAGGGAAAGGTGAGTGTGCTATTTGGCCATTCCACAATCCTACAATGCAGGATAATCACATGTGATAGGGAGTAGAATAAAACCAAGTACTCAGTTAATTACTGTGAGGGTCTGCTTATAAAGGTTAAGTGACATCCTGTGATGTGGGGATACCTACAGCCAATGAGAGGCAGCCAAACACTCCCTCTACCTAGTTTTTGCTATCTCATTTTCATTTAAACTCTTGCCAGGCTTTTCTCTGTCCAACAGGCCTCAAAGTATAGGCTCTGAACTCGAGCCAGGCTTTTTTTCTATCCCATAACCCTCTAGGTACAGGCCCTGAGATAATTTTGGTCCAACAAAAAGGGTCAGGTTTTTTTTTTTCGGTGTTAGGGAAATTAAGCTGTCACAGAAACATTTTTGGTTAGTCCTATTGAAACTGGAGGTCACTGTTGGTGTGTTGTGATTAGCAAAGAGTGTGAGTCATTATTTACCATGCTTTTGGTACACTGACAGGTTGTTTTGGCCAATTTTGTTTGTTCATAGTGATTTTGCATGTGCTTGCTTGTGCTATTGTCCTGCCTTACTTATAAGATACTGGTACTTAGCATCATATTATTTTCATTTAGCAGAGTAATAGTAGTAGGTCCTGCTCTAGGGCCTATGACTTATGTACTATTTAGTTCTGGACCTCCATATGGGTGCGAGTTATGGGTAAGTTAGGCCTTAAATCCATTAGAGAAATGGTTGACTATACAAACTGAATAACAACTAATAAAAACTCAGAGAGAAATTTGGATTCAACTTAAAGATACAAAAACCAAAGCAGCCAGTCATTGGCTCTTACCTCATTAGGAACTCACTAGTTGGCAAGAACTGTTCTCAGTGATTTCGTGCATGTATTTTTTTCTCTAATTTTTATGAGATCCCTATTTGATATGCTTGAATTTAAAAGCTGCAAGCATCAGGATACAGAACCTTTTCCTTCTGCAAGTTAGAATGAGAACCTTCATAAAGGGTGATTCTTGAATTACTATACTTAAACTTAATGGAAATACTGTAATATTTCTATTTGTCTGCAAATAGCAAATAAGTAAAAATATGTAATGACATAAACAAATTCTACTAAAATTAGGAGCTGACAAGGAATACACACTCATTCTCAAATTTAAAGCCGAAGACAGTCATCTATTGACAAAATTAGAGCTGGACAAATATGTTTTAAATGCCTTAAAATTTATAAATGAAGAAATTAGAACATGATCAAACATTAGGTTTGTTAGCTTATTGGAACACAGTTTACAAATGAAGTTGTATTAAAATTTTGAATGCTTGTGAAGAACTGCATGAAAACAAGACAAGAGTGTTGTGACTTCAGTTTCTTCAAAACAAAATTGTTCTTGCAATGTGATTTCATGCTCAGTCTGGTATAGCAGATAGGAATCAATTAACTTCAACTGTTGTTATTCATATGCATCCATGGAAAAACAAGTTTTTGCCACACGTAGCTTGCATTTATGATTTAGCACTTTACTCATGCCATTCTTTTTTTTTACTACACATTATATTATTAAAATCTTTCCAAAAAAAGAAAATGCAACATTATAAACAACAACAAATAAAATTTACTGGTAATACAAATTCTTATGAAATTTTCTGTGATACCATAAGAAATTAAAGAAACCAATTAAATATTTAGAAACATTCAACATCAAAAATTTAAATCTACCTGTATCTTTGTAGCCCCTTGAAAAGCTAAAAACTCTTGTTTCAAAAAGGTATTTTTTTTACAAATAATCTCATCAGTTACAGAAAAATCTGCACAGTTTTTATACTGAAGCTAATATTGAGCTGCACGTGAATTTCACAGTCTTAGCAAAATCATTACCTGAGCACAGATACTCCACATAGTTTAGAACAGCCATTGATTAGTCTTCCACCTCTCCCTCCTGTTTTTCATCTACTTCATTTTTCTTCTTTGAGCCTGTTGGCCAACCAGGACCCGTCTTTCTTGCTACACTTTTGCCCTTGGCACAGTATATAACAATGTCTTTTAAATACTTCTTTAGTTTAACCATTTTTTTTGCTCACTCAGTTGTTTATCTTTGGCAGACTGTTCAGTCCATATCTCGCCCATTTTTTGCATTATCTCCAATAGATGGGACTGGGTGTTCACTTTTGATCTTTGTGCAATATTTAGAGCAAAACAGGAAGAAGGCAGATGGTGGTCTTTTAGAGCATTTGCATCTATTTTTTTTTTCCTTTCTTATCACCTTTGGGAGGAACAAAGTTCTTCATCTCCCTGTCATAATAAGTTTTGTCATTCCAGGCCAAATCTTCAAACTGCCACTTTTCCTTTGCAAATATGACCTTCCAGTGCTCTGAGCATTTCTCTGAGAACTTGGCAAAGTTGACTGAGGAGTCAGAGTCTTCCTTCTTGTGCTCTACACAGCAGGTCTGCTTGAATAACGTACAGGAGAATATTTTGCCTCACACCTTGTTGGGGTCTCCTTTGCCCACATTGAAGGTGCTCTGTCTATCTGCTGATAGTAAGCTCTTCCCTCAGAGCCCAACAGAGATACTCCCTTCCCCAAGCTCTTGCAAGAACTGGTTTATCGCTAATATGGCCTGCAGCCTCTTGTTTTGCTCATGTAATTTTTCTTAACCCTTAGAGTATAAATTGCATAATGACTTGAATAAAGTTGGCAGTTGTGTGGGGCTTTGATTTGCCTAATTGGGAAAAACTTACAGATCATCGTCCTAGACAACAGCCCTCTGCACTATCAGGAAAAGAGTCTGGTTGCCTGAAGTGGAGTCCAACGCAAGAGAGGGAGCGAATGGCTACCGCTACTTTTTCAAGCCAAGGAGACCATGCCTAAGTGGACTGGTATCTTAAAGGTTATTGGCTGAAAGAGCTGAAGGAGCTCCCGCAGCACCTCCTCCTTTTGTTTAAGTAAGAGACTTCTAAACCTACTACATAATTATATACAATAAGAGCATATATCCTATTCTAACTAGCTTAAGTCTTGTTTAATAAATAACTTGGCCAAGTCATGAGAGGAGACTAACTACATTTATCTAGTCTTCAACCCCATCAAGGATACAAGAAGGGAAATATTGTTACTTGAGTAATTAGGAAGTGCAATCAAACAACTTCCAAAACATGCAACAAATCACAGAGACAACTGGCTACCTGGGCAATCACTCAAAGTCACGTTTGCAGTATTGAAGCAACCAACTTTGGCTAAGGCCTAGAATAACTGACAGATTATTTTTAAAGGCAAGAAATTTTTCAAAACCATCTTACCCTGTCTTGGCAAGATTTGACAGTTCTGCTTATCCATTTCTGGATACTATGTATTTTGTCAGTAGTTGCGGTATGGGCAGTTCCTTGCCCAGAGGCTGGTTTTGCCAAGCTCCAAGTGGAGTGTCTTTGGTGCTCAACAATCTCTCAGGAATAGATGCGTGTTGCCAGGAGCGATTGTGTCTCACTACCACAGAACTCTAAGTTATATTAAATGGCATTTTCTACAGCTCTTTGAAGAGGTTGAAGATTATCTATTTATATAGAATATAATCTCTATGTATCTAAACATCCTGATTAGTCTAACTATAAAAATGACAAACATAGATAACTACTGATCTATAATTATTAATACCTATCTAAATTAAAGACTAAGACAATAAACAACTGTGCAACAAATGAGGACATTGACCTCCAAATGTAAACAATGTGCACGTATCTTGATCAGAGGTAGAAATGTACACTGCAATGTATATATATATATATGCAATGTATATGTGTATATATAATGTTTTAAATAGAAGTAGAAGCATGCATGCATAAAATATTCAATATAATTTAATTTTGTATCCATATATAAGAATTCATACCAATTTAATTGTCTATAAACAATAACTCACAAATACCAATCTATTATCCCATCATCCAATTCTCCCTCTTCTTTTTTAAAAAAGATCCCTGAGCTTATAAAATTCCTCCCCCAACCCTCAACCATAATCAATTAATCAGCCCCTAAATGATGTCCCTAAATTTGAGGACAAACTTTGCTGGAAGTGGGAACATCATCCTCTAGAATTATTTCCAGCTGTCATGAGGGCAATGTTCTTTCTAGGGGATCCTGTAAAAGTAAAATGATGGTTAAATTTCAAGATTAATGTCTGTCAAGATTGCAAATAGTCTCTGAATATTTTGTGGAGGTCTGGCCAGAATCTTGTAAAAGATGTACACCATTTTAGCTAACCAAGTTGGAAACGTCTTGTGCAGCTGGTACCCCAAAACAGGTCTTATAGTAGCAATATCAGTATCATGGCATCATATCAACCAGGTGGAGTTGTTGTTATGGGACCCACCTTTTTCCTGGAAACTTTTAAGATTACTGCAGGAAAATTCATTGTTCATTGTGGAAAACTTAAACATTAATTATATAGACATATACAGTCATATTCAATGAAAGGTATGATAGATATGAAGAAAAACAAATATATTTTCTAAATTCTTTTTTCCTTCTGTCCCATATCATGGCTCTTGACATGAGACAGAAACTCTGGGTTTTTTCTTAACAACATACATGTAATTTGAGAGAAACTGAGCCAGAATCCAACTCCAAAACCAGCTCTCTCTCTCTCTCTCTCTCTGTATATATATATATATATATATATATATATATATATATATATATATATGTGTGTGTGTGTGTGTGTGTGTGTGTGTGTGTGTGTACATATATATTATATATATATATATATATATATATATATATATATATTGTATTGGGTAGTAATTTTTTCCATCTGTCAGTATTCAAATATCCATGGTCCCTTCAATTTTTTGAAGATGAGTATTTTCCTGCAGGGATAAGAACAGAACCCTGCCCCATACTATATGTTTTTCTTACCACCTGTATGATTATCATCATTGTGGATGAGTTGTCATTTCTCCTTTCCAAGAGGTTTCTCCTCTTTGAACTGAACCTTTATTAATTTTGATGGTATCCACAATTTTTCTTTTCCTGTGGAAGCAAGAGCAAAACCCCTTCCAAACGCAGCACATCTTCTACCTTCCATTGTGAAGTCATCACATCCTTGAAATAAACTGGTTTCAATATGGAAGACAACTCTTTCTGCATATTGTGAATCAGTAACTATAGTAAGAGGTTCTTTAAAATCCCGTAGCACCATAAGAATGGCATATAATTCTGCCTTCTGGACAGAATTATAAAGGCTTTGTTCCACCTTATTCAATTCGTCTGATTTGTAATCTGCCTTCCCTGATTTATTAGTAACAGTATAAAATGTACAGGCTCCAGTTATTGGAACATCACATACAATTTGAGGAAGAATCCAAGATCTCTTTATAAGGTTAAGTCTACCGCTTTTGGGATATAATATGAACAAGAAAACTGATACCTAATAACCAGTAAATTGAGGTATCTCTATAGGCATATAGGCCTCTTGTGATTTCTTCCATAGTGGCAGCAAAAACCAGGGCAAGAGTCCCATTAAAAATGAAACCTCCCATTTTACCTGTTAACCAGCAAATAGTGCTCTTTCGGAGTCGCAACTGGAACCGATGCAATGGTGTCACGACAAATTCTGTTTTAAAATCTGCCTGATATTTCTTTAAAAACTGGGGAAAAATTAGTCGCTTGAGAGGTTAGATGTAGTACACAGAGGGGGAAAACCCAGAGTCCAGGCAAAGGGCACAAAAACCCAGGGAGCTTCTAGCAGCTGATAAACAGCACGGCTTTCCCTGAGCACCTGCCCTGCTGCTCCGCTCTGACATAATGCAGGGGGTCATGACAGAGCTGCTGTGATAGCGGCCACTGCGCGCCCAGTGTCCCAATGCTGGGACAGAGGGTGAGGCTACAAACACCACTGTGGCTCCGCTCCACTCAGTTGTGGTGGGGATTTCAAACAGCATCTCTATTTGAGCCAACAGGACATCACAGGGAGTTTTTGCCCCAATGGCAACTGCTTGCACTTGCCCTTGCACTCTGACTCGTGCTGCCTAAGTGCTGCTCTGCAATGAGGGATTTCGAGACCAGCCTGGTCTACAGAGCTAGTTCCAGGACAGGCTCCAAAGCCACAGAGAAACCCTGTCTCGAAAAACCAAAAAAAAAAAAAAAAAAAAAACCTCTGAGAAAAGATTAAACCAGGTGGGCAGAGACTGTCAGGGCCCATAGATCCCGAGAGGCATGGAGTTTAAATCCATGCTGAAAGGCAAATGTTAGGGTGAGTGGGGACTTGAAGCCAATCCGAGGCGTGTAAAGAATTGTGGCAAGAAAAGCCAATATGGGAGATTATATATTGACCTGATGGCTCCATGCACAGGCCACGGTTGAGGGAGGGCTCGAGTCAAGCCACTCTGCTAGCAGGCAGCCAGGTCGGGGTGGGTATGGGGGGTGTGGTTCTAAACCATCCCACACCAGTTTGGAATTATGATTAATAAAAGGCTTATTTATTTAACAGGAAAAACTTACAGATTACCGTCCTAGACAATAGCCCTCTGCGTGATCAGGAAAAGAGTCTGGTAGCAAAAAGTGGAGTCCAAGCAAGAGACGGAGCGAATGGCTATCACTGCTTTTTCAAGCCAAAGAGACCATGCCCAAGTGGGCTGGTATCTTAAAGGCTATTGGCTGAAGGAGCTGAAGAAGCTCCCACAGCACTGCTCTCCCAGGTTCATCATATCAACTAGAGTGGTAAATAGTTGTTCATGTATGTAAGCACATCATGAGGAATATGAAAACAACAGAATTTGGCATTCACATCCAGTCTGGCTTACATGAGATACTGTCTCAAAACAACACGAGCAAACAATACAACATAAAATAAAAACAAGGTGATGACAAAAAAAAAAAAGAACTGAGAAATTTTGTGTGACATAAAAGACTAAGAGACCAGAAAGAAGGTGAGGTTATCTATTTGTCCATGTTGTTCACTTATACGAGGGATAAGTAAATTGTAATGAAATCCAGCCCCTTATTTGTTTTGTTAAATTTTGTTGGATCATAAGCATGTTTCATTGTGATGGCTAATTTTTTGTGTTTATCTGAATTTTCAATGGGATGTCCAGGGATTTGATTTAGTGCTTTTTTAGAATGTGTCTTTGAGAACTCTCCTGGAAAAATATTGGTAGACCAAAAAAATCTGAGTGGCACTCTAATGCAGACTGACCTCCTCTATTAAAGCCAGGGTCTATCTGAACAGAGCAGTCAGGTTCACACATGATTAAGTAAAAAGAAATTTCTTGGGTCTTTAGGCTATACTGTTAGTATTCTTTCACCTTAATATTGAAACAGTGGCTCCATTTTCAGCCTGAGCATATCATTCTTCATACTTTCATGACACTATTAAATGCTGTAAACGTTGAAACATGCTGTCTGTAGAAATGGAATCCTCCTGCATTCATTATTATAAATCAGTTCACACCTGCACAAACAAAACCTGTTGATGCTGTTTCTTTGGAAAACAGACTAATATACATATCCTCTTTCTCTGTCTTTCTCTCACACATGTTTTTTCATATATATATATATATATGTAGAAAAGATGTGATATATATATATATATATATATATATATATATATATATATATATATATATATCTGTGGATGCACTTATACTACAATCACAGAACTTTACAACCAGAACACAGATTGTATGCTTTATAATACTAAAACAAATTTAGTGTTTGTTACTATGATCTAGTAGAAAATATCATGGGCTACAAAATCATGAGAGTGATATGAAGATATAACAGCAATGATAATAGCAACAGTAACAGTAGGCATTAGGGGGAATGACAAAAATAGTAAAATGAAATTATTAGGCAATAATAGCTATGTAAAAACTGTAGTAGAAAGATTACTTATACTTCCTGGACACCAGGCTAGCTTAGAACTGAAATAATTACACAGAAACGGTGTTAACTAAATCATTGCTTGGTCCATTACCACTAACTTCTTAATGGCTAATTCTTTCATCTCCATTAATCTATGCATCACCAGGAGGTTGTGGCTTACCAGTAAAGTTTCAGCACGTCTATCTCTGGCAGCAGCTCCATGGCCTTTCCCTGACTCTCCCTTCCTCCTCCCATGCTATAGGCCAAGCAGTTTCTTTATTAATTAACCAATAAAAACAATACATAGATAGAAGTACCTCCCACACCATTTCCCCCTTTCTGTTTAAACTAAAAGGAAGGCTTTAACATAGTAAAATTACATATAACAAAACAGGTATCAAGCAAGAATTACAGTTACAATATTTATATCTACCTTATCTTTTATCATAACTAAGAAAAACTATTCTTCAACTCTATCAAAGACTCCAGAGAATATAATATTACCTAAGTAAATAAGAAGTGCATTGTAAGCAACTTCCAAAACTTTAGAAATGACAGAGACATCTTGCCGCCTAGACAGTTACCCAAAATTCTTCTATACCATTGGAGTATTCATCTTCACCCTTAATGCCCTTAGTATCCAGCAGACTTTTCCACAAATCAGAAAATTTCAAGGACAGTTTCACCTATACTGGTAGTTTGTGTGTCAAATTTTTCTTTGTCTTGCAGAATGTCTAGCAGGCTCTTTAATGAAGCAGGAACCCTGAAGGATACTCTCACTTTTAAGCAAGTTCAACAGTCGTTCCTCTGTGAGTCCTGCATGTTCAGCTCAGCAGTCCAGACAAGAGTCGTTTCTTGCCCAAATGGCTAGCAAACTCCATTAGGAGTCTCTTCAATGCCCATCTTCCTCTCAAAGTAATTGGTGCTGCCAGGGGCAGATGTGTATCATTTTCATGAAAAATTCTAACTTATTAAAACATTTTAAATGCCATATTCTGAAGGTCTCTGAAAGATTTGAAGAATACCTATCTACCTGAAATACATCTCTGTACATCTAGAAAATCTAACTAACATGACTACCAACTTGATTCTTTTTTATATTTATTTATTTATTTATTATGTATATAATATTCTGTGTGTATGCCTGCAGGCCAGGAGAAGGCATGAGACCTCATTACGGATGGTTGTGAGCCACCATGTGGTTTTTGGGAATTGAACTCAGGAACTTTGGAAGAGCAGGCAATTCTAATTCTAATTCCTCTGAGCCATCTCTCCAGCCCCCCAACTTGATTCTTATAGGTGAATCTCTATTAAGCTCTTGAACATGACCAAATGAGTTTATGTCATCAATTCAAAGATAAATTAACACTTGAAAAATATATAGGAAGCATAATGAAGAAAATTATTACATATATATATATGCATTTAGTATTATTAGCCATGTTCAGTTAGCAAATTAAAGAGAGAAAAATATAGCTTTACGTTCATGAAGACTATCCAAAATTGGTGAACATCATGTTTAATAACACAATGCATACTGCAGAGAGGACTCAGTCGGGAAAGTTCTTGCACAAACATGATTATCCAAGTTCAATCTCTAGAACTCACATTTAAAAATGCTAGATTTTGTAATATGTATCTGTATCTCCACACTAGGAAAGTAGAAATTGAAGGATACCCTAATCTTACTAGACAGTCAATCTAAATAATCAGAGAGGTTTGAACTTACTAAAAAGAGGATTATCTTTACTTCAGTTTATAATAGTTACACTGAAATTTTCATGATTATCACTAATCGCTTCATAGCAGTGAGAAAATGCTAGCCTAGGTGTCACCCAACAGAAGAATGGATAAAGAAAATGTGGTACATAGGTACAATGAAATTTCATGCAGTTATAGAAAAAGATAAAATCATAAAATTTGCAGGTAAATGATTAGAACTGGAAAACATTATTTTAACTGAAGTAGCCCAGGTTTAGAAAGGCAAATACCACATACTTTCTCTTATACAAGCTTCCTAATTTCTAATTCCAATTGACAGGAATTTTAGCAGGCTTTCTGGGACTTCCAGGCCCCAAATCATGGCATGGGGATTCATTATTAATTGAGAATGCTCAGCCTTAGCTTTAGGCTTGTTTCTAACTGGTTCTTTTTCTTTAACCTAAATCAGCAAATTTTTATTAATCTATGTTCAGACCAGTGACTCATTTACCTCATCTATGTATTGTCTATCCCCCTTTCCTGCTTCCTTTATGTCTGTCTGGTTAAATCTTGAGCTGGCTGGCCCTTGGCAAGCTAATCAGCTTCCCTATTCTTTCTGCCTGACAACCTATTCCTTATGTGCCTAGCTATTGGATTTTCAGCTTTTTTATTAAACCAATCAGTTGCCATAGGTAGGCAAGATAAATCAGCAACATATCTTTACATAATTAAACAATGGTAGCATAAAGAAAATCAAAATGGCTTTATATAATTAAAAAATGCAGCATAAACAAATGCAACACATCTTTACATACTTAAAAATTATTCTGAAACACAAACAAATGCAACTCACCCTTACATAGTGAAATAAATATTCTATTCCATAACAAAGAACTATAGGTAAATGACAGGAAAAGGGTCCTTAACACTGGAAAACAATGAATCTCCAAGGGAAGGGTTGAGGAAGAGTACACTGGGAATTTGGAGCATGAAGATGAAGGAATATGTGGAAGGTAGAACCAGTAGAAAATGAATACATATGAAAATTATACATGGAAACATATTACTATTGTAAGCTAATTACATTTTTTTAATTAAAAATAACTTTAAAAGTTCATTTAGTGATGTCCAAAAAAGAGGATTCAAAGTTGAGATGTGGTGATTTTGGAGCTAGTATGGGTGAAATAGGGACTTAATGAAGTTGTACTTTATTATATATACATAAGAATTCTCAAAGAATGAAAAAAATAATTTGAAAACCTTAGGGGTTTGGTACTATGATGTACATAGAGTTTTATATATGTTATCAAATGGAAAATTTACTAACAAGAGTTTTTGGTGTTTAGCCCCAAGGCTCATTTTAAGGTTTAGATAACAAGTGAAAAGAACATTTTTTCTTTGTGTATGTGATGGCAAATAAACAAACTTTCTCTCTGCATATTTTTCCAAATCAGTCTCTTTATTGTTCTGTTTATATACTACCTTTTCTGTCTTAATTCTAAAACCTCCTAACTTCTTCCCATCTTTTCTCTCACCCAAAAGCCTTTTTCGGGTGTGGGAAGTCCTTCTGCCTATATGTTGCTTTTATCAGTTAATGAATAAATCTGTGTTGGCCTATGAAAGGGCAAAATAGAGTAAGGCAGGAAATTCCAAACACATAGAGGAACAAAGAAGGAAGAGTCAGAGAGATGCCATGTAGCCATTGAAGGAGATAGATGCTTAGGAAATTTACAGGTAACTACAAGCCTTGTGGTAAAATATAAAATGGGAGGAATGGGTTAATTTAAAATGTAAGAGCTAGCTAGGAATATGCTAGAGTCATTAGCCAAGCAGTGTCGCAATTAATATAGTTTCTGTGTCATTATTTTGAGTCTGGGTGACTAGGAAAAAGCAAGTGGTCTCATTTACATTCTTCTCACAAGAGCAATAAAAATTTACAAGAGTTAGATCTCATTGATCAAAAGCATAAGGAGCTGAGCCATTGCCTTGGGAACACAAAGTTCAAAGTTTACATGAGTAATACCATGACCAGTGCCCAGTGACAAATTTTGAGACATAGCTCTATTGTCAGCGCACTGGCAAGCAAAAATTAGCATGTTGTTTTTAGGGTGTTTTGTCTTGTAACCTTGGTTGGATACCTGAGACTCTGACTTTGTGGATAGCTGTAAAGTTTTAAACTCATGATCTAGTTACAAAAAGCCTTTAGTCTAGTTTGAACTTGCTCTGAGGTGAAAGTGAGTTAATTGTGTGTAATTAGCCTTAGCAAAAGGAACTAGAGAGTCTTTTAAGAGTCTACAGTCATCATGGAGCAAATACATCTAGTTACGAAGCATGCCCTAATATATTTTCTATATATCAAAATTATAAAGACAAATGAAATATCATCTTTTTGATGATCCACTTATATATGTGCCCATAAAACTGAGATGCAATCATGAGACTACATGTATACATTACATGAAAATGCATGGTAATAGGGAAATATTATAGCTGTTACTGCACAAGTGAAATTCCAGATGAAAGCAATAGTTTTCAGAGTCAGTGGTCCTGCAGTTCCTGACTAAGAAAAATTTCTCCGGTGGGTCAACATGTGAATTATCAATTTCTATAAGTTATAATTAAGTCATGGCCCACAATAACTCATGATAAATTGTAAACAGAGATTGTGTGTTTGTTTCCTGGTTGGCCAGACACAATCACACAGAAGCCATATTAATTACAACACTGTTTGGCCAATAGTTTAGGCATGTTTCTAGCTAGCTCTTATATCTTATTTTAGCCAATTTCTATTAATCTATGTATCACTATGAGTCTGTGGTTTACTGATGCAGGCATGATACTTCTTTGGCAGCTACATGGTGTCTCTTTGACTCTGCCTACTGTATCTCTATAACTCTTCCAGCCTGATCATATTCTGCCCTGCCATAAACCAATGTATCTTTACTCATTAACCAATCCAAGCAACACATATACAGAATGACATCCCATATCAACAAATGCTCTTGAAAATGTACATATTAAATACTTTTATTTGAAAGCATATAAACATTCATGGTGGTAACCAGCAGAGGTAAATTTTATGCAGTTAGAGGTTACAGCCTGTCTTATCAATAAAAACAAATACACATTAAGTAGAGAATACTTAAGACACCTAACATTGACTTCTGGACACCATATGTACTAACACACATGTATATTGAATATAAGTGGCAGCATTTACATGTGCAAAAATGAATTTGTGAACAAACATATTTCTGCACAAACACAAAAAAATACAATGCTAGAAGTTTTTCATGGATAATACAATTTTTAACTGACATTACAATGAATGTTGTTCTCAAGTTAGTAAGATGCTCATTTTCTAGAAATGAGCAAGTAAGTGTTTTTTTCTTTGCAGTCAAGAAACTAAATAAAAGAAAATCCAAACAAATATTTAATGAATTAGAATTAAACTGTTTTTGAAATCTCTGTGAATATTTATCTCAATCTTCTGAAATTAATCCAAATTCTAATTAGTAACAAAAATAATTATAATATTCCAAAGGAAACATGAAATATGGTACATAAATAGGAATTAATTTAACTGATATAATTTTTAAAGTATTGCTTGAAAATTCAATTGAAAATATTGTAAAAATCTACATAGATACAAAGACACTCTATGCTCATAATTATTAAAATCAATATTATAATAAAGCTAATTTATCCCATAATGTCATAAATTTTATTTAATTCAATTCAAGTAGAGTTATTACCTTAAAAGTACATTTCCATGTAACACAACTAACTTATTTTAAAATTTATATGGTATATTAAAAGGCATTTTCAGAGAAAGAATATAATATTAAAGAAATCAAAAAACTGCAAAACTGTTAAAGTCAGACTGATTCTATCATATTTAAATACAAAACTCTAAACTTTAAAATTTCAAAATATATGTGTATATTTCTCTATGAACATAAAATACTTTATACTTTGAAAAATATATACTTAAAAAGACACAAGAAGGAATCCTTACAATCTTATGATGTATGTTGATAAAATGAATTGAATTAATCCAGCATCCAGCAGGCCAATAAAATGCCATCAACAGTAAGAACAAGAAAATATGTATAAAACAAGGACTTCACAAAGAATTAATATCCTTAATATAAAAATATTTACACCGAAACAATGAGAATTCAATAAAATTGAACAGGAATAACATATACAAATATATAATTCACAGAAGAGGAAATATAATGGTCCAATGTTACTATTATTTAGGGAAAATCATAATAAATCCTAAACACGTATATACCATTTTCTATTTACTACAATTCAACAATATAAGTTCAACTAAACCAATTATCCCAGAATGTGTAGTGTATTGAGAACATAAACACAGACTATCTGATAAATAATTTACCAGAATATGTATTTGAAGATCTGTATATTATATGGCCAAGCAGATTCACTCACTGTCTATATTGTAAAGAGATTTTTGCCCATATGTGCCACCATGCCTTTAATGCCATCTTTCAGAAGGTAGAAGTAGGATCTCAAGTTTAAGGTCACCCTGGGCTACACAGTGAGACTGTCATGAAATAAATGCACATGTAAAAAAAGAAACTGACACAATGATCTTCATAGAGTACTGTAAAACCATAGAGACAAAAGCAGAATGAAAACAGACTGGATTAAGTTATGTATATTAATTCAACCAACACTTACCCTTAAGTGAAAATTAATGCCAGGACAGAGTATGTTTAAATACTGACTTCTAAAACATAATGTGGAACAAAGGAGATGATGTTTTCACCATTTTTATGAAGTTTTAAAATACTAAAAATATTATTTTTGATAAATTTGTATGAATATGCAGTGTGAAAATATGAGTAGAAATACATGTGACAATATTATATTAGAAGGTGGAGGATCTCATTTGTAAGAGTACACTGAGGTTTTCTCTGTACTTGGTTCACTCATTTCCTAAGGTGGTCAGGGTAATGTGAATATAAGGAATTAATAACCCAATATAAAAGTAATTACCTCACAACAATGAGAATTCAACAATAATAGAACAGTAATAAAATACATAAATACAAATTCACAGAAAAGCAAATTCAATTGTCGAATTTCACTAATACGTATGGAAATATATAATAAAGCGTAAACATACATATACATATATATGCTTTTATTATCATATGTTCTGTTAAAGATAAAGTCTTAACAAATTTTAGAATGATAGTAAGGATTTTGAATTCTTGGTATGTTTATTCTTTTGTAAGGTGTAAATAGCTTGTAGTTGATTTTAAGAGAAAAGAAAGGATTTTGTTTTGATCACTTTGTCAGTTTAACATGGTACACATGAAAAACAAATCTCTAAAGTTTATCACTTAATATTGTCAGAATAAATTCACTTTGGTATTATTGAATTAGATGTTATGGTGGAATTTTATTTTTAACTAATCATTTGGAGCAAAAATTAAACAGATATATTCTCAAAGTCTATATTTCAAAGATTTATAAAAATCATCTTTAAATAATTAACAGTGTATTTGGAAAAGATAAAAATTTAAAATTTTCTCATCAAATATTACAAATAATTGTTAATAAAGTCTGGCCTCAAATTACTTGCTTTTTTCTGACTCAAAATATTTCTGAAATATTCATAAACAGAATACTATCTGTTTAAAGGAGACTAACTGTTCTAAATATGCTATAAGTTTGTTTCTCTTAAATTAAAATTTCTACAAACAAACACAGATTTCAAGTTCATGTTTTATTATATTTTATTTATTGAGCATGTCCATTATTATACATAAAATTCTTCATAATATACACATGAGAGTATCCACTGGATATGCAATAGACTTACATAAAAGTTTCACTTTCATGAAAAATAGTTTGACTAATAACAAATTATTTGGCTGATAATAAATAATAAATTTCTTCTTGTGATATATGAGATATAGTAAAGAGACTAGATCTATAAAACTATAGCGGAAAGAGTAATGGAAACAATCGTAGTCAAAAAGACAATAATTTGTGTACATAGTGTGATTTCTATTAATCTATGTGCTCATTTAGCTTGAGAAAATATATTTATGAAAGTAATTAGAAAGCCAGTAGAAGATTACACATCCAAGAGTATTTATATGACATAAAATGATCATGAGTTTAAAAAAAAATTAGACACAAACTTTGCTGAGTACAGAATTGAATGGATCTTGGAAAAGTTGGAGAGAGGGAATGAATATGATCAAATTGCAATGTGTGAAACTCTCAAAAGAAAGCTAGAGTTTGTTTAAATAATCACACTAAATACAATGAAGTTACTCTGTTTCCCTATGCATAATAACCACCTTGAAAGTGTGCAAGTAAACCTTTCTGGAAGCAAGTCAGTCTAGGTCAAAACAACACAGTAATATAAATGAGGGAGCTTAAACAATTATGCATTTTTGTTATATTTGGGTATGATAACGAATGTTAAGGACACTGTGCCAAAATCTAAGGTGTCTAAGGATGGCTCTCTTTCTGGTTTACAGAGAACCATTTTCTCTCTCTGGTCCCATATAATGGAAAGAGAGCTAAAGAGCTCTTAGAGATTTTCTTCAAACTGCACTCTTGGTGTACCTGAGTGCTCCAATCTTCCAAGTTGGTATAATTACCTCCTGAATATGCCACCTCTTAATACCATTACAGTCACGTTATGAAATAAAAGTTCATATTACTTCACACTAACAGTCAATCCATAATAATAAGGCTCTTCAAAGATTAAAGTTGTAGTATACACTTTTCAAGTAGAAATTATCTCAGAATAGTCTGTGATTGTACAAAGTAAATATCCCATTGGCCTGAAACAGAATGTACTGTTGAACTTTGAGGAGACCTGGAGAATAAGCACAGGCGTCTAGGGAGGTCTCTTCTTGTGCTGTCTAATATGAATTGCTATAATAAAAGGGAAATATGTTCTTTAGAATGCCTTGCTTCTATTTGGCAATTTTCTCTATCCTCTCATCTTTAAGGACTAATCAGAATTCATAGTGATGGTTAAACTCAAATTTAAGCTTTAAACTAACCACTGAAGAGAAAACATAAGGACCCTGTTTTATTGGTAGTTCTGAGAAAAGTAAAATATTGTATAAACACACAAACACACACACAAATATACAAAACAGTTGTGATAAAAGAATCCCACCACAATGCTGTGTAATAACGTCTCTGTTGCCAAAAATTCTGTAACAGAAATTATCTCTAAAAATGGAAGGTAAATTAAAGAAACAGACCTACTATTCATCACCTGATCACTGCCCTTTGCAGATTTTGTGGTTTTGTGTCCCACTATAAATATTCTCACTCTGTCCAACCCTGAAATCTGCAACCCTTTAATCCTAGCTTGCATTTTTATTTTCGAGCATTTGGGAGTTCATACTAACAGTGAAGCCTCTTTTTAAGTAAAAACATGGAAATTCTCTGACTGCATTCAGTTTATATTGTCTGGTACTTCGATAAAATCCTGGCAACAAGAGCAATATTTAAATGTGTATGAAAGGGGCTTATCACGATGGAAGCAATATAGAAGCTTCTAGACGATTTTGACAATGTATTCTTTCCTTTGTGGCTCACATAAAAGAAATGCTGGTACAAGGGAGCAACCACTGAGGGAGTAGACCTGAGCCAGGACCTCTTCAGGTACGGACCTCTGAGTCTGGGACCTCTGAGTCTGGGTTAGGGTGCAAACCTGGAACCTCCTAGAAAGTAGATCCGAGCCAGAGACCTTTGTGTGACCAGGCCCAAGCCAGGAATTTCCACAGGAGTGGTCCCAGACAAGAAACATTTATGGAAACAGGACTATGCCAGCGAATTAGGCTGGAGCAGCCCTGAGACAGGGAACTGCACATAAGCAGGTACAAAGGAGCAAATCCTGAGGGAGTAGGCCAGAACCAGAGATCTCTGTGAGTCTGGACATGAGTCTGAGACCTCTCAGGGAGTAGGCCTGAGCCAGGACCTCTAAGGGTCTGGGCACAAGTCTAGGACCTACAAGGGAATAGGCCGGAACCAGAGACATTTGCAGGTTCAGGGCGTGAATCTGGAACCTCCTAAAGAGTAGGCCCGAGCCAGGACCAGGCCTGAGCCAGGATCTCTGACAGAGTAGGCACAAAGCAGCAACCTCAGCAGAAAGACCCCCAATCAATCAATCTCTGTGGGAGCAAGACAGAATGAACCCTGGTATTGCAGAGCAAACCCCAGGAATGCCAAGTGACCTCCAGAAACACGGGGTGACCAACAAGGTTGATTGGAACTGTGGCACTAACCGTACCACAAAAATATACCATATTAGCCTTGGATCCACTGGCACCTGGAAGACTGATCATCAGAGTCACAGACAGTCCCAACTACATGATTTAGAGGAAAAGATGTGTAGACAAGGTAAGGATGCACACAACACCACAAAGAGCAACACACCAGTAAAAACGAATGGCCCTACAACAGCAAGACTTGAACCACCAGATGAAGCAGAAGAAAATGACCTAAAAAACACTAAACAAACAGAATAAAGAAAGAATATTAAGAGCTGCAAAGATAAAAGTCCAAGTAACATATAAAGGCAGATCTATCAGAATTACACCTGAATTCTCAATGAAACAATTAAAACTAGAAAATCCTGGTCAAGTGTTATACAGACATTAAGAGACCATGGATGCCAGCCCAGACTACTATACCTAACAAATCTTTCAATCAACATAGAAGGAAAAACCAAGTATTCCATGTCAGAACCAGATTTAACCAATACCTGACCACAACCCAAACCCTACACAAAATACTAGAAGGAAAACTTCAACCCAAGGAAGTTGACTACATCAACAAAAACACAGACAATAGTTGATCACACAACAGCAAATCCCAAAGAAGGGGAAAACATATAAAATAACATCACCAACAATGAAAACTAAATTAACAGCAACCACTGGTCATTAAAGTCTCTTAATATAAATGGACTCAACTCACCTATAAAATGACACAAGCTAACAGATTGGATATGAAATAGAATCCATCCTTCTGCTGCATACAAGAAACACACCTCAACCTCAAAGACAGACACCTCCTCAGAGTAAATGGTTAAAAATTTGAACAAGTTGGTATAGCTATTCTAATATCTAACAAAATAGAATTCAAACTAAAATCAATCAAAAGAGACAAGGAAGGACATTTTGTATTAGTCATAAGAAAAAAATCATTAAGAGGAAAACCCAATACTGAACATCTATGCCCCAAATGCAAGAGCACGCTCATATGTAAAAGAAACACTTCTAAAGCTTAAATCACAAATTAAACCCCACACACTAATAGTGGGAGACTTCAACACTCCACTCTCACCATTGGACAGTTCTGTCAGACAAAAATTAACAGAGAAATAAGAGAGCTAAAAGATGTTATGACTCAAATGGACTTAACAGACATCTATAGAACATCCATCTAAACACAAAAGAATATACTTTTTTTTTTCTCAAAAATTGACCACATACAAGGTAACAAACAAACCTTAACAGATACAAAAAATGGAATAACTCCAAATATCTTATCAGATCACCATGGCTTAAAGTTAGAATTCAACGGCAACATTAATTTCAGAAAGCCCACAAACACATGGCAATTAAACAATGTTCATCTGAAACATCATTGGTTTAAGGAAGAAATTAAAGACTTCCTAAAATTCAATAAAAATGACCACACACCATACCCAAATTTGGTGGAAACAATGAAAGCAGTATTAAGAGGAAAGTTCATCGCACCAAATGCCCACATAAAGAAGCTGGAATAATACTACACTGGTGAATTAACAAAACACCTGAAAACTCTGGAAGAAAAGTAGCAAATTCATGCTGGAGAACTAGATGGCAGGAAATATTCAAATTGAGAGCTGAAATCAACAAAGTAAAAACAAAGAACCAATACAAAGAATCAGTGGGACAAAAGATTGACTCTTTGAAGAAACAACAAATAGCCAAACCTTTATCCTAACTAAGCAAAAGTCAGACAGAGAATATCCAAGTTAACAAAATCAGAAATGAAAAGGGGAACATAACAACAGATACAGAGGAAATCCAGAGAATCATTAAGTCATATTTCAAAAATCTGTATTCCACAAAATTGGAAAGCTTAAAGGAAATGGACAACTTTCTGGATAAATATCATTTATGAAAATTAAATCAAGATCAGATAAGCCAATTAAATAGACCCATAACTGCTATAGAAATAGAAACAGTCATCGAAAGATTCCCAACCATAAAAAAAGCCAAGGACCAGGTGATTTCTGCTCAGAATTCTACAAGATTTTCAAAGAAAAATACCAATACTCCTCAAATTGTTCCACACAATATATATAGAACAATACAGAAAGAACGTTGTCAAGCTCTTTTTATGAGGATACAATTACCCTGACACCCAAGACATATAAAAACTTTACTAAGAAAGAGAATTACAGCCCAATCTCACTCATGAACACTGATGCAAAAGAACTCAGTAAAATACTGGCAAATCGAATCCAAGAACACATCTGAAACATCATTCACCATGATCAAGTTGGCTTTGTACAAGAGATGCAGGGATGGTTCAAGATATGAAAATCTGTCAATGTAATCTACCATATAAACAAACTGAAAACATAAAGTCCACAGGAGCATCTTATTAGATTTTGAAAATGTCTTTGACAAAATAAAACATCCCTTCACAATAAAGGTCTTGGAGAGAGCAGGAATATAAAGAAAATACCTAAACACAATAAAGGAAATGTACAGCAAGCCAACAGCCAACATCAAACTAAGTAGGGAGAAACTAACAGCGACCCCACTAAAATCAGGAACAAGACGAAGTTGTGCACTCTCTCATATCAATTCAATATAGTTCTTGGGTCATAGCTAGAGCAATAGGACACCAAAAGGCGATCAAGGGGATACAAATTGGAAAGAAGTCAAATTCTGAAAATTTGCTGATGACATGATAGTTTACATAAGTGACCCCAAAAAATTCTACCAAGGAACTTCTACAACCCATCAACAATTTCAGTAATGTAGCAGGCTACAAGATTAACTCAAAAAAAAAAATCACTAGCCCTCCTTTACACAGATGATACTGAGAAAGAAATCAGAGAAATGTCACACTTCACAATAGCCACAAATAACATAAAATATCACGGGGTAATTCTAACCAAACAAGTGAAAGACCTGTATGACAAGAACTTTAAATCTTTGAACAAATAAATTGAAGACACCAGAAGATAAAAGGATGTCCCATGCTCTTGGGTAGGTAGAATTATCATAGCAAAAAATGCAATCTTGCCTAAAGCAATATACAGATTCAGTGAAAAGTCCATCAAAATCCCAGCAAAATTCTTCACAGACCTTCCTCAACACCCAGTAATACCACTTTTGGGTATATATCCAAAGGATGCTCAATCGTACCGCAAGGGCATGTGCTCAACTATGATCATAGCAGCATTGTTTGTCATAGCCAGAACCTGGAAACTACATAAATGTCCCTTGACCAAAGACTGGATAAGAAAAATGTGTATTTATACAATGGAGTACTACAGATCAGAAAAAAAGTGACATCTTGAAATTTGCATGCAAATGAATGAATCTAAAAAAAAATATCATATTGAGTGAGGTAACCTAGACCCAGAGAGACAAATATCATGTGTACTCACCACTCATAAGTAACTTTTAGACATAAGCAAAGAAAACCAGCCTACAATTCACAGTACAGAGAACCTAGGCGACAATGAGAATCCTAAGAGAGACATATATGGATCTAATCTACATGGGAAGTAGCAAAGACAAGATCTCTGTAAATATGGCACACTGGGACCATCTGAGAGGTTTAAAGGAGAGAGTAGAGAAAGAGAGTGGATCAGAGAAAAATGTATAGCTCAATATAATTTTTAAAAAGAAATGCTTCTGTCCATGGCACAGAGGTAAGGATGGAAGGAGCCATTCAACATACCATGTTTATAACATTTCCACCCTCACTCTCCACTTTGCAACTCCTCTGGTGACTACTTTTTCAAGTTCATTACCTCCTCTTCTGTCATTTTTATTATTATTCAGATAAAATTTCCTCATACATAAATGCATTTATGGCTTACCCCTTGAGATTTATAGGCTCATCCTTAAAAATAAAGACTCATTTGCCCTCTCTCCGTAGCCATCAATCTCCGATAGTAGCATTTTCTCTAGAGGTAGTGTCACCACATTGGCATGTCTACTATTGTTCTTTAGCAGGTCTTGTTGAGGTGATCATATTGTTGAGATTTCATAGGTTCATCTTCCCTGCCATATCTAGAAGACACTGCTTTGAAGTCAATGTGTTAGTTCAGGCTCTTAAAATCTTATTTCCTCTTCCACAATGTTCTAGGTCAAGGACGGACTGTATTTATCAACTGGGTTTGGGCATACCACAACTTGTTTTTACTTTATATGTTAACCAATTTTGGACTTCTGGAATATGTTATATATGCTACAAAAAGTATGTGAGGATGAGAGATACTTTTACTGGTACACATACAGATATGTTTTAAGAATGTACTTAGAAATTATATTGGTTTAAGAAAATGACAGCAGTAGATTGCCACTCAGGTTTCATTATTGTACCAGCTATTGGTAATACCCTATGCTTTCATTAGGCAAAAAGCCTCTCCTATTGAGCAGGACTTAAATCCAATTTGAGATTTAACAGATGTTGGTTACGACTAAGAGATAAGTGGCATTATTGCGCCATTCAGGATGTCTTATCAAGTTATCCATTATTTTGGTTCTATGTCTTCACATCTCGGTATGACTATAGATTATTTTTCTCTCAGGAATCTTGCACAAGACCTTTGGGTACTATGAGAGCTAATCCTCATGATAGAGTCTTTCAGGGCAGTTCCAGCACAACTCCACTAAATCCTTTTCCAAAATTGTTTGTTGTCTTCAACAGTAGAGTCTTATTTTCAAGTTCAAGGAAGAAACAAAGGGCTACATTGTAGAGGCATTTCATTTGTATTTTAATAAAGAAAGCTTGCCTGAAGATCAGAGAGTAAAACAGGCCCACTGGCGAGCCTAACAAACCAGGCAGTTTTGACACACACCTTTAATCCCAGTAGCTAAACTATTTGACGTAGAAACCAGGTGGTGTATGCCTTTTATCCCAGTTATGCATACCTTTAATCACAGCCCTAGAAATGTTTATAAAACAGGAGGAGACAGCTCACAGTCTCAGTTTCATTCTGAGATTCCTAGAGGCAGGGTCGCTGTTTTGGAATGGGGTAGAGGTAAGAGCCACTGGCAGGCTGATTTACTTTTCTGTTCTTCACTCTGTACCCCAATATCTGACTCTGAGTTTTTATTAATCGTGCTTCATTACATAAATAGCCGATATTACTTGGGGATGTCTTAGACTCTCCTAATCAAGAACAGAAAGGAAGACATCTCCTGCCTGGTGCTGGAATTTTTTTCCTATATACTCTATGGATCTGAAATGAGAAGGGTTCATTAACACTCCAAGTGGTGCAACTTCAAACACACACACACACACACACACACACACACACACACACAACCAAACACACATTCACATACACATAATGTAAAATGTATATTATATACTTAACGGCAATTGTTAATATTTATGTAAATACTGAAAGATTTTATTTTCATTCTTTAAAAAATATTTTTTTTTTGGTTTTTCGAGACAGGGTTTCTCTGTGGCTTTGGAGCCTGTCCTGGAACTAGTTCTGTAGACCAGGCTGGTCTCGAACTCACAGAGATCCTCCTGCCTCTGCCTCCCGAGTGCTGGGATTAAAGGCGTGCGCCACCATCGCCCGGCCTAAAAAATAAATTTTAACAGCTTTTTAAAGCTATTGCTCACATGCCATAAAATGCATTCATTTAGGCTGTAGGATTTATTACTTTTTTAGTAAAGGCATAAGTATGAAGTTGTCACTACTGTCTAACTTTAGCTACTCTACACCTACCTTCAATCTTATAAAACTATTAAACTACCTATTTTGTATATTTATTAAAGAATCTATAGTCATGCAGAAGTTTTCATGTGAGCATATGTGTTCTATTCACTTGGGTATATTATCAAGCCAAGAGAAATTTCCAGGTTCTATGATAATTCTATGTTTAACATTTTTAGAAATTATAAAATTATTTTCCAATGTGACTGTGTCATTTTCCTAAAGGATTTATTTTTTAAATACTATTTAAAAATATATTTTTAAGTACTATTTTGTTGAAGTTATCCTTAACTTCTCACAAACTATTGTGCCTGTGTGTTATACTTTAGAATAGTTAACTAAACTTTCCTATCACATTTTCAACTCAGTATGTATTTTTCATAGCTTAGCCTTGAAATATGTTTGCTACTTAGTAAAAGGTGGCAGCAAGAATTGGAATATTACATAGCCTTGCCAATATTATATGATTATATGTGTATATTTTACATTTTCTGTGCCTGTGTGTGTGAATGCAGGCATAAAATACAGCATACTAATGTATAGTATTAGAGAACAACCCTGAAGTAGGTCCCTGCCATTTACCTTGTTTAATACAGACCTTTGTTTGCCAAGCCCATGACACTCAAGATATTTTCCATTTCCACCTTTCTTATTTCTTTCGGTGTGTTGGGACTGCAAATGCCTGCAGTACTAAGTCGAGCTTGATGTGGGTTCACAGGACGTGAACTCAGATCCTCATGGTTACATGGGGCAGGAACTTTACCCACGAAGTCTTTTACTCAGTTACCATTGATATATTCTGAAAGGGAAATTAATTTCTAAGAGGATATTTTATGCTCATATGATTTCTAAACCAGAGAGCTTGTAATATTTTTTTCAGTAAGGGAATGAGATTGATTTTTGATAGCTGAAAATAAAAACAGACTGGAGTTCTGAAATTCCATTTAGACATTTAATAATTTATTTAATTTAGTTTTTTTAAGTTACCCTTCTCTATTTCATTCATGTGATTCTCAGAGGCACTCTGAAAACTTTGTTAATTAATTACATGAAATAAAAAAAAGCTTTGATTTCAATAGTACAGACTTTCATATCTCCTATGCATGCCTTATAAAAGAAATTTAATTATGTTTTCCTGTGGTTAAAACTGATCACCTATTCTATAAAGAAATTCATTTTAATCTTTGGCTTTCATGTGTTCTGAGACTCTTTTAGATCAATGTTCCTATACTTGCCTCTTGTCTGAGGTTTGTTGAAGCCATAAGGCTGCATATTCTTCAAATGCTTGTACACAGTTCATTTTCCCCAATGATTTCTGTATTAAGAGAGTCATACCCCTTTTTGTGGAAGAATATGTTATACTATCTGGTATACAGAACACCCTTGCAAATAACCTAATATCTTTCAAATTAAATAGAAAAGCTTTGTAAGGCATGGAGATGAGTAAAGGACTAGAATAATAAGATCTTATTTTGTTCCTTTTATGTAACTAGAAACACATATTTTAACTATTTCTATTTCTCAAAACTTTTAAATTAAAAAACAAGATTGGATATGAGTAGAGATCGAAAGAAAGACCACAGTTTGAAAAGTGAGACATGACAATCAGTGGTTGTGTGAACTTCCCTTAGAAAGTAATGGACAACGAGTGAGAAAAGATGAAAGAAAATACAATAAAATCATATAGAATCAAGAGAGGTCTCCCTTCACACTCTTCCATCCCATCCACGATAAAACATTGGTTATCTTATTATTTTTGTTTTGAAGGGCACGATTTATATATAGATGATAATGCAGATACGAGCGGATTCCCATACTATACAATATTAGGTTTTCAAAGAAGTTATTTAGCTCAAAGGACTTGCTGTTGAAACCACAATGAATCTGCTGAGAAAACTGATGTTTTCTGATAGCTCCAGAAATTTATTGGTATATGTTTTCATTTCTCGAAATCAAACATGAGCTTAGTGAAATCTCATTCATGCAGTAATCTGGGTGTGATTGAGGCTATGAGCTCAGAAGGGAAAACTCTACATACTGGTTCCCTCATATTGTTACCAGATTCAAAATCTTCCTGCTTCAGAAGCTTTCCTTAGTATCTCGAGACCACCTACATTATCTTATTACACAGATATCTCCAACAGGCATCTGTATTTCATGGAAGTGTGTGTCTTCAAAGCCACCCAGGAAGGAAGAGCAAGTATGCTAGCAGGGTAATTATATAGGATGCATCTTTGTCAGGGGAATGACTTTTCACTTTCTTTGTTTTATTCAAGGCAAGACACAAATGCCTTCCTCATCTATGAAAACAGTACTACAGAAAGTTGTGAACCTCCAAAGGTAGGATTTATGGGGAGAATATTGTAATTTCTATGTGTACTATTTAGTAGCAAAAGTGCCAAGTTCGAACCATGTCTCTTTCAACATCTAGTACAATAATCTTCCTCACTTGGTTTTGTGTTAAAAAATCAAGGAGCTGATAAAAGAATCAGAAATTCCAGTAAGACAAAATGAACATATGAACAATAAGAAAGCTCAAACTCCACCTCTATTTATCTCTTTAAACAGCACCTTCACTCTGTTGTGTAAGGTGGGGAAATATTGTGGTGGTGATGTTAGTCATCAATTATAGAGAAACCCAGAATGCTCCTTTCAACCACTAAAGATATATCAACAGACCAGAACCTACACAGTTGATAAGGGGTTATAAAAATCTAATTTCTGACTTTCCTGTTTAGACTTGCTTGTTTTCTCATTGGCTCAAAAGCTAAAATGAATTAAAAAGAAACTAGTTTTATAGCTCCCTACCAAGCTAACAAAAGACTGCCTCGTAGCTATCTTTAATGTTTTCCTTCATGGTTTATCAGGAAGCAAATTTGCTTTCTCTTCATTTATGAGTATATTAATTCTATGTTCACCTGGTCCTGACCATCTTCACCAATCTGTCACATTTTGACTCATTTTGATGATGCCATTAAACATGCAGGGATGTGATGATAAATGTATGCAATCTCTTGGTCAAGATTAATCATTAAATTTCTTCATCTCCCTTTTGCAAATACTTTTAATAGGTAAATTTAAAGTTGTCTCAACTTTCCTTAGTGAATGATATGTGGTGAATAACTGATATAATGAATGAAACTTTTATTGTCAGAAGTAGATGTCTGATATACATGATAGAGCAGGTTCTATCAGTGAAAAGAGGCAAAAACAATCATCCATGAATACTTTCAAGGTAATTTTTATATTTTTTCATTATCACTGTTCAATGAAATGGATCAGATATCTGATCCTATTTACTATTGAATACTAGGGAGATGTGGGAAGGGTTACTTATGCAGAAGAGAAGGCAAGCTACAAATAGGCAAGGTTTTGATGTTGTAGTCACTGAAAATAAGAATCATGAGCTAATGAGAACCCCAGCCTAGATTTTTAAATATTTGTGAATAGGAATGTCACACTACACAATTATATAAGGCCACATATTACTTGTTTTTTTTAATTTATTTATTAAAAATTTCCACCTTCTCCCATCCTCCCATTTCCCTCCCACTCCTCCTCCCCCTCCTCCTCCCTCTCCAGTTCTAAGAGAAGTCAGGGTTTCGTGCCCTGTGGGAAGTCCAAGGTCTGCAAAGGTGTGCATCCAAAGAGACTAGGCTCTGAAAAAGCCAGTACATGCAGGAGAATCAAAACCCGATGTCATTATCATTTGCTTCTTAGTCTGTCCTCATTGTCAGCCACATTCAGAGTCCGGTTTGATCACATGCTTGTTCAGACCCAGTCCAGCTGGCCTTGGTGAGCACCCATTAGATCAGTCACACGTCTCAGTGGGTAGATGCACCCCTCACGGTCCTGACTTCCTTGCTCATGTTCTCCCTCCTTCTGCTCTTTATCTGGGCCTTGGGATCTCATTCCAGTGCTCCAATGTGAGTCTTTGTCTCCTCTATCTCCATCCATCACCAGATGAAGGTTCCATGGTGATATGCAAGATATTCATCAGTGTGGCTATGGGAGAAGGCCAGTTCAGGCACTTCCCCTCTGCTGTCCAAGGACCTAGCTTCGGAAATCCCCTTGGACACCTGGGAACCCCTCTAAAGACAAGTCTCATGTCAACGGTAAAATGGCTCCCTTATATCTTCTTCCCTGTTCTCATATCGACCCTTCCTCCATCTCAACCATCCCCTCCCCCCAAGCTCTCCCCCACATAGTACTTGTACATTTAATTTGGGGGTTTCAATTCATGTGAGATGCAACTCAATATTACTTATCATCTTTGAAGTTGCTCAATTTGGCAATCATGGTCATGGTTTCATGATTAAAGAAATACTGTAAAAATCAACTTCAGCTCCACATGTGGGCTTGGAGTACTTACTTGATCACATTTTACATTGCTGTCTTATGATCTTGAGTGTAAACTATGAGAGCAAGCTCACTGAATTTGTGAATTATTTCAATTGCATCACCGAGTATTCCTCATGTAATTTTGTGATTCAATTTCCCTAGAATTCTACACAAGTTCAAGGCACAGAAATCTTTGCAAAGTACCTCCTAACTTCTTAGCAATGGAGATTTCATTAATGTTGATGTTTTATTTCCTCTTTAAACCTCAAAGGCATTATTAACATCTCTTTTCCTGGTTTAATTTGATACCAAGATCCTGGAAAGTCTGTGCAGGGAGTGCTTGCCCCACTAAAAAGCATCTGCAAAAGTTTTGTTACATCAGTTTGCCTGACAATGTGGAATTTTTTTCACTATTTCTATTCCCCAACCTGATATTTTTCACATGCAACAGAGCTTTCAAAGAACTTTCTGCACAAATTGGATACCGTGTAAAATGAATCAACTGCCCTTTTGCTGTGTTTACTTATTTCAGAATATCTTTGATAAGAAAGGATCTATGCTTATCTACAAATGTAGAAAACAGCCAAGAAAAGATTGTATTGGAGATTTCATTAAAAGTAATGAGAGTATGGACTTGAATAAGTTTCATACCTCTTGATTATTTGATCCTTCCTTTGATAGAGTTGTAAGTTGCTTCAGCACAATATAAGAAAAGTATCCCTAGATCTGATATTTAGAATTCTCTCTGTAGCATAAATAATAAAAGCACAGAGACAGAAATTGGGGTTCATCCCAAAACCAGAAATGTAAGGTAGCCAAGCCACTAAAGAAGTCTTTTCTCTGCCAAGGCTGGGTGGCCACAAACTAACTTTGGTAGAGTTAAGACTTCCTTAGTTGCTTGGCTGCTTTGCTTTTCTGGTTTTTGGGTTGAATCCCAATTTCTGTCTCTGGGTTTTTATTATTCTGAAATCTCTTTCTCTCTCTCTCTCTCTCTCTCTCTCTCTCTCTCTCTCTCTCTCTCTCTCTCTCTCTCTCTCTCTCTCTCTGTATATATATATATATATATATATATATATCTTTTCCTGTCAAAGTAAAAACATTCTCTCTCTTTCTCTCACTCCCTCTCTCATACACACACACTTAGCAGACACATCAGACACATTTTTATCAACCAGTTCAATGATTCAGCTATTTGTCAACAACTGTTTTATAGTAAGGAGTTCTTAGAGCAGTAATCCTCAACCTGTGGGTCATGATCCCTTTGAGGGTCACATATCAGATATCCTGCATACCAGATATTTACATTATGATTTATGACACTGACAAATTTATAGTTATGAAGTAGCAATGAAATAATTTTATGGTTGGAATGGTCACCACAGCATGAGGAACTGTGTTAAAGTGTTGTGGCTTATGGAAAATTGAGAACCACTGTCTTTTTCAGTGTCTATTGAGATGGTAGTATGACTTCAGACTTTGAGAATGCTTATGTAATTAATTATATACATTGATTTGTATACAGAACCATCCCTGTACCTCTGGAATGAAGCCAGCTTGACTTTGAAGCATAATCCTATATTGTGATCTTTGTATTCAGTTTTCAGACATTTTATTGAAAACTGTTTCTTTTAGCTTAATTGGGGAAGTTGGTATTGTGGAATAATCTTTTTGTATATTGTGAAGAAATGTCACTCAAATTGGTTTAATAAAAAGCTAAATGGTCAATATGAAGGCAGGATTTCCATGGCATATAATACATCGGTAAGAAGAAGGGTAGAGTCATGAGAAGACACCAGAGACCCAGAGCAAGCAGTATGGGCTTTAAAAAGTAAAAGTAACCGAACCACATAAAATAATCTAGAAAAAAGTTACAGATTAATTTAAGTTATAAGAACTAATTATATACAAGACAAAGCTATCAGATGAGTTTCAAAATTAATAAAAAAGTCTCTGTATGGTTAATTTTGAGCTGGTTGGTGGGACAGAAACAGTGTGCCTACCAGTTGGTTTGTATTTTTCTTTGCTGATGTCTTTATTTGATTTTGACATCATAATATCAGCTTCATTAAAAGAGTTTGTAACTATTTTGCATTTTCTGTATTAAATAATTTAGTTGTAATAGTTTTACTTCTTTAATTCTATAGTAGAAATTTCCAGGGATTCTATTTTGACATCTGCTTTTAAGTTGGGAGACTTTATTAGTACTTTAATATTATTACTAATCATAAATATGTTTAAATTATATATTTCCCCTTGAATTAACTTTATCAGGTCCCACACAAGTTGAATTTATCTTTGTACATTTTGATAATTTAGTGTAATAAAGGTTTTTTATTATCAGTTATAATTTTATTTTTCACATATAATTTTAATAATTTTTGATCTGTTCTTTTATTTTTGGCTATTTTGATTTAGTATTAATCCATTGTCTTTATTCGTTCAAAGAATCAATTCTTTATTTCATTAATACTTTGTACTTTTTCTTCTTTCATTAATTTATGCTTCAATCTTTATTACATTTTCTTATTTATTGAATTTGGGTTTGGTTTGTACTTGAATCTCCAATGCCTTAATGTGCATCCTTAATTTTTTTTGAGTTCTCACTGAATTTTTGAGTTAAGCACTTAGTGCTACAAACACTCCTCTTTGTTAAGTTATGTTTTCTTAGGATTACTTTCATTATATCCTGTAGATTTTGCTAAGATGTGTTTTCAAGTTCTATCAGTTCATCGAATTTTTCATTTCCTTCTTGATTTTCTTATTGACCCATTCATCATTCAATAGTTTGCTATTTAATATCTTTGATTTTGTGTACCTTTTGAAGTTTTGCTTGTTGTTTATCTCAATTGTATTCCATTGTAGTCTAATACGTGATATTTCAATTTTTCTATATTTGTGTGGTTTATTTTCTGTCCTAATATATGATTTCTTTCAGAGAATGTTTCGTGGTCTCCTGAGAATAATATATATCCTTTAGTGTTTGGGTGGAGTGTTCTGTAAATGTTTATTAGTTCCATTTGATTTGTGGTGTTATTTAATGTCAGTGTTTCTGCTTTTATTTTTATTTTTTTTGTCCTGATGACCTATCTACTAATGAGAGAGAGGTGCTGAGAACATCTAAAATCAAAACACTCTAATTAGTTCATAGTTTATATCTAGTAACATTTGTTTTATAAAATTTGTTGTGTTTATATTTAGAATTGTAATATGTTATTCACAGATTATTCCCTTGATGGATGTGAAATGACCCTTTGTTTATCTTTTGAGAAATTTTGGCTTTAAGTCTGTTTTTTTGGTTATTAGCGTTTCTATGCTTGCTCATTTCCTAGCTCCATTTTCTTGTTATACATTTTTCATCTTTTTATGCTAAGTTGGTGTCCACTTTGATGAAGTATTTCTTGAACAGCTAAAAATAGGATTCTCTTTTTTAATTCAGCCTATCTTTTTATTGTGGGATTTGATGCTATAATATTTGGAGTCATTATTTAAATTTTTGCATTGACACTGTCATTTGAGGGTGTTTGTTTTCTTATTTCTGGCATTCATAAATTGTATACTGGCATCATTTATGTATTCCCCATCCTGGCTATTTTTATGTCATCTTGACACTAGAGTTAGTTATGTGACAAGAAGTACTCTCACCTCAGAAAAATGCTTCCATAAGATTTGCCTGTGGATGAACCTGTGGTGAATTTTCTTCATTCATGATTGATGTTGAAAGGCACAGACCATTGTGAGTCATGCCACCCTTGGGTCAGTGGTCCTGGTGCTGTTGAAAAGCAAGCAGTGAAAGCTATAGAGTGTACACCAGTAAGCAGCCTTTCAATGTGGCCTCCGCATCAGTTCTTGCCTCCAGGTTCCTGTCTTGAATTCCTGCCCTTATTTCCCATTAATAATGAACTATGATATGGTAGTGTAAACTGAAATAATCCCTTTCACCCCCAAGTTGCATTTGGTCATAATGTTTTTAATCAGTTAACTAATTGTTTAAAAAAATGATCTTTTCTCATTTTCCATATCTATCCTGCCGTAACCCACATGGTGGGGCACCATCTCTTGGGGTGGGCCGCCAGCCTCAATGAAAATTTCATGTTCCAGGGTAGGAGCATGAGTATTAGAATTATTAAGCAAAAGGAACACAGACAGAAACACAGAACAACACCAGGAGGGAAATTCAGTGAATACTAAACTGTCCATGTTTATTTCTCCTCATGCTTATATACTTTATTCCAATGGGGCATGGGGAAGCAACAGGCTTTATTAACATGACATAAGGAATAGACAAAGTATTCTACAAGTAGCTATGCCCTGGAACCTCCTGCCAATCTCCTTTGAAGGAACAGGAATAGCTAGGTGGAGTGGATCCAGCTCAATACCCTAAATACCAAGAAACCACACACTAGGTCAGAATTTCTTGTTTGTAGCTCTACCTGTTGTCAACAACTTTGAAAGAGCAAAAATAAGCTCAAACTCTCTGAACTTTAATCAAGGTGGAACAGGCTCATACCTGTGGCCCCACACATTATCCCAGTTCCCATTTCCCCTTTTCCCACTCGTCCTAGCCCACCTCACCCCACCCCATATCACTCCTCAGAGATGGTAATGTTTTGCATGGAGAGTCAATAAAGTCTGTCACATCACTTTGAGGCATGACATAGGCTCTCCCCCTATAGTTAGGCAAACAAGGTAACCCTCTGAAAAGAATGGGCTCCACAAAGTGAGTTCAAATACTAGGGATAAATCCTCGTTCCACTGCCAGTGGCCCCACAGACTAATCAAGCCACACTACTATAACATCCAGTTCGGTCCTATGCTAGTTCCCCCACTATCAGTCCAGAGTCAGTGAGCTCCCTTTAGTTCAAGCAGGTTGTTGCTGTTGGTATACCTCATGGTCTTGACTCCTTTTCTCATATGATTTCTCTTCCGTCTCTTTGACTGGTCTCAGAAAGCTCGGCTCAGTGTTTAGCTGCGGATCTCTACATCTGCTCCCATCAGTTGCTGGATGAAGGTTCTATGATGACAATTAAGGTATTCATCAATCTGATTACAGGGAAGGACCAGTTCAGGCACCCTCTCCACTACTGGTGTTATCCTTGAGGATTCCTGGAAATTTCCCTGGTGCCAGGTTTCACACTAGCTTCATAATGGCTCCCACAATCATGATTCCTCTTTCTTTAATCTCCCTTTCTGTCCATCCCCCATTTCAACCATTCCATTCTCTCATGTTCTCCTGCTCCCTCCTCTTTGTCCCTCCCCTCCCATTCTTTCCCACCCCACACTCTCAATTTTCTCAGGAGATCTTGTCTATTTCCCCATCCCAGTGGGATCCATGTATATCTTTCTTAAGGTTCTCCTTGTTACCTAGTTTCTCTGGGGTCATAGATTATAGGCTGGTTATCCTTTCGTAATGATGTTTTATCACACCAGTAAAAATTTCAACAAATACATTCCACAATATAGACTCTTGATTATGTTCATCCTTCCCTTGACCGCGAGGGGTGCACCCACCCACTGAGACAGTGGAGCTGATCTATTGGGAGCTCACCAAGGCCAGCTAGACTGTGACTGAAAAAGCATGGGATAAAACTGGACTCTCTGAACATGGCGAACAATGAGGGCTGATGAGAAGCCAAGGACAATGGCACGGGGTTTTGAACCTACGTAATGTGCTGGCTTTGTGGGAGCCTAGCCAGTTTGGATGTTCACCTTCCTAGATATGGACGGAGGGGGGAGGACCTAGGACTTACCACAGGGCAGGGAACCCTGACTGCTCTTTGGACTGGAGAGGGAGGGGGAGAGGAGTGGGGGGAGGGGGAGAAGGGTGGGAGGAGGGAGAGAAGGGTGGGAGAAGGGGGAGGGAAATGGGAGGCTGGGAGAAGGTGGAAACTTGTTTTTTTTTCTCCTTTTCTCAATTTAAAAAAAAAGTTAAAAAAAATTCCTTCCAGTATTCTTTATAGGTCTGACTTGTTGGTTAAAAATTCATTTTGCCTGCTATCATTATAGAAAGCCTATCTTTCACCCTTAATTATGAGGGATAGATTTGCTTAGTAAAATCATCTTAGTTTGTCAATGTCATTCTTTCAGAACTTGAAGCATGTTATCCCAAGCTTCTTTGGCCTCGATGTTTCCATTGATAAATGTGATGTTATTTGGGTTGACTTTCATTTTATATATTACTTGCACCTTCACTCCCAGTGTTCAGTGCACTCTTTCTATTCACTCAGTGTATTTAGTGTTTGAACTATATTATGATTGGAACATTCTTTTCTTTTCTGTGTCCTGTTGTCCTCTTTTACCTAGATGGACATCTCTTTCTTTGGATTTGGGAACTAGGTTCTTTTATTTAATATATTTTCTATCCTATGACCTCAAACTTTTGTTCTTTTGGATACAAATAATTAGTAGTCTTCATGGTATTCCAAGGATCTTACATATTCTATTGTAAAACCTTTTAATTTTGATATTGCATCTTATAAATGATCCATTCTGTGTTGATTTTTACACTGATATTTAAAAAAAAACTTTGTTCCTATTTGAACTTTTATGAATATTTCTAACTCTGTATCCAATTCAATGTTTATATCCTAAATTGTCTCCCTTATTTTTATTAACTGTTTACTTTCTTGGACTTCAAATCTTGTCTTTTCTTGGTTCATTAAGGTGTTTGGATCTGTGTCTTGTGTAAACTCTTGTTTTGAATCTTTGATCATTTTAGCATATATATTTTTAAATTTTGTGTCTTGAATTTTATTTCATTTTTTATTGGGAGCCACTTTCTGTGTTATTAATACTTTGGTAGGGACTTATCATCTTTTTTGTATTTTTTGTGTTCTTACAGTGGAACATGGGCATCTGGAGTTAGGTTGCTGCGCTGTATCTTTTGTTGTGTTTTTGGTAAACTAGGCTGGGGTTCAGAAGTGGAATGGTGGGCTGGGAACTGTGGTAGGGAAATTAAGGGAAGAGTAAAGCCAAGAATGATTTATCTCTTACTGGTCCTTCCATGTGGATTAGAGGGCCTGGAATGTGTGTCAAATTAGAGGAAACTTAAAACATGTTTGATCAGGAGTTTATTTTTTTTTCTTTCCCAAGTTACTCAGGGATAATTCTTTTGGGCATACCATATCCTTAAAAATATCACAATATACAGAAAACACAGTTATTGTTTTCTTAATATTACATACCATTCCAGTTATTTGACATAGAAAACTACTATTTAATATTTACAAAATATCTATGAGTTCTGGGCCATCATGAGGAAATAAAGTTACAGAAAGTTTAAGTTGCTTACTCAAGGGAAATTATTAAGAGATAGCTTGATATTTGAACTGAATCACAGTAACTTCTGAGCTCATAATCAATGAGCGTATACACCATAGTATGTTATAATTTATTTTCAGACTAAAGTTGCAAAAATTTGGCATTATAAGAAGTAAGAAAAATTATACTTAACTATTGAAAATACTTTAAACACATATTTAAAGAAAATTGGTTAGCATGTTAATACTCAATATAAAAATACTATGAGAAAAATATTCCATATATTTTAAATATATTCTTTTTAGAACAAATTTATCTCAAGAGAAGAAATATCCAGCTAATTGTTTTATGTTAGACAATCAATAGACACTTAAGATGAATGAAATGTGTATCTATGGTTGATACTACACTTAAATTTATAATGTGGGATTGCTCTATGTATGCTGTGAATGCCATTGGTAAATAATGAAACTGCCTTGGCCTGTTGATAGGGCAGAAGTTAGGTAGGTGAAGAAAACTAAACTAAATGCTAGGCAAAAAAAGGGCAAAGTCAGAGGGACATCATGTAGCACTGCGGGAGACAGATTCCAAAATTTTAGCCAATAAGTCAAAGCCACGTGGAAATACACAAATTAATAGAAATGGGTTGAATTAAGATATAAGAGTTAGCCAATAAAAAGCTGAAACTAATGGGCCAAGCACTGATTTAACTAATACAGTTGCTGTGTGATTATTTTGGTTCTAAGCTAGCTGGACGGCCAGGAACCAACAAGCAGCTCTCTCCTTTTACAAATTGGCATCAATGTGGTTGACTAAAATCTTTTTAAAAACCAAAGAAAACTTAGTGGTTTAAAAAAGAAAGATAAAGTCTTTAAAGGTGAATATGGGCATGAAAGAGGCTTCTTATAAAGTTGGTTAGCCATTTGGGCAAAACCTGCTCTTGCCTGGACTGCTTGATGAACTGCACATGCAGGCCCCACAGAGAAATGACTGTTAAACTTGCCTAATGATGATATGGTCATTTTGTGTTCCTGCTACCAGAAAATGTTTGCTAGACATTCTACAGGACACAGGAAAAAGTGACTAACAAACTGCCAATATAAGGGGAACTGTCTTTAAAATTTCCTGCTTCATAAAAAAGTCTGCTGGATACTATGGTCCTATAGGCTGAAGATGAATGCCACAATGGTACAAAAGAACTTTGGGTGATTGTCCAGGCAACAAGATGTCACTATCATTTCTAGAGTTTGAAAGTTGCTTACTATGCACTTCCTGTTTACATAGGTAATATTATATCTTTCTGGATTCTTTGATGGAGTTAAAGAATTTATAATTATAGTTTTACATATTGTAACTATAATTCTTACTTGGTACCTATTTTGTTATATGTAATTTTACTATGTTAAAGTTAAAACCTTCCTTCTTTATTTAAAAAAAAGTGTGGGGGGGCGGTGATGTGGCCTTTCCCTCTGTATGCTGAAAATACCTTTGGTAAAAAAAAAAAAAAAAAAAAAAAAAAAAAAAAAAAAAAAAAAAAAAAAAAAAAACTGCTTTGAACCTATAGAAGAACAGAATTTAGGTAAGCAAAAAAGAGGAAACTAAATGCTGGGAGAAAGAAGGCATGTTGAAGAAGGGAGTGGCCGCTTGGTCTTTCCTGGTTGCCTAGCCCCAAAATAATCACACAGAAACTGTATTCATTAAATCACTCCTTGGCCCATTAGCTCTAACTTCTTATTGGCTAATTCTTACATCTTAATTTAACCCATTTCTATTAATCTGTATATCAGCACGAGGTCGTGGCCGACCAGCAAAGTTTCAGCATGTCTATATCAAGTGGCGGATCATGGCATCTCTCTTACTCTGCCTTCTTCCTCACAGCATTCAGTCCAGTTTTTCATGCCTAACTAAGTTCTGCCCTATCAACAGGTCAAGACAGTTTCTTTATTCATTAATGGCAATGACAGAACACAGAGGGGACTTCCACATCACCTCCCCTTTTCTGTTTAAATAAAAAGGAAGGTTTTAACTTTAACATAGTAAAATTGTATATAACAGGTATCGAGCAAGAATTACAGTTATAATATTTTTATATACTTCATCTTTTATCATAAATAAGAAAAACTATAAATTATTCAACTCCATCAAAGACTCCAAAAAGATATGATATTACTTAAATAAACAGGACGTGTATTGTAAACAACTTCGAAAACTATAGAATTGACAGAGATATCTCATTGCCTGGACAGTCACCCAAAGTTATTCTGTACTGTTGGGGCATCTATCTTCAGCCTACTGGCCTATAGTATCCAGCAGATTTTTCCACAAAGCAGGAAATTTCACAGTCAGTTTGTCCATCATATTTTTTTTGTGTGTCCTGCAGAATGTCAGGCAGACTCTTTCATGAAGCAGGAACCCTGAAGGATCATCTCATTTTTAGGCAAGTTCATTAGTCATTTCTCTGTAGCTCCAACATGTCCAGTTAAGCAGTTCAGGCAAGAAAAATTTCTTGCCCAAATGGCTAGCAAACTCCATAAGGAACCTCTTTAATGTTTATCTTCCTCTTGAGGTTATTGGTACTGCCAGGAGCAGAAGTGTCTCACTGTCAAGAAAAGTCTTAAGTTATTAAAACATTTTAAATGCCATATTCTGAAGGTCTCTGAAAGATTTGAAGAAGAACTCTCTAACTAAAATATTTCTATACATCTAGAAAATCTAACATGACTAGAAGCTTGAGTATTATAGATGACTTATTATTAACCTATATTTTAATTATACATTATATTTTTAAATGAGCAATGCAAACATAATACCTTAATCAAGATGAGAAATATATATACATATAACAAAATTGACCTTAAATTTGTACCAAAAAACCAAGATTCATACCAATGAAAATTATCCATCTCTATAGCATATCCCCCTTTAAATGTAAAGAAATATTTACAAACAATATTTGGAAATTTGGGTGTAGCTTTGTCCATTGTGCTTCCTGTTGTTTGGCAGCATTATTAATCAGGTCTTTCATGGTGTATCCTGCATGCTAGATTCATCTCAGTCAGCAGTTGGGCAAAGTAAGTTTTTTAGGGGTGTTCATAGTAACTTTCAGGGCACGTGGTCTATCAAACCATTTTGGTCTGGAAACAATCCACAGGTTCTCATCTTCTGTAAAAACCAAAGAAGAACCTCTTTTCCAAAGCAACAAATCCTTAGATTCAAATTTTACAATCAAGAAATCTTTAGAACACATTTATAGAAATTGTATTTATTAAATCACTGCTTGGCCTATTAACTCTAGCTTCTTATTGGCTAACTCTTACATCTTAATTCAACACATTTCTATTAATCTTTATATCACTATGAGATTGTGGCCTACCAGCAAAGTTTCAGCACATCTATCTCTGGTGGGAGATCCATGGCATCCCCTGACTCTGCCTTTCTTTCTCCCAGTATTCAATCCAGTTTTCCCTACCTACCTAAGTTCTGCCCCCAAAACAAGCCAAGGAAGTTTCTTTATTCATTAATGGTAATCACAGGACATAGAGGGGACTCCCATATCAAAGGCAGAGTCCAGAGATGCCATGTAGACCCCACTGGAGACAGACACTGAAAGTTTAGCCAGTAAGCCACAACCACATGGACATACACAAATTAAAAGAAATAGGTTAAATTAATATGTAAGAGTTACCCAATAAGAAGCTAGAAGTAATGGGCCAAACAGTGATTTAATTAATACAGTTTCTGTGTAATTATTTCAAGTGTAAGCTAGTCAGGTGGCTGCGAAACAACAAGCGACCTCCCTCCAACAAACTTATGTATTAGATTTTTTCATGATCATTTGAACAAATATTTCATATAATAATTATAAGGAAAGCCTTATCAACCATTTCAGTAATTTTGAAGAAAAGTTTGTCTTCATATATCATGTTGTTGTTCTGAAGTCCCATTAAACACACTTATGACATACAGTCAAATCCCAAATAACTTGACATATATAAAGATTTTAAACACAAAATGCTTTCATTTCTTAACTTTGAATAAAAATCTATAATTCTATCACCTATAATCTCTTAAAAATATACATATACAGAAGCATGAAATATGGACAGTATACTGATTAACATATAAAAGCAAAAGACTCATTTTCCCCCCATTTCTGATAGCCAAAGTCTATATTGTCTTAAAAAGTTTTCCTCCTCTTAAATAAAAAAAAAATAAAGTAAAATGTGTACAGACATATGCCAATTTGAGTGTGCATAGTAGGACATCTTTGTATTTAGGGGGAAAATGTTGCACTTTATAGGCTTTATTAGCTTCCATTTTGAAAATTAGTATCCAGTTTTTTCCATTTAAAACCTCACACGCACAGTCCTTCCTCTCTCAGTTACTATTGGTATTCTGGTCTTCTGAGTTCCAACCAGCATCACCCATTAAGGTGTACTTATAGCATTGTAGGTTTCATATACTCTACATCTTCAAAATTGCCTGATTTCTTCCTTCAAGCCAATTCCAATGGGTTAGTATATGGTGATGAATGATGAAAATAATGACTCAACCTCTCTCATACTAATTTTCTGTGTTAACCAATTTCTTGTAGCAAAATATCTTTAAAAAACAACTTAAGGGGGAGTTCATGCAGCAGTTGGAAGGAAAGTAGGTATGAGAGTGTCCAAAAGAAAGAAACATAGCATCAAAATGTTTAACACCGTTGGCAAATTCTGTTTGACCTTAGCAGTCTCCAGAAGCATGGTGAATTCTGCTCTATATAATGTGGGTGTTATGCACAGAACTGTCATTCTTGACCAGTTTCCATGGTGTACAAACACTGACATATGGGAAGGGTGTGCATTTTCATCCTATGGATACAGAAACTCATTATGTTTTACTGGCAATCTCAACCAAGGAACATTATTTTGTGCATCATTTTCCAGTCTATTGTGAACCAGTTTCCTGAGATGTAAACCAGTATCTATGAGGACTCTGTTAAGCAGATACTGCTATAAATCATCACAGAGATGCTCAGGTTGATAGTGGCCCACTTGGATGCTTTAAAACTAATCACCCAGAGAGACCTAGTCTCTAGGCAAGTATTCAATGATGTCACAAAGCAAGCTCTGTAAGCTCAACTTTGATGATGCATCTCAGATACATCTGGAGTTCAGGAAGTTCACAGAAGCACTGGAAGCCACACAGATGTCTCACCAGGAAGCAGAGAGGGACAAACTCAAAAAGGGAACCACTGTTTCTGCCGTGAGCAACACCAAGGCAGCTGAACTGATTGCAAACTCTCTGGCAACCTGGCAGGCGATGGCTTGATTGGACTACTCAGGCTAGAAAACACTGAGGATATTATGTATAGCTCCATGAAACATCACTTACCTGGTGGTTGGGCAGTTCCTGCTCCTCCATCTGCTCTAGTGAGTCTTCCCTGCCTAAACCTCATTAGGACAACCAAATCAGGCCATGGTATTCATTCTGAATACAGCCTTCTTTCTGTACCCACCCTAAAAATCAATGTAAAATTTCATGATTGACTTAAAGTGAAATAAATAAAATTGAAATTGTTTGAGTTGGGAAGAATGTTTAAGAGAAATATTTTATATTGACTCGAATTTTCAGATGTTTATATTCATTGTCATTTTACTTCATGATTTTATCATGTAGAAGTAACTTTGATGAGAAGTGGAAGCTATACACATCTTTGGATATAAAGATAAGCATTTAGAATAGTTTACAAATTGTACTGATTTAATAAAGTGGCAGTACTAGTTTCTCCTCTAGGGTCTATGCCATAACCAGCTGTGGCTATATTTACAGTACCAGTCTGAAACTTGTCTTTAATATCACTGGTCATACTGATTTTTGTTTACAGCAAAAAATAGAGACATATGTTGGGTGTATATCATCTGTCCTCGGTAAACACGCACTTGTAGAATATACTTAAATCTCTAAATAAGTTAATAAATCAAACATTTATTCAATTTCAATTAATCTAAATTATTGGCATATTAGTATCTACTAATGTATTGGGAAGCAGGCAATAAGTGTCACACTTTTGATCTAACAGTTCATCATTTATTCTAGAACTTATATCTTTATTGTTGTTATGGAACACACTACTCTAAAGAAAAGCACCCCAAATACTTCCTCTTATTTTTGATGGCAGAATGCTCACCTTTTATTTCTAATTATAATGACAATTTTATTGTTTCTTATTAGGTTTTAGTGACTGTCTATTACATTTATTGTACGTATAAATAATATTCATGTTTTAATAGTAGTGAGGAAAGACATTAAAATAGTTGATGTATTAATGAGGGCTAAGGAAAATTGGGGATGCATGTATTTATAAATCTTGGCCCAAATGTATTTTCCAAGAACTGTAATGATCTTCCACATTAACTGTATTTGGTAGCACATGCTGAGAATCATCCAAAAACTCCATAATATTATTATTTCAAGTAAATATTTTAAGTAACAAGATCTGAAACCCTTCTCTTGAAAAGCTGGCCTAATAGTCTACACAAAAATAGTTCTTTATTTTTGTTTCACATCAATCCACTTGACATTTTTAGCACTTTTTGCATTTTATACTTGAACAAAAATAGCAAGAGGACACATTATAATGTTATTTCTGAAGCCCAGAACTATAGTAGTATTGAAAATAAACATATAAATAAAAAAATAGTGTGAGATGGCTGAATATGTCCCTATAAAATGAATATAAACACCATTCATTTAATAAAAATAAAAGTAAATATATGTCATTGGTATTACTTGAAATTTGTAAAGCATATAGGACAATATTTGGGCTTTGGTCTCACTTTCATTAGTGAATGATATGTGATGAATAACTGATATAATAAATGAGGCTGAGATTGTCAGAAGTAGATGGCCTACTAAGACTTACATCCTGTGAAGTTCATAAAAGTAAGTTCTCTCTTAACTTTTTGGATGTTCTGGAGCAAATCCTGGGCTTTAATTATACTGGATAGGTATTCTACCACTGAACTACACATGTGAACAATCGTGTATGATTTTCATCAAGATTTTTCTCATACTTGTTTTTTTTTCTTCTCAGAATCTACCACAACAGTTTTTCTCTTTCTCAGTCACTGTCAAGCATATCATCCATCTAAAATGGTGTCCCATGTTTTTAACTATTCCTGTGGTAAAAGACGTGATCAAAAACTACTTAGGGAGGAAACTATTTGTTTGGCTTACACATCCTGCTTACAGTTCAACCTGAAAAGGTCAAGAAGTCAAGACAAGAACATAGATGTCAGAACCAAAGCAGAGGTAATGGAGTTGTGCTGTTTACTAACTTGCTCCTCGCAGTTTTTCAGTGTTTTTTTTTTTTAATACAACCTAGGACCACCCACCCAGGATTTGAATTTCTCACAACTGGGTTATATCCCACACCAATCATTAATCAAGAAAATGCCCCACATAATAGATTTCAAGCTGGTGCTGGAGGTCCTTCTGTCTATGTGTTGCTTTTATTGGTTAATGAAGAAAGAAGCTGTTTTGAACCAATAGCAGGGGCAGAACTTAAGTAGGCAGGGAAGACAGAAGAAAGATATTTTAGGTATAATAGAGAAAAAAGAAGAAAAAGATTAAAGGAAACACAAGTGGAAATATGTTTGTCTCTTAAAAGAGTATCATAGCTGAAAATTTCCAACTTGAAGCTTCACAGATATTGAGTATCAAGAGACCAAAGAAATGAATTGCCTTTCATCATTGAACCTGAATCTGATGACTATTCATGGTTCTCAAATTGTTGACATCAGGAATTAACTAAAACCCCAAAATGAAGAGCACATCTGTGTGAGATTTTACAGAATTTGTAGTGGAAAAATTTATTTATAATCCAGATCTATGATGTAGGAAGCCACACCATTAATTCAGAACTATGAGGTAGGAAGACATTCCATTGATAAAGATCTTTTGAGCTAGAAAACCCCACCTCAAATCTGGGTCATACCTTCTGCTTGAAGGGCATGGAAGAAGGAAGCTTTTGCCTGACTGCCGTTGCCTTGCTAGAAGGTTCATAACTTCATTGGTACTAAGGCCTACTTCTTCTGGATTCCAGTATATATTGAAGTCCAGGTGAGAATTCCAGCCTAATAGACGTAGCAAGCACTAGATTCTTGAACTTTCTTTTCATGGCCTGCTATTATTGGATTAGATGGACTACAGCTTGTCCATCATTCTAAAGAATTCTTTTTATAAATCAATAACTATAACTGTATATGTCACAATTAGCAGAGAGACAATATGCAAATTAACAAGATCAGAAATGAAAAGGGAGACAAAACCACAGACAAAGAGGAAATTCAGAAAATCATTTAGATCTTACTACAAAAGCCTGTATGCCACAAAACTGGAAAATGTTAAAGATATGGACACTTTTTTAGATAAGTACCATATACCAAAGTTAGACCAGGACCAGGTGAACAATCTAAAAACACCTGTTAGTCGCGAAGAATTAGAAGTTGTTATCAAAAACCTCCCTACCAAAAAAAGCCCAGGTCCAGATGGTTTCAATGCAGAACTTCCAAGAAGACCTAATAGCTATACTCCTTAATGTATTTCACAATATAGAAACAGAAAAATCATTGCCAAATTCCTTTTATGAAGCTACAGTTACCCTGATACCAAAACCACACAAAGACCCAACCAAGAAAGAGAATTACAGGCCTATCTCACTCATGAACATCGACGCAAAAATTCTCAATAAAATACTGGCAAACAGAATCCAAGAACACATTAGAAAAATTATCCATTATGACCAAGTAGGCTTCATCCCAGAGATGCAGGGCTGGTTCAACATACGAAAATCTATCAATGTAATCCATCATATAAATAAACTGAAAGAAAAAAAAACATATGATCATTTCATTAGATGCTGAAAAAGCATTTATTCCTTCTGCTGTATTACCTTTATATTACTGAATTTTTGTTTTGATTTATTTAATTTAATTTAAATGTATATTGTTAGATTTTATTATCCATCTTACATTTATTTTATTTTGATTTTCAATGTTTTTAATACTAAAAAAGGTTTTTCATTTGATTTCTTTTGTTCTTTTATTTTAGTTTGTTTAACTTTACTTATTCTTTAATTTCTTTTTTCCCTGCTTGTTTTATCTCATTGTTATTTTCAATATTTACTCTAAATAATTGTTTATTTCATAGTACAGTACATAAATATATTACCTATGACCATAATCCAGAAAATAATGTACTCTCTATTTATATGTATAAATATGCATATATAAAGTCAATTTAAACATTTAAATTCTAAAAGATTATTTTATATTTAAAAGATAAATTCTAGACTGGACAAAAAATATTTATGCTTTATATAATGAACAAATATTTGAAATCTAGGATGGAGAAAATACAAGAAATATGATATACAAGGATAAAACAAAAATACCAAAGAGAAATTAATATATAGAAGTTATGAACAAATTCTCATAAAAGTATAGAAATTTACAATAAGTACATCAAAAATCCATCTGTCTCGAGAATCATTACAGAAATACAAACTGACAAATTTATGGTTTATATTTTTCTTTTTAGATAAGAAAGGGAAGGTCGATGAAGAGAGCATAAAAGAGAATTCCCAGTGTTCTACATGGCTAATGATTTGGAGAAAAAGTACTAACATATATGTTGCTATTGTAAATTTGAACAGCCTTTTGATGGTGTTCTCTGTAGTATCTAATGAAATTTAAAATAATCATTTTTATGGTTAGTTCGTTTATCAGGTTGATTCCAATTCAAATCATCTGATTAGAAAGAACCAGCAGGTTCAGCTTACTATGAGCATTGCCAACTCTGAGCAAGTGGTACTGGTTTGTATAAGAAAGCAAACTGAGCGAGTCTCCAAGACCTCGACTTTAGTTCTTAACCCCTGACTTCCATCTATAATGAACTATAATCAAGGAGTGTAAGCAAATAAACCCTTTCCTCTGGTAGTTGCATTTAGTCATAGTCACAGTAATAGTAACTATAACCAAGGTAATCATACTATTCATTCTGGCAGTCTCACTATGTCTTAGAGAAATATCTATTTGCATTTATGTACAATGAAACATGTTCGTGCATGTTAACCTCTATACCTCTGCAGTGCTTTTAATGGAAAGAAAAAATTCAAACATGATAGAAGTCTGTGATTTGTCATAGTTAAAACCATGCTCTATATTCATGCTACATGTAATTACAATGGTACTTAATATAAGAAAGAGGTAGATATGTCGAAGAAGAAAGTTAGTTTTGGAATAGTAGATCAATTATATATGATCACACATATATAAGCCTAGAGGGTAGAAGTAGCCAATTTATCACAGGGATTACTGAGCAAATTAATAACATTGACTGATGAGTAAGGCAGAATAAATTGCATTTTTTGCCTGAATTTTTATGATATTCAACATTTCTTTTTATTCATCTATTATTTGTGTCATTTAAAATGATACTTGAATTTTCAAGCTATATTGTGTCCAGAATTTTTTCAACATCCCCAAATTTTTTCAAAGGGCAGGTCTTTTGTTAACAATCTTTTGCTTTAAACTCAATGCTACTTTTCTCAAGTCTTGAACTTTACTAGCATTTAATCTCACTAATTGTTCCATAACTATCTTCTATGGCATGAATATAATTGCCTTTTTTGAGGATGTCATGTTCCTCAGCAGAAATATCTAAAAAATATCTTTTATCTATCATAAACCAGTATAAAGAAAAATGTAATGGCACTGTATGCATCTCAACTTTACATATCTCTTACAGAGTCATTTGTCCTTTAATGCTGAAAGTGCTTTGCTCCTGACTAAATACTGTCTTAGAAGCTTAAATTTAGATTTTTTAGTCATAGCTTATTTCCATCTATTACATCCTTTTCCAATCAATTCTTGCCAATAATCATTATTTATCATAAATGGAATTCTGTTAATTTTTCTTTTTTCCCTTAATAAAATAATTCCCTAGCATTTCTTTCTATTTCTGGGTAATGTGGTAATTCTAATAGAATGGGATTTTTATCTTAATCACCCGGTGAATTTTCTCATCAATCTTAATCAGTTCTCATGCAGCAAGTGATTTTTCCACGTGCCTTGCTTATTAGTGATTTGGCATCATGAGCTTTTAGTTTTGTGGCACAGGTGCATTTATTGCCCTTTATTTTTCCTCATCATATTTTTTCTCATTCATAAACCTCATCACCAGGACTGATTTTCCAATTTATCAAGGTTTGTCATTTCACAGGTAAATGTTTTCATCCTTTCTACCACTGGCATTCATATTTGTCACAACATTGTCAGCCAGCATAATTTTTCTTAACAAATCTTTAAGTATTATGTATATGGATCAGATAAGCTCATAAACATTCACCAAACTAGCACAGCCTAAAAACATGTCAAGAAAATATTAAAGTATGTCCAATAAGTATCAAAAGCACCTTCACTGAAACACAAAAACAAAGTTTTCAGGCTTGAATGCCAATATGTGCATGTAAAGATTATTCTTTCTATAAAGCAAAACATAGCATATTTTGAGACATTCAATTAAAATAAGGAGCAGCATTAAAATGTAGAATAGATTAAACTATGGAGTTATATTCATCCAACTTAAACTTATTCATTTGAAATGTTATATAAGATACCAGTTATGCAAGATTAAAGAAATTCATTGTAAGAAAATACTGTGGCTTATAAAGTAGGCATGATTTGAACTCTAGAAAACATCTATATGAAATATATGTTCAGAACTGATTTGATATTATGAGGAGAGATGTACAAGTCAAGTATATTCAAAGTTGACATGAAATAAATCATGTAAAATGCATTTTAAGAACTATAAGGAAATACTGAAGCTGTTTATGAGTTGTAGAAGTTTCTTGATAGAATATTTGGGGTCACATTGGTAAATTAGTGAGAGTTTGATTTCTTTTCTGATTTGTATCCACTTCATCTCCTTTTGTTGTTTTATTGCTCTAGCTAGAACTTCAAGAACTATATTGAATAGATATGGAAAGAGTGGATAGCCTCGTCTTGCTCCTGATTTTCATAGGATTGCTTTGAGTTTCTCTCCATTTAGTTTGGTGCTGGCTGCTGGCTAGTGGCTTGCTGTATATTGTCCTTATTATATTGACATATGTTCCTTGTATCCCTGCTCTCTCCAAGACCTTTATCATGAAGGGATGTTGTATTTTGTTGAAGGTTTTTCAGCATCTAATGAGATGATCATGTATTTTTTTTTTCAGTTTGTTCATATGGAGGATTACATTGACAGATATTTGTGTGTTTAACCATCCCTGCATCTCTGGGATGTAGCCTACTTAGTCATGGTGGATGATGTTTCGGATATGTTCTTGGATTTGGTTTGCAGTATTTTATCAAGTATTTTTTTGTATCAATGCTCATGAGTGAGTTTGGCCTATAATTCTCTTCTTTAGTAATATCTTTTTGTGGTTTGGGTATAACACCAAGAGAAATAATTAATAAATGGAACGTCCTGAAACTGCAAAGGTTCTATAAAGCAAAGAACACAGTCAATAAGACAAAACAGTACCCTACAGAATGAGAAAATATCTTTACCAACCCCTCATCAGACAGAGGGCTGATATCCAAAAGATACAAAGATCTCAAGAAATTGTTCATCAAAAGAACATATAATTCAATAAAAATATGACGTACAGACCTAAACACAGAACTCTCAACAGATGAACCTAAAATGGCTGAAAGACACTTAAAGAAATGCTCAATATCCTTAGTCATCAGAGATATGCAAATCAAAACAACTCTGAGATTTCATCTTATGTCTGTAAGGATGGCCAAGATAAAAAAGACTACGGACAACTTATGCTGGAAAAGGATGTGGGGAAAAAAGTATACTCTTCCACTGTTGGTGGGAGCGCAAACTGGTACAGCTGCTTTGGCTGTCAGTATGATGATTTCTGAGAAAATTAGGAAACAACCTACCTCAAGACCCAGCAATACCACTTTTGGGTATATACCCAAAGGATGCTCAATCATACCATAAGAACATGTGCTCAACTATGTTCATTGCAGCATTGTTTGACATAACTAGAACCTGGACACAACCTAAATGCCCCTTGAATGAAGAATGAATAAGGAAAATGTGTTATATTTATACACAGTGGAGAAAAATAATGACATCTTGAAATTTGTAGGCAAATGGATGGAAATAGAAAGCATCATATTGAATGAGGTAACCCAGAGCAAAAAAGAAAAAAATATAATATGTGCTCACTCATAACTGACTTTTAGACAAAAAACAAAACAAAACAAGAAAAAACAACCTAGAGTTCACAATACCAGAGAACCTAGACAACAAAGAGGACCTTAAGAGAGACATACATGGATCTACTCTACATGAAAAGTGGAAAAAGACCAGATCTCCTGAGTCAATTGTGAGTGTGGGATCATGGAAGAGGGTAGAAAGGGAGGAGGGAGGAAGGGAGGACAGCAGAGAATAATATATAGTTCAATAAAACAAAATAAAATAAAAAAATAACTATGTGGAAATTCTATTATCTGCCAAGTTGGCTAAAATCTTGTTCAAGAAAGACATACAAAATGACTATGAATCCAGAGAATACATTCATGATTTTGTCATGAATATTAAGGTTTGTAACAAAAAGGGAATAATGTATTTATTCACTTTGCTTTTGTCTACTAATAAAGTATTTATCTGTGGCACATTTTCTCAATCTCTTGATTGACCTTATTGGTATCTCCAAAATGTGAAAGAGTTGTCTTAAGGAAATAACATCTTTATATTAGTGAAAAATTTTCACTTTTTATATGTATAATAAAATACCTGGCAATAAGCAAGTCTTCAATAACTAAGATTTATTTATTCAAGAGTCTCATGGAGACAATTTAAAATGTCCTATACTGGAAGAACAAATCAAGTTGAGGAATAAGTATACTTAGTATTGAAGTACTAATGTTGAGCAAATCATAATGTTTTAAATAATTATTAGACAAAAACCCTTAAAATATTCATAAATTCATATATATAGGATTATAATGACTCTGGAAAGGGCATATGTCCCTTTTAGTCAATGACATTTTAGCCATGTATAGTGGGTGACATGCAAAGATTTCTACCTCTACATATTCATATCTTTATCAGTGTCTCTTTCTGAGTGTAGCCAGAACTTCTGTCTGCTATAAACAAGGAAATATAAAAAATGTGATATCATGTTTCTCTTAAAATTAGATCTCTAAGTATTTGTTTAGTTGCACATCCTCATGTTTTGCTATCTTGTCATTTACTGTAAGAGAGAATTACAGCAATGTTTTGAGCTGCCTTATGGAAAGTGGACCAACCCTTTCTAGAACCTTGAGATGTTAATTTAATTGTATCTTTCTGAGAGATGTTGGCACAGATAAATCCCTCTTCCACGACTGTGGTATATGTAGTTTTCTGGATCATAGAGAATAAGACATAACATCTGTGGATTTGAGCCACTTTTTATTGGGGGAAATTTGCTAGAACAAGTGGGTGTCTTAATGCACTATAATAACATACCTTATGATTTTTCTTTATGGTACCTGGTGACCTCAGTATTCACATTGATGAAAAGTAACAACACACTTTAAATTTAAAACAAGACTTTAAACCCAAGGGTTTTGAAGAATTCAGAATACATATCTGTATTTGACTATTACTTTATAGCATTATCTTGATCTTAGTGTTCCTTTACAGAGACTGCATCACAGAAAATCTTAAACTTCAAATATTATTTTCAGTATGGTAAACTGCAAGTATAGCTGAAATGACAGCAACTACATGCTCAACCAAGGTATTAAGAATAATTACCACTCAGCTTCTTTATTCAAAAATATTTCTCAATGATAAATATCATATACTGCCAGCTAATCAGGCTAGAGTTCAGCTTTATGTCTAAGTAGACTGTGTGAATGCTGCCATGCTTTTCTACTCTCACACAATGTCTTTAGTTTGGCTCCTACTAGTGCTATACACAGCATGATCACAAGAAACTTGGAAAAGAGTCTTTATTTCATCTGAAAGCTTATAGTCGATCATCAGGAAAAGGCAAGGGAGAAACTCAAAGCATGAATCTGGAGGCAAGATCTGAAGACAGGTCTATGGAGTGAAGTTGTTTACTGACGTGATCCCCCTGATTTGTTCAGCTTGTTTTCTTATACAACTCAACCATCTACCTAGGAGTGGCACTATTCAATAAGGACTGAATCTTTCTACATCAATAATTAATCAAGAAAATGCCCCCAAAGACTGACCTATAGATCAATATGATAGAAGCATTTGGTTATTTGAGATTCCCTACTACTAGAAGATCTAGCTTGTGCAAAATTGACAAAAAACAACCAGCACACTTAAAATTTGGTAAAATTGAAATGAACAACAGTAGGGGAAAAGTTCAGCTTGGAGATACTCTAAAAAAACAAGATATAGATGTTTCTGTAATTTCACTGTGAAAATGTAGTTTTTATTCTTTATTTCCTCTTTTATTCTGTTTTACATGAAACAAATCCACATGGAAGCTGAGATGGTTCAAATCTATATACTTGAAACTGTATATTGGCAGTACAATCAGGAAAACTAGTACTCTATCTATTGCTGGTTAAAATGGAACATTCTCAAGTGATAGGCCAAAGGAAAATATGAATACCTTATAGGCAAGCAGAGTAGTTTCAGTAAAAGAATTATGGGTAAGTATTCAAATATTAGGATTCCAAAGACACTAGTTGCCTGTGAATATTATAATGATATACCACAAATGAAGTGGTTTAAAAAAATAGTAATCAAAAGTATACAAAGCAGTTGAGTAGGTTACAATCTGTGCAACACAAGCCTAACAATTTGAGTTTTATCTGGAGGACAGAACTGACTCCACAAAGTAACTCCACAAAGAACTGACCTCAATATGTATCCTTTGACTGATGTTCCAACGGATGGGCACAACATATACACACATCTTCCCTCTCTCTTCTCTCTTTCCCTCACACACAGAAACACAAAGGCACACAAACACAAACTTCTTTATTTTTGATGAGACTATATTGGTGTAGCATCTGATATTATTAGGCTACACTGTCTCACAGCAAACTCCCAGATAGTCTGATTTACAAATGTTCTGCTCCCTCTTCCACATTTTTCTCTGAGCCTTAGGTGTGATATGTGTTTTATAGATGTATCCATTGGGACTGGGATCTACAACTCTACACTTTGTTTATTATTTTCTGAAGTAGTCTCTGTCTGTTGCAATGGAAAGCTTCCTTGTTCAGGGGTAAGACCACATTTATCTATAGGTAGTTTTCCAGCACCAGGTATGGTTTCCTTCTTGTTGGCTGGGTCTTAAGGCCATTAGGGAGATGTTGGTTATCATTAAGATATGTGAAACATGATTGCACCCTTAAGGTTATCAGGCCATGCTGGCCGATGGCCAGTGTTGTGACTTATAGGTGTCATGGTTAGGTGGGACTTTTTCTTGCTTCCCTTTTTGGAAGCTTGCATATCACCTTTTGGTACCATGAAAGCTAGACCTCAGAGAGAGGGCATTCAGTTCAGTTCTAATTCAAGAACCTGTGGGCCTTGTGTCTGAAGTGTATTCTGTCTTCAGTAATAGGGACTTACAGACCACATACAGTGGTCAAACATGGGCAATAGCAGTAGACTATATGTTTTGGGAGTCTCTTGTTTGATACTGACCAACTACTCAAAAGAGGGCTTCTTATACCTGAGGTTGCAATTTTTGTTAGGTGGTCTTTGAACATTAGCAGGAAGACCAGTTTCCCAGATAAGAAAATTTCATTGAAGTAACATGTGAATAATTACAGAATTATGTGTATTGTGGGATTTTTTAAATATATAAATTATATATTTTTAAAATATATAAAATGGAATAGATATAATCAATTCTTTGGTTGAGGGGCATATAGATTGTTTCCAGGATCTGGGTATTATTAATAAATCTTCCATGAACATAATCGAACATGTGCAGTTGGTGTATAATTGAGAAGCCTTTGGTTATATGCTTAAGAGTAGTATACCTGAATCTTGAGGTGATTTATTCCTAATTTTCTGCAAAACTGCCGTATTGGTTTTGCAAGTAGCTATATGAGTTTGTAATCCCACCATCAATGCAATCCCACCCTTGCTCCACATCCTTTCCAGCATAAACTTTGCCATCAGTATTTTTTATCTTGGCCAGTCTGATAAGTATAAGATGTGTCAGATGTGGGAATGGTGGAATGCTTTTCCTAATCTGTAGGCTTCCATTTTGTCAGTGTTCTTCACCTTACAAAAACTTTTCAGTTTAATGAGATCCCACTTATTAATTATCAGTCTTAGTGTCTTTGCTACTTTCTGTTCAGGAAGTTGTCTCCTGACCTAATGTGTTTAAGGCTATTTTGTACTTTCTCTTCTATCAGGTTCAGTGTGGCTGAATTTATATTGATGTCTTTGATCCAGTTGGAGTTCAGTTTTTTGTAGAGTGATAGATATGAACCTATTTGCATTCTTCTGCATGCTGACATACAGTTATACCAGGACCACATGTCAAAGATCATTTGTTCCATTATATAGTTTTGATTTCATTTCAAAATTGAGTGCCCATAGGTGTCTGTATTTATATCTGGGTCTTCAATTTGATTCCATTGACCCACCTGTATATTTAATGCCAATACCATGCTGTTTGGGGAATATTACTCAGCTGTTAAAAATAATGATATCAGGACATTGGAAGGCAAAAGGAAAGAACTTGAAAAAAAATATGTTGACTATAGTAATCCAGACCCAGAAAGACAAACATGGTATGAAATCACTCATAAGTGGATATTAGTTGTAAAATAAAGGACAACCATGCTACTATCCACTGAACCCAGAGACGCTAGGTCATAAGGAGGGCCCAAGGAAGAATGGATGGATTTCGTGGAGAAGAGAAAATAGAACAGATTTCCTGGGTTCTGGGTTGAATGGGGCAGACAAGGATGATAACACGAGGGATCAGGTTTGTGGGGGGATCAAGGGGGAGAGTACTGAAAAAGATGGTTGAAAAGGGAGGTATTTTGGTATCAGGTAGAAATCTGGTGCAAGGGAAAGTCCCATGAATTTACAAGGAGGACCTCAGCCAAGACTCCTAGGAATAGTGGATATATAGATGAACTGGCCATTTTCTGTGATCAGATTGTGGATGACTCCAGTTGTCATCAGAGAGCCTTCACCAAGTAACAGATGGAAACAGATGCAGAGATCCACAGCCAAACATTAGGCAAAACTCAGTGAATCTTTCTGAGGAGAGGAAGGTAGGAATGTAAAAACCAGAGGAGTCAAGGACATCACAAGAAAACCTACAGAAACCACTAACCTCAGCTCATACAAACCCTCAGAGTCTTAACCAACAACCAGGAAACATTCATGAGCTTGGTTTAGGACTTCTGCATATACGGGACAGCTAGGTAGCTTAGTCTACTTGTGGGACTCCTAACAATGGGAGCAGGGACTGTCCCTAATACTTTGACTGATTCTGTATGTCTGTGTCCTCTCTTCACACTTCAAGATTAATGTACAGTGGATATATGCCTACTTTCAACCTTGAAAAACTTCTTTTCACTGGTATACATAGTGTCTTCCAAGACAGCTAGGGCAACACAGAGAGACCTTGTCTCAAAAAGAAAAAAAAAACATTTAAAGAACATGTGCAAGAGCATCAGGTTGATCCTGGAATAAAAGCAGGAAAGAAAAACATATGAAGTTTAAGGAATTAAAGAAATACTTTTGTGGTAGGGCGCTGCTTTTATACGGGTTGTCTGTTTATGTCCGAGTAGTTGATCCCATAGCCATCTGCATATGGGAACCAAGAATCAAACACAATGGGTTATTATATATAAGAAAAGAGAAGAAAAAATTGGGAGGGAGATGTGTTTGCAGCAGAGCCCAGGAACAGGTGGAGGGAAAGAGCAGGGAATAGACATGATTAAGATACATGAAAGCACTGCCCCACAACTAAAGACATTTTTATCGTATTTCTTTAGTCATGAAAAATGTGGTCTTATTTTATAATAAATATAAGAAATCCTGAGAATTCACCATTTATATCTTAAACAGATTACATCTCAAAAAGTTGTCATTGTACCTTTGTTAAAGCTTTTATTTTTGTGAATTTGTATTTCTATTTAATTTTTTAAAATATTTATTTATTTATTTATTTATTTATTATGTATACAATATTCTGTCTGTGTGTATGCCTGCAGGCCAGAAGAGGGCACCAGACCCCATTACAAATGGTTGTGAGCCACCATGTACTTGCTGGGAATTGAACTCAGGACCTTTGGAAGAGCAGGCAATGCTCTTAACCTCTGAGCCATCTCTCCAGCCCCTGTATTTCTATTTAAAAGAAATAGTTAATATTGTCAACCTGACAGCATCTTAGCATGATGATCAGGTAAATATCTAGAGTTGCATTTCTCTGCCTGTGAATTGTGACTCCTTTTGGGGGATCAAATGAGCTTTTTCACAGGTATTGCCTAAGACCTTTGAAAAATAGATATATTTACATTATGATTCATTACAGTAGCCAAATTGCAGTTATGACATGGCAATGAAAGTAATTTTATGAGTGAGGGTCACCATAACATGAGGAACTGTACTAAAAAGTCACAGCATTGGGAAGGTTGAGAACCACTGCTCTAAACTGACTTAAGGTAGGTTCAAGAGACAGAGGCAGGTGCAATTCTATGACTTCAAGGCCAGCCTGATCTACATAGAGAGTTCCTGGACACCAAGGGCTCCATAATGACATCCTGTCTTAAAAAAACAATACAAAAACAAAAATCAAACAAAAACAAAAAAGGTTAAAAATATTCAGTCTGAATACGAGCACACTACTTCATGGTCCAGACAGAATAAAAAGGAGAAAGGCTACAGGGTATCAGTCTTCATCTCACTCTGCTTCCTGACTGTGGATGTAATGCAACCAGATCCCTCAACCTCGTGCTGCCATGTGTTTTTCCACCATGATAAACTGTACTCTTGAATTATGAGCCAAAATAAACCTGTCCTTCCTTAAGTTGCTTTTGTCAAGTATTATGTCATATCAATAAGAACAGTAACCCATTCACATGTATTTGAGAACAATATCAATAAATATTAGCAAAAATCACAGCTGAACCATGAGTTTTGAAACCAGCAATACTTTTCCATTTTAACCTTTTCTCTCCAATGTTACATAGCAATTCTGTATGTTAACTTCTAAAAATCAAAGCAGAAGCAGAATCTTAAAACTTATCTGAACTGGGATCGATGCATTTTAAGAGGTGTCTTCATTGGGCTTTTATTTTCATATTATTATGAAATGTATTAAGAAATGTATCTAAATGGTTTTATACTGCCATTTGTTAAACTATCCCTGGAGATCAACGGGAAAACTTTAGGCCAGACTGACTGAGTATTATAAGATTCCTCTCTTGTTTAAATTCCAAAGTTGTGCCATTGATTTCTTTTTTATTGTAAGTTATTATTGCAATTCATGGTACTCTCGATTCCTGTTACACCATCATTCTAGATTTACTGCATATATATACCCCATAGTATATTTAGTACAATTCTGAATGTAAGCATTGGAAATACCGCATTAATAATTCGAAACCATGAGTCATATTTTATATACTTTTATTTTTATGATGTTATCAGATAATGAAAATAAATTTGAATGACTTGAGGAACTCTAAATCAGGCTTCTGGAGAATAGTTAAAATACTTAAAAAATAGTCAGTTACTATGGAGAAAGCGTAGACTAGTTTCACCTTCAGCAAATTCATTTTTTATTACTTATTGTCTTGCATTTGTTATATGTGTTCACTGAATCTTTTCCCTAAATATTGAAGTCATTTATGTTTGTAAAATTGGAAACAAATCCACATTAACGATTTGGAGCTCTATTTGAATTTTCTCCCCGGGTAGGTATGCAGTGAAGCAGTAAACAAACAAAAACTCATGCAGAAATACAACAGCTTTAATATTCAAATCATAATTAACTTCACTGTAGTAACTCTTTACAATTACCATTGTTTTTGTTCCAAAAATCTAGTATATTCAGATTAAAAAGAAACTAATTTGGTTACTCTATCATAAGAAAAATATGCATAAGTGCAAATATCTAACAACTTCTCAGTATAAAGAGAAATGAATAAAAAAGTCTGTGTTTAAAAGAAGGCAATTGAAGACTTTCACCTGGTTCAAATTGCTCAATTACCGTGTAATGAGTTAGGAAGGCCTATAATGCACTACCAGAAAATACTCTCAAAGAACAATAAGAAATCAAAGTAGAAAGGGGCAAACTGGCTCCATGACTATAAGCAAGTCTAGATATTCATATTTCCCCATCTGTAAAATACATACAAAGGTCTATGTCACTTACAGGAAATAAGGTTCGCTCATTTAGTCGCAGAATACTAGGAATATCTTCCAGCCTTAGAGAAGTTAAAACCAAAAAACTAAATTTGTCCTTTAGGCCTTGTGCAATTTTTTTTTTTATTTTTAAGGGACAAATTTCCCTAAGACTCTGTCCTACCCTAAAGATCTCTCTTGCTTCAATACCTAGTTTTTTTAACTCCATAGTTGATCACTATGGACATGTAAAGACATATAAGAAGTCTTTTATTTTATAATTATCGTGGGTGTTCAGATTGATTAGATTGGTAGATGCCAAAGAGGTTAGTAGAGAACACTTTGGTGAGAGTGGTTTCAGAAATGATTGACAAGTAGGACAGCATGCCAGTGCACAGGGGTGAAAAGTGCTGACTGAATGTTAATGGACTTCTCTAACAGACTTGGTGATGGTATAGGAAGAGTGCAGAAAGAAGATTCCCTATTACATAGTAACCTACTCTTGTTCTCATGCTTTGCTTGTTGTCAGTCATGACATGAGCAACTCTGCTCTGCTGAGCCCACATCATGTTCCACAACAACCGCAAAGACTACAAGCCCAGAACAATGGGAGTCAAGTAGCCATGGACTCTAACACGAAAACCTTGCAGCAAAGTTAATATTGTCTCCTTTTTGGATTGTTTATGTTGGGAATTTGTCATAGAAACCAAAGGTGGACAAAAGAACTGTCTTTTATCTAAAAAGATCTTTCTATATCTTCAGAATAGATTATGGATCATGCTCATTAAAGGAGGTCTTTTTTGGGGATTGTAAATTAGAATTATTTCTTTCTATCATTTAAATTACATTTTTTTTCTTTTTAGGTTGCTTCCAACAAAACAAATTATATCTCCAATTATGTGAAGGTAATAGTTAGTTCCTGTAATTTAAGACCTATTTGTGTGATGCAAATTTCTTTGAAGGTACCCATGTTTTTTCTTTTTTCTTTTTTTTTTTATTGAAAGAAAAAAAAAAGAAATCCCCGCCTCCTCCCAGCCTCCCATTTCCCTCCCCCTCCTCCCACTCTTCTCCTCCTCCCCCCCTCCTCTCCCCCTCCCTCTCCAGTCTGAAGAGCAGTCAGGGTTCACTGCCCTGTGGAAAGTCCAAGGTCCTCCCCCCTCCATCCAGGTCTAGGAAGGTGAACATCCATACTGGCTAGACTCCCACAAAGCCAGAACATGAAGTAGGATCAAAACCCAGTGCCATTGTCTTTGGCTTCTCATCAGACCTCATTGTCCATCATGTTCAGAGTCTGGTTTTATCCCATGCTTTTCAGTCACAGTCCAGCTGGCCTTGGTGAGCTCCCAATAGATCAGCCCCACTGTCTCAGTGGGTGGGTGCACACCTCGTGGTCCCGACTTCTTTGCTCATGTTCTCCCTCCTTCTGATCCTCATTGGGACCTTGGTAGCTCTGTCCAGTGCTCCAGTGTGGGTCTCTGTCTCTATCTCCATCCATCGCCAGATGAAGGTTCTATGGTGATATGCAAGATATTCATCAGTATGGCTATAGGATAGGGTCATTTCAGGTTCCCTATCCTCAGCTGCCCAAGGAACTAACTGGGGACATCGCCCTGGTAACCTGGGAGCCCCTCTAGGTTCAAGTCTCTTGCCAAATCTAAGATGGCTCCCTTAATTAAGTTATGTGATTCCCTGCTCCTCTATCCAACCTTCCTTTCTCCCAATTATCCCGTTTCCCAAAGTTCTCCACATTCTCCCCTTCTTACTTTTCTCTCACCATCTCCCCTTAGCCCATCCCACCCCACCCCCAAGTCCCCAATTTTTTCCCTGGCAATCTTGTCTACTTCCCATAACCAGGATAACAACTATATGTTTTTCTTTGGGTTCACCTTCTTATTTAGCTTCTTTAGGATCCCAGATTATAGACTCAATGACCATTATTTGTGGCTAGAAACCAATTATGAGTGAGTACATCCCGTGTTCCTCTTTTTGGGTGTGGGATACCTCACTCAGGATAGTGTTTTCTATTTCCATCCATTTGCATGCAAAATTCGAGAAGTCATTGTTTTTTACCACTGAGTAGTACTCTAATGTGTATATATTCCACACTTTCTTTATCCATTCTTCTATTGAAGGACATCTAGGTTGTTTCCAGGTTCTGGCTATAACAAATAATGCTACTATGAATATAGTTGAACAAATGCTTTTGTCATATGATAGGGTATCTCTTGAGTATATTCCCAAGAGTGGCATTGCTGGGTCCAGGGGTAGGTTCATCCCGAATTTCCTGAGAAACCGAAACACTGACTTCCATAGTGGTTGCACAAGATTGCATTCCCACCAGCAATGGATGAGTGTACTCCTTCCTCCACAGCCTCTCCAGCTAAGGCTATCATTGGTGTTTTTGATTTTAGCCATTCTGACAGGTGTAAGATGATATCTCAAAGTTGTTTTGATTTGCATTTCCCTGATTGCTAAGGAGGTAGAGCATGATCTTAAGTGTCTTTTGGCCATTTGAACTTCTTCTGTTGAGTATTCTCTGTTCAGTTCAGTGCCCCATTTTTTAATTGGGTTAATTAACATTTTAAAGTCGAGTTTCTTGAGTTCTTTATATATTTTGGAGATCAGACCTTTGTCTGTTGCAGGGTTTGTGACGATCTTCTCCCAGTCAGTAGGTTGCCTTTTTGTCTTGATGACAGTGTCCTTTGCTTTACAGAAGCTTCTAAGTTTCAGGAGGTCCCATTTATTCAATGTTTCCCTTAATGTCTGTGCTGCTGTGGTTATATATAGGAAGCAATCTCCTGTGCCCATTTGTTGTAGTGTACTTCCCACTTTCTCTTCTATCAGGTTCAGTGTGTTTAGCCTGATATTGATGTCTTTGATCCATTTGGACTTGAGATTTGTGCATGGTGATAGATATGGGTCTATTTTCATTCTTTGACAGGTTGACATCCAGTTGTGCCAGCAGCATTTGTTGAAGATGCTTTCTTTCTTCCATAGTATACTTTTAGCTCCTTTATCAAAAATGAGGTGTTCATAGGTTTGTGGGTTAAAATCCGGGTCTTCTATATGATTCCATTGGTTGACTTCTTTGTTTTTATGCCAATACCACACTGTTTTCATTACTGTAGCTCTGTAATAGAGTTTGAAGTCAGGCATGGTAATGCCTCCAGAAGTTCCTTTATTGTGTAAGATTGTTTTGGCTATCCTGGGATTTTTGTTTTTCCATATAAAGTTGATTATTGTCCTCTCAAGATCTGTGAAGATTTTTGATGGGACCTTGATGGGGATCTAATCATATAGACTTTCCTTTTACTTTATTATAGACAGAAACTGTTTATTTGTTTCTCAACTGCTCAGACCCAAATAATCACAAATAAATTATATTAATTACAAAACTGTTTGGCTAATAGCTTATGCATATTTCTAACTAACTCTTACATCTTAAATTAACCCATTTATTAATATATAGGCAAAACTGTGGCCTACTGGTGAGGTTCTGCTTGACACCTGGCATCTTTCTCCTTTGGCAGCTATATGGCGTCTCCTTCACTCTATCTAATTTCTCTCTATATCTCTGTTTGGATTTTCCACCTGGCTTTACTCCACTAAGCTATTGGCCGAAACAGCTTCTTTAATAACCAATGATAATAAAACATATTCCGAGCATACAGAGAGGAATCCCATTATATCAGTGTTTGTTAGAAAAATGCTGATTATTGATTTAAAGTATTTTTTTTGTGAATACTCTTCCCCATGCAACAATGTACACTTTAGTTTGAGAAAGAGGCATATACAGTTAGTAAGAAAATGTTGTGATGATATTGGTGAGGACTGCATAAGATTCAATGTGTGCTGAAGCCTGATTTGTCATATTATAGTAGAAAAAAGTCTACAGTTAAAGTAACCTAAAGTATGAGTAATAGTTTCCTTTTAAAGATTAACAAATATGTTGGCAAATTCTCAATGAGTGAGGAGTAGTTTACTAGATTTATTGATGAGTACCCCAAGGTAGCTCCACATAATTCTGAATATTGTGTGGCAAGGAATACTGAAGTCACCAAAACATGAGGACTTATTAACCTGGGTGTGAAAATGCGAGTAGCATGTTTTACCTCTCTCTTCACCTTCAAATGGTTTCTCTATAGAGAATAGGCTCAAATTCTTTATAATTTCATTTATTACTTCTCTTGAATCAGCTTTTTGAAGATACCACTTAAATTTTTCTATGGACTTTCTCTAAAGTCCCCTATATTACCTCCATATTTATCTTACTGTGTGTAGCAATGGATTAAGTTTATTTTCTACCTCAAAAATGTTGTGAGGAGCCCCTTGTTCATTCCTGGCTGCTCAGCCCTGAAATAGTCACCCAGAAGCTATATTATTTAAATAAAATTACTGCTTGGCCCATTAGCTCTAGCTTCATATTGGCTGACTCCTACACCTTAACTTAACTCATTTCTATTAATCTGTGTATTGCCACATGGCTGTGGCTTACCAGCTAAAGTTCTGATGTCTGTCTCTAGTGGGGCTACATGACTTCATCTCTGACTCTGCCCTCTTTCTCCCAGCATTCAGTTAAGTTTTCCTTGCCTACTTAACTTCTGTCTTGCTATAGTGTCCAAAACCGTTTCTCTATTCGCAAATGATATTCACAGCATACAAAGGGTAATCCAATATCACCTGGTATGGGACAGAAGGAAGACTTTCGGAAAAATTTTACTTTCTCCATGTCTATATTGTCTATAAAATATTCTTCATTGAATATATGTTTATATGAATGATGTTTAAGTTTTCCACAATGAACAATACATTTTCCTACAGAACCTTTTCCTGCAGTAATCTTTGAAGTTTCAGGAAGAAGATGGATTCCCACAGCAACAACTCTGCCTTTTTGAGATGGCATCATAATGCTGATAGTGCTACTATAAAACAGGTTTAGTGGGTACCAGCTGCTGAAATGGTGCACCTTCTCATGATGTTCTGGCAAGAACTCCAAATAAGAACTTTGGAAAAAAAAACTTATCAACTGATCGGAAATCATTTGCAGTTATACTAGACAATCATTTTGAAACTTAAACATCCCTTTAATTTTGCAGGATCCCATAAAAAGTACATCGCCCCCACAAATAAAATACTTCGACCAATAAACACCAGGAAGCAGTTTGGATAGAACTGTGCCCCTATTCCCAAATATTGTTTGTAAATGTTTCATTACATTTAAAGAGAGATATGCTATAGAGATGGATACTTTGCATTGGTATGCATCTTGGCTTATTGATACAAATTTAAGGTCAATTTTATTATATGTATATGTATTTCTGATCTTAATTAAGGTGTTGCATTTGTGTAGCTCGTTTAAAAATTTAATGTACAATTAAGAAAAATAAGTTAATAGATACTCATCTATAATAGTTAAGCTTGTAGTCATGTTAGATATTCTAGATGTATAGAGATATATTTCTGTTAGATAGGTAATCTTCAAATCTTTCAGAGACCTTCAGAATATGGCATTTGAAATGTTTTAAGAAGTTAGGAGGGGGCTGGAGAGATGGCTCAGAGGTTAAGAGCATTGCCTGCTCTTCCAAAGGTCCTGAGTTCAATTCCCAGCAACCACATGGTGGCTCACAACCATCTGTAATGAGGTCTGGTGCCCTTTTCTGGCCTGCAGGCACACATAGACAGAATATTGTATACATAATAAATAAATAAATGAATTTTAAAAAAATAAAAATAAAATAAAAAATAAAAGAAGAAGTTAGGACATTTAATGACAGTGAGACACATCTGCTCCTGGCAGCACCAATTACTTCAAGAGGAAGATGGGCATCAAAGAGGCTCCTTATAGACTTTTCTAGCCATTTGGGTAAGAAACTGCTCCTGCCTGTATTGCTAAACTGAACATGTAGGACCCACAGAGAAATGACTGCTGAACTTTCCTAAAAGTGAGACAAGCTTTCTGGGTTCTTTCTTCATGAATGAGTCTGTAGAAATTATGCAGGACACATAAGAATATGACTGACAAACTGCTAATATAGGCAGAACTGTCTTTGAAATTTCCTGCTTAATGGAAAAGTCTGCTGGAAACTATGGGACTATAGGATGTATGGATGCCCCAAAGATGCAGAGGAACTTTGGGTGACTGTTCAAGAAGTGAGATGTCTCTGTCAATTCTAGAGTTTTGGAAGTTATTTACAATGTATTTCCTGTTTATTTAGGTAATATTATTTCCTTTTGGAGTCTTTGATGGAATTGAAGAATTTATAGTATAGTTATAGTTTTCCTTAGTTATGATAAAAGATAAAGTAGATAAAAATATTGTAACTGTAATTCTTGCTTGATACCTGTTTTGTTATATGTAATTTTACTATGTTAAAGTTAAAGCCTTCCTTTTTGTTTAAACAGAAAGGGGGAAATGGTGCGGCAGATCTTTCTGTCTATGTGTTGCTTTTATTGGATAATGAATAAAGAACTGCTTTGAGCCTATGGCAGGGAAGAAGAGAACTAGCCTGGGAAAGCTAGGCTGTATGCTAGAAGAAAGAAGGGCAGAGTCAGAGAGAAGTCATGGAGCCATTGGAGACAGATGCTGGGACCATTAGCCGGAAAGTCACAGTTACATGGTGATACACAGGTTAATATAAATGGGTTAAATTAATATATAAGTGTTAGGCAATAAGAATCTAGAGCTAATGAATCAAGTAGTGATTTAATTAATACAATTTCTGTGTGATTATTTTGGGACTAAGCTAGTTGGGTGGCCAGGAACCAAAAAGCAACCCCGTTCTCCAACAGTCATCATTTCATTTCTAGATATAATTATCACTTTGGAAATAGAGAGTCTAATAACAGTAACATCACAATGGTGATAGTTCAATAGCTTAAACATGGCCTTGATTTTAATCTGTCTCCGTAAAAATTACAGTGCTACAAGAATTTATGGACCAAGTGTACAGGATGATTGACAATCACCAAGTGTCTTACATGTCTTAGTAAATCATGTGCCATATTCCAGAAACCCCATTTATCAGGATTCTTCATTTCATACCAAAACATGCGGTTGGCATTCTTATGTTAAAAGAGAGCATTTGAATTGCTTGTGTTAGGAACAGAGCAAGAATTAAAAGTTGGAACTTTTCTCAGTGAGTACATATTCTTTCTGATCTTTACCCTACAGTGCCCTTCTTTTTAAGATTTTTTTGTAGATGTTGTTTACTTCAGTGGATAACATGCTTCCTGAGTGTGTGTGCTGTCTTATTGTATTTCAACACTTGGAGAACCCACCTCAGTCTCTTGCCTGGGTAACAAAGAATCATGGAATGAATGAATGCAATATTGGTTCCCTCGGGAGCTTCCAAATATGTGCACATATTCAAAGGCATTCTCACTATGTGCACTAATGACATAGTTTACTTATAAACACACAAGTCATCCGCAACTGTTCAGACTGAATGAACAAAATTTCCCCAAATTACTGAGTAGTTAGAGGGTAATCAAGTTACGCTGAATCTCAAGAAAACGATTACAATTTCATTTGCTCATAGTCAGGCTTGATAAAAGAAAAAAAACACTTTTTAGAAATGAATGTTAATGGTGCTGTAGTTCACTCTGTTTTGAAACATTAGTTGAACAATATATCTGGGTGTAAAACTAAAGGCAAATTCAGTCATTCAAAGAGCATTTAACAAGTCTAATTGGGGAAGTAGCATCAAAATGGATTTTTGCAGACTTGTTAGACAGTGTTTATCACACAAAGCAGCAAAGGATGCCTACGATGCATCGATTCTGTCCCACTTTAACTATGGGTAGACAGTCTGAGTCGATGTTCAAACAAAAAGTTTGAAGATAAACTGTAGCACTTTAGAAAACATTCACCTGGGTGAATTATGCCAAATAAGAGCTGCAAAAGAAAAATACCTTCAGGACAGCATTGCTAAAACGAATCAATTTCTCCTTAGCATAAAAACAATCGTTCCTAGATTCCTGGCCTTAGTTGGGAAGCATAACTAATAAATGAATGTGGTAACAGTCTTCTCATCAACAATGGCTTGTATATTATAGTTATCTTGGGGCTTTAGTTATATGTGAGTTTAAAAATAGAGACTAGAGTTACCTAAAAACAACTGTGCTATATATACACAATTTGACTCATTAGACTGACATTGAGATTTTCTTTGAGAGAGAATTCTATCTAAGCTGGCAATTTTGATGCCAAGTTTGGGCCAGAAACAATTTAGAATGGTTGTGAAATAGCTCAGAGGGAAAAGAAGAATGCTGATAATGAAATCGCTGACAAACTAACTCACCACAGAAACCTGCCCAATGCTACCTACTAGAATGTAAACCTGCAGCACAGAGACCCATTTTATTATACAAATGACGTAAGGAAAAAGCCTCTTCATACTCAGAAAGGAAAAAAGAAACAAGGGTTAGTACATTACAGAGGTTACTAGCAAATAAATTGTTACTGTTATCAGAAGAACCAAACCAAAACCTATATGAAGTTTAAAACATTTGAGAAGCACTGTCTGTCTACTTTATGGTATATTTTCTGGAATAACTCCCAGATTTGATTTTATAAATAATGTATGATTTTCCACATGATGGAGTTGACTGGTTGCAACAGGCCTATTCAATATTTCTGTGGTTGATTGTGATTTGTTCTCCAATGAGATATCTGTAAGCATTAACTTCTGTGGTAAAGAACATTACTGAAAAGGGTTCCAAAGCTAATGTTAAGACTTTCTATTCACATTATACATAGCATCAATGATAAGAACAATATTTAATTTCCAGGGTACAGTTATCTTAACATCAAAAAGTGGGATGATGAGATCAAGGATGTTCTGGGATGTTAATGTGGTTAGTGCTGTCACCAGGCTTGTCAAATGAGAGAAGCTACTCTTTCATTGCTTTCAACGTTGAACACTGCTTTTGCTTTTGTCAGCTTTCATATGTCAAGGGACTACTTCCGCTCTTCCTATTTAGTTTGCATTCTATCCATTTGTACATCTTAGGATCAAAGTATTCTACTTTGCCTGCTTATATATAATTGCATATGGATAAGCACACAATATGAGTCAAGAGTGGTCAAAAACTGAAAGGAAAAAGTGCAGGCCAGAAAATATTCCCCTGCATTTCCATATCAGGGTTCACTATAATTGCTTTTGTGTTTATGAGCTGATTATTTAGTGCCACTAAATTTTAACTCCTTCACCTGTAGGATGGTGCTACTTTAAACTGCCTTTTTTTTGCTAAAATGCTTAAAGGCACTAGGTGTAAGGGCTGTGGAGATATTTTAACAGTTAGAGGACCTGAGCACTGTTTGCAACACCCATATTCAGTGGTTCCCAACCACACAACTCATGACTCTAGGTGTTAATATTTCTATTATTGTCTCCAAGGCTTGGGGTTCATAATGATCTTTTCTCTTCTTTTTACCTTAAGAACCTTTCTGAATTTTCTCTTAATTTAGACACAGCAGTTCTACAGATTCCCATCTCAAGGGAGGCTGAACTTCCTATTTTATGCTTCACAGTCTTCAAAAGGGAAGTTAAACAAACATAGTGTCTACCATTTTACCATGGTTTTGCAAATATATAATATTATGACTTCATGATATATACTTCTATTTGTGAAACTGCCCTGGCCTGTTGATAGGACAAAACTTAGGTAGGCGAGAAAGATGGAACTGAATTCTGGGAGAAGGAAGATGGAGGGAGAGATGACATAGATCCTCCGCCTGAGACAGATGCTGGTTAAAATCTTTGCCAGTAAGCCACTGAGACATGGCAATATACAAATTAATCAAAATAGGGTAAATTAATATAAGAGTTAGCTAATAAGAATCTAGAGATAATGGGCCAAGCAGTGATTTAATTAATACAGTTTCTGTGTGATTATTTTGGGTGTAAGCTAGCTGGGTGGCCAGGAAGAACAAGCAGCCTCCTCATCACTATATTTTTGGGAGTACAGACACAGAAGCACATATATGTAACATGTGAAGTATACTATGTAAATAAGCATTACATTTTTTCTTTTTGCCCAACAAACATCTATGTTCTTATATCATTTTTTTACAAACATTCTGATGAGGAATCAGTCACTTTTCATTTTCATGGGATGTATAAACCAGATCTGATCCTTGTCAAAGGTAATATTTTTCATTCATTGTACATTACCCATTGAAAATCAGAGCAAGATTTGTTGAGTTAATTTTTATGGTAAGCTTTGAGGTATAACATTTCACCTAATAGCAGGACACCTATACCTTTACAGAGAAAAGCATGTACATTAATGATAGACAAAGCTGGGCCATGTTATTTAAGGTGATAAAATTTGTATTAATTCCACCCCCATCCCCATGCAACTCATTTCATGTCCATCATTTCTAATTCACAACTTCTATTTTTATAATTACGTTTATTTTATATATGTATACAACCACATATTAATTCCATTTAATGCTGCGCATATATATATATATATGTGTGCAGCATTAAATGGAATTCAATATATATATTTAGGGTGCCCACTTAGGCTTGGGCAACCTGTCAGGGAATTCATCCTTGGTCAAACCTTACTTTACCATCTCTAGCAACCATGGAATTCCTAAAGCTCATCAACTAGTGGTGTGGCCTTACAAATCATCTTCCTATTCATGTCAGCATGTTGAATGGTGTGGTCTTGTGGAATTCTGTTTAGGCAGCCATATTGTTAAGAGTTCATGAATAAAAATCCCTGTCATGCCCAGTAGATACTATCTAACAGCAGTTCTCTTCTTCATCTGTCTTTTCCAATCACTATACTCCTATCTATGATTTTCTTAGAGCCTTGGTTCCAATGATTCTATTACAGATGTCCCAGTTGGGACCTGACAGCTTACAGTCATTTATTCTCTGAACTATGAACAGCTATGGTTTTCCTTAGTAGCCTCCATCTACTAAGAAAGAAATTTCCTTGATGAGAAATGAGAAATGCATTTATCTCTGTGTGTAAGAATAATTATTTTAAAAGCATTAGGGGATTATATTAATTTAGCAAAAAAAAAACCAGTAATATGTTCTCTTCTAGAATCTATGACATCTCCTGTCATGGGTTCTTAACTAGCTTTATAATAATAGGAATGAGTTCCTTCCTATTGTGCAGGCCTTAAATCCAATCAGATAGCTATTTGTTGCCCTCAAGATATTTGTGATAATATTGCTATGTTGAGTATATCTTGCTAGACCAGTCATTACTGTAGTTCCTAGAATTTATAGCTAGAAATCAAATGTTGATGAAATAATAACCTGAATGTATCTCTGAGTGTGCCTAAATACTTTTAGATCTTAAAGCAGTAATTTTATTTACTTACTTAGTATGTGTAGGTGATCATGTGTGTATGAAGATAAGAGGACAACTTGCAGAGGTTACTTCTTTGCTTCTACCATGTGGGTGGAATCAAACTCAGGTCATGGTCAAGATTGCTCGTAAGATGTATTACCCATTGACCCATCTCAGCAAACATTTTCATTTGTGAGTTCATAGACACTAAAATATATTTTTATTGTCTTCAAACATTGAATGGGCAGTTTCTGAATGGTACCAAAAAATACAATAGTAATATGACAATGAGAGCAACAACAAAAAGAAACCTTTTAAGAAAAAAAATCTAGAATTCATTACAATAAAAGCAGACATATTTTGTTCCTATCCCTGAAAACTTCTTTAAAAAGTCAACACAAAGGGACAGGTAGATTTCTCAGGAGTTAAGAACAACTGTTGTTCTTGCAGAGGACCTGGGTTTACTTCCTCATGCTCACGTTGTGTCTCACAATGGACTGTAACTATATTTTCAGGAATTCTGACTCTCTGTGTTTGCGTCCAGGTACTAGGCACTTACACAGTGTATGTATTTAATATAGGCAGGCAAACATACCTACACATGAAATAAAAAAGACTTTTTATTTTTAGTTCAATTTTTACCTTTCTTTAAGTTGTGCTTGTCACATATTTTGTAACAAAAATAAGATGAGAAACAAATGTATCTGCCTGCATTACATCTGAGGTTCAATAGGTCATTAATATGGTTGCCTGAACTAGATCCTCAAATCGTATTACTCTAAGGATTTATTCCAGCTCTGATTTCTAATTCAGTTTGAAACTTATTTACTATTTTGAGATAGAATTCCTTGTTGGTGATTTTTCATTTTTAATCCTTGTGACTTGAGAAGTCAACTTAGGAGAGAAGGCTTTGTTTTGATCTATAGTTTCTATTATTTCTAGCCATGATCATTGGGTTCCACTGTTTTGTGGGTTGATGCCCTTTGATTTATGCAACAGCATGGCATGGAGTGTTAGTGGAGCAAAGTAGCTCACATGAGATCATCAGGAAATAGAAAGGTAGATCCTGGGAACTCCACATACCTTTCTGTTTTACACGGGGTGGATTGCAAGATGCAGAGGCAGTTGAAGAAAAAAATCAAATCTTTTTACAAATCCACTACAAAATTTTAAAGAACAATATTGATGGAGGAAGGTCATTGGCTAATAAAGGCATGGCCCTGGCCCATTTTATTGGTTAGAGGATAGGTGGGAGGAGTAAACAGAACAGAACGCTGGGAGGAAGAGGAAGTGAGCTCAGACTCCACAGCTCTCCTCTCGGGAGCAGACGCCTGAGAGTGACGCCATGCTCCTGGCTCCTGGGCAGACGCACACTATGAAGCTCCGACCCATGGACATAGGCTAGAATCTTCCCGGTAAGCACACCTAGGGGCGCAACACAGATGATAAGAAATGGGCTAAATTAATATGTGAGAATTAGCTTAGAAGAGGCTAGATAGAAATGGGCTAAGCAGTAATTAAATGAATACAGTTTGTGTGTTGTTATTTCGGGGCATAAGCTAGCCGAGCAGGCGGCGGGGTGCCAGGGATGCAGCCCCGCCACCCCTATTACTACACAATATCTCTATTACTGTATTGGGCTGATTCATTTATTTCTAGTCTGCTTTGGAATTATCGCACTTTAAGTGTTTGAGTTCATGTCTTCTAATAAATGCTACATGGGATATTTTATGATTTGAAATGAGTTAAAAGTAATTTGGTTTTGAGAAGTTTTTAATAGCCCTTGACATTCATATTCATGCAGACAACCTTAACTGTTATTAACAAGACTTAGTAATCATGGCCTTATGATCCCTCTTCACAATGACAATTCAAATGGCAGAATAGGAAATAGGTGGGATTAAGCTGTCAAATGTATTTTGGGCTACAAGAAAAACCTAATTTGTTTCTAAGACCTTCCCCCTCACCCTAAAACTGATGTCTTTTTTTAAAGTTATTTATTTTAAAGATTTCTGCCTCATCCCCGCCACCGCCTCCCATTTCCCTCCCCCTCCCCAGATCAAGTCCCCCTCCCTTGTCAGCCCGAAGAGCTATCAGGGCTCCCTGACCTGTAGGCAGTCCAAGGACCATTCACCTCCATCTAGGTCTAGTAAGGTGAGCATCCAAACTGCCTAGGCTCCCACAAAGCCAGTACGTGCAGTAGGATCAGAAACCCATTGCCATTGTTCTTGAGTTCTCAGTAGTCCTTGTTGTTCTCTATGATCAGCAAGTCCGATTTTATCCCATGCTTTTTCAGACCCAGGCCAGCTGGCCTTGGTGAGTTCCCGATAAAACATCCCCATTGTCTCAGTGTGTGGGTGCACCCCTCACAGTCCTGAGTTCCTTGCTCGTGCTCTCTCTCCTTCTGCTCCTGATTTGGACCTTGAGATTTCAGTCCGGTGCTCCAATGTGGGTCTCTGTCTCTGTCTCTGTCTCTTTTCATCGCCTGAGGAAGGTTAATATTCAGGAGGATGCCTATATGTTTTTCTTTGGGTTCACCTTCTTATTTAGCTTCTCAAGGATGGCGAATTATAGGCTCAATGTCCTTTTGCTAGATGCTTGATTAAATTTCCTTACCTAACTTATAGTTTGGGAATCATGTAAATAGACCTTAGTTCAATCTTATGTAAAGAAAATTGTGTTTTTTTATTCTTATTTGGTTACAAAGAATCAAAATCACTGATGCCAAGTTAAAGAGTTTTAGTCTTACCCAACTATTTTCCTAGGTTGAAAAACTACCGAATATCAATTTATACTATCTTGAGTAGAATTCTCTTACAGTTCAAATACTTCTTTGATTTACATATTTCTTAATGTCAATATTTCTAGTAAAAAAATGTAGCAAAGCCTTTTGTATCTAGAAATAATTACAGCTCGATCTGGGGCTGTGATAGTCTTTGGAGATTGTACTAGCTAGCACTCTCTTCTCAACAATGATTCAAATGTTTACAGACCCACGGAATTTGAACTTTGAAAATGGCTATGTGACAAAATGGGGAAAAGCTCAACCAACACATTGACAAATAGTTTATCATTAAACTATTACTGAGAGCCATTAGTAGATGAGTTAGCACTGCAGGTGTTTGATGATTTCTAGTTGGCAATTTTTTTAGCAGCTGTAGATGGATCAGGCACTTTAACCTGTAAAAAAGAGATTTCTCAGACAATGCAAATATTTCAGGCAGTAACCATTTAAATCTTAACCTATTTTCTTAGATTGTAGTGTTGCTTTTGTCTTGACAACAGGAAGGCTCTAAAAGAAATACATTCCCTCACAGTAGAAACTAATACTAAAAAAGATATACCTCTCACACTTCAACTTAAGAAATCTTATTATGTTTTGTTCTGCATATATCTCAAAGTGACAGTCTCCTGTGGTCCTCATCACAGGAACCTGGCACAAAAAATAACACAGCCTGGTGCGACTGTAGGAAGACAGCCAAAACATTTTGTTCAAATTCCTATTGGCAGTAGTTTGCAAAGGCAGACAGCCTACCCTCTGGCCTTAGCTTGGCTAAAGCTTAGCAACCAAACATGTAGCTATCGTGTTTTCTTTTCTTCAAGGAAAGCCCAGCTTTCTAAGTCAAAGGTATAATTTTCTTATGAAAATGATTGATTTTTCATTAATACCTTGTAGTACAAATAAGTTAGAAAATGACAGAAGACATGAAAGCATCCAGGCTGAGAGAGGTTTTGAGAGCTTAGCAGAAGCCAAAAAAGAGGAAGGCAGAAATAAAGACCTGCCAGGTATTCTGAGACAAACAACTGTGCTGTTACTTTGGCAAAAGATAATAGAAAAAGTAAATTTTGAGTGTGTCAACAAGACAAGGAACAAAAAAGGTACAGATAGGGAGAGGAAGTGAAAGTGCAGGAAGTCTGGTGGGAAAGAAGCCTAAAGGGCGATAACTTTCCAGCATATGTCTCAGAAGGCCTGAACTTGGCATCTCTTATCTGCTCACCTCATGTTGACGTTTCTTATAAAGTCTTTGGTTTAAGTAGCTACTAATTCTGTGTTTTAGTCAAGTCACACCTTGCTTTATGTAAACAGCACACTTCTCTTGATGTTTTCTTCAAGTTCAATTATAAATCAACCTAAATTTTATTGCCGTCTTCACTTTTCCACTTTAAATTTCACAACTTGGCACATAGAAATGTGTACATGCCTGTGCACATGCTCGTGTGTGTGTTGTGTTGTGTGTGCATGTGTGTTTGTGGGTGTGTGTGTGTGAAATATTTTCCAGCTAAAGTTTCTAAGAGCAGACTTGAGGTTTTTGCTATGCTCTAAGCTTAGGATGTTTTATACTCTTCACTATATACTACTATTGTGGTAATTCTTCAATTTCACAATACAGTGTTTAAAAAATGAAAGTGGACAGTTTGGGGGCTTTGATTCACAGCAGGGATGTTTTTCTTAATCTTTTATACTTTACAAGGCAAAGGGCCCTTTTGAAGGGCTGATGGAGGGTGGAACAGAAAAAAGGTCCGAGAAAGAAAGCTTTTGGTTATAATGGACAAGAAGTCTAACAGTCAGAAAACTCAGCAGGACACCACCTCATTTCTATCTCTCTTTAGTGTATGAAATGGTCACTAGCACCAACAGGAGAAAAGTGTTAGCTTTTGTGCAAAAGGCCTTTGCAAGAAAAATATCAGTGGATTGGAACATATGAAAGAAAATATTTACATTAACATAATACATTATTCTTAATGCTGTTACAGGGTCCAAATGTGCTCTCTGATGCAAAAACTATTAATAAAGGTTTAAAGAAGGGAAGAGAGCAATTCTAGTAAGCAAGGGTTCATGCAACAGTTCAAAGCTTCTAACTGCTTTTTTTTTAATTTATTTATTTATTAAAGATTTCTGTCTCTTCCCTGCCACCGCCTCCCATTTCCCTCCCCCTCTCCCAATTAAGTCCCCCCCCCAGCCCAAAAAGCAATCAGGGTTCCCTGTCCTGTGGGAAGTCCAAGGAACCCCCACCTCCATCCCGGTCTAGTAAGTTGAGCATCCAAACTGCCTAGGCTCATATACATATTAGAGTACTACTCAGCAATAAAAAACAAGGACTTCTTGAATTTTGCATGCAAATGGATGGAAATAGAAAACACTATCCTGAGTGAGGTAAGCCAGACCCAAAAAGAGGAACATGGGATGTACTCACTCATATTTGGTTTCTAGCCATAAACCAAGGGCATTGAGCCTATAATTAGTGATTCTAGCTGCTGGTTTTTTTTTAAATTTATTTATTTATTAAAGATTTCTGTCTCTTCCCCGCCACCGCCTCCCATTTCCCTCCCCCTCACCCATTAAGTCCCCCCCCTCAGTCTGAAAAGCAATCAGGGTTCCCTGTCCTGTGGGAAGTCCAAGGAACCCCCAGCTCCATCCAGGTCTAGTAAGTTGAGCATCCAAACTGCCTAGGCTCCCACAAAGCCAGTGCGTGCAGTAGGATCAGAAACCCATTGCCATTGTTCTTGAGTTCTCAGTAGTCCTCATTGTCCACTATGTTCAGAGAGTCCGGTTTTATCCCAGGGTTTTCCAGACCCAGGCCAGCTGGTCTTGGTGAGTTCCCAGTAGAACATCCCCATTGTCTCAGTGTGTGGGTGCACCCCTCGCGGTCCTGAGTTCCTAGCTCGTGCTCTCTCTCCTTCTGCTCCTGATTTGGACCTTGAGATTTCAGTCCGGTGCTCCAATGTGGGTCTCTGTCTCTGTCTCCTTTCATCGCTTGCTGAAGGCTAATATTCAGGAGGATGCCTATATGTTTTTCTTTGGGTTCTCCTTATTTAGCTTCTCTAGGATCACTAATTATAGGCTCAATGTCCTTGGTTTATGGCTAGAAACCGAATATGAGTGAGTACATCCCATGTTCCTCTTTTTGGGTCTGGCTTACCTCACTCAGGATAGTGTTTTCTATTTCCATCCATTTGCATGCAAAATTCAAGAAGTCCTTGTTTTTTATTGCTGAGTAGTACTCTAATATGTATATATTCCATACTTTCTTCATCCACTCTTCCATTGAAGGGCATCTAGGTTGTTTCCAGGTTCTGGCTATCACAAACAATGCTGCTATGAACATCGTAGAGCATATACTTTTGTTGTATGATAAGGCCTCTCTTGGGTATATTCCCAAGAGTGGTATTGCTGGGTCCAGGGGTAAGTTGACCCCGAATTTCCTGAGAAACCTCCTGAGACTGAGAAGCTTCTGTAAAGCAAAGGACACTGTCGTTAAGACACAAAGGCAACCCACTAACTGGGAGAAGATCTTCACCAACCCCGCAACTGACAAAGGTCTGATCTCCAAAATATATAAAGATCTCAGGAAACTAGACCGTAAAAGGCTAACTAACCCAATTATAAAATGGGGCATTGAGCTGAACAGAGAATTCTCAACAGAAGAACTTCAAATGACCAAAAGACACTTAAGGTCATGCTCAACTTCCTTAGCGATCAGGGAAATGCAAATCAAGACAAATTTAAGATACCATCTTACACCTGTCAGAATGGCTAAAATAAAAAACACTAATGATAGCCTTTGTTGGAGAGGTTGTGGAGAAAGGGGTACACTCATCCATTGCTGGTGGGAATGCAAACTTGTGCAACCACTTTGGAAAACAGTATGGCTGTTTCTAACTGCTTTTGAATTGTTGACAAAATCAAAATAACCAAAGCTTTAATGGATTTGGAACTGTTAGACCTGGTATGGGAGAACAAAATGAATACCATCAACAAGGGAGAAAAAATAAAGTCAGTAAACTGGGGGAATTTTTCCAATGATGAGAAGAATCTACATGTTTTTTTTTATTTCTTATATTTAGACAATCTCCAAGATAAAACAAAACACGTTATGTGGCAATAGCTTTGATATACAAAATTGCTATCTCCTACAATGTCAGTCAAATCAGAACAGGAAGTTTCTCTAATGCAAGGTGGGTAATGCCTAAATAACCTTTAAAAAGTGGAGCATAGCTTTTTGACTTTATTTGGGCTTATTTTGTGGGTAATATTCAGAAATGGGGGTATTATGCCGGTAAGCCACCACCACATGGCCATACATAGATTTCTAGAAATGGGATAAATTAAGATCTAAGAGTTAGCCAATAAGAAGCTAGAGCTAATGAGCCAAACAGTGATTTAAATAATACAGTTTCTGTGTGATAATTTTGGGTTTAAGCTAGCCAATGTGGATAGGAAGTATAAGCAGCCTCCTTAATACACACTCAATAAATGGAATATTGAAAATAAAGCATTATTTTCCCTCATGTTCAGTGTTGAGAGATGAATACCAATAGCACACATACACACATATACACATATATTTGTATGTGTGTGTGTGTGACTGTTTTGCCCCCATGTATGTATGTATACTACATGCACACAGTCTCTTGAAGAGACCAGAAGACAGTGGAAAGTTGCCTCTTGATATAGAGTTACAGAAAGTTAAGAGCTACATGGCTTGAGTCTGAGACACTGGGTCCTCTGCAAAAGCAGCAAGTGTTCTTAACTTCTGAGTCATCTTTCCAGCCTTACACTTTTCTAATGTATTTTTACAATCTTATATATACATACAAACACAGATACATACATGCATAATAAAATGTTTCTCTTCATAAAAATGGATCAAACATTTTATCAACTTCCACGGCAACTTGCTGTTTTACATTCAACACTCACATGTAAACTGTTGAGCTCAACACAGACACATGCACATGTCATTCTTTCTGTACCATGATGTATGTATTTGCTCTCCTGGTATAAACAGTTTTATTGTTTCCAGTCTGTTGCTGATTGTTTTATAGTGTTCGCAGTCAAAGTTCTGATCTCAAAATGTTAAGCAAGTGATATGCCATGGTGCTATGGTCAAAGGCATGCTCCATTCTTGTTAAAATAATGTTTCAATGTTTCACAATTGTATCATAACTCTGTATAATATGCTCTATTTATCAGTAACTTATAGGGCAGATATTATCAGAACAATTGTAACACCTACGAAAAACCTCAATACCTAGTAATAAAATGACCACATGATACTATCACTCAACTTAAGAATTGAGTTGTTATTCCCAAAGAAACAAGATTTCATCCTATCCCAGACAGAATAGCTAAGATTAAGAAAGCAACAAATACAGAATGAAAGTAAGCAAAGAAAATATGTCATTTCCACATATGTAGAGTGTGTCAGAGTCTATGTCACACAAATGACTATAGGAATTGAGCCATCTTCTTACAATATGACACACCACTTTTCCCTAAAGAGAATGTTTTCTTCCATTGAATCTGGCTATGAGTGACTTGTGCAAAAACACTGAAAGTCCTTTAAGGCTTGTCATAAAAGAGAAGAGAAAGATTAATTTCCATGGATGTAAGTTTTACAAGTAGTTTCAGTTCTCATGATTAAAAAAGTATTCACCTTTCTAGGTTTAACCAATGATGTATTGTGAACAAATGAAGAAGTTCCTTATATCTTCCTGTAGGACCCAACCATGATAAGCTTAACAGATGTCTTAGTCTCAGTAGTTTTCCCTAAGGCAGTAATTCATTTCAAGAAAGATGATAAACTGAGACTACCCAAGCATTACCCAGGATCAGACCATCCAAAGGAAATTCCTAATGTTCCAAGAATTGTAGATAGGATCACCTGCCAACACATACCCAGTGCTTTTCACCAGGAAACCCCTAGACAAATGTCAGCCAATCAGGATTGAACCTGTCACCTCAAACCCTACTAATGTAACTTTTCTGGTTTTTGCCTTTATGTAGTGCTCTCTAGAAGGGTGGTGTATCTCCTCTCTGCTGTACTGACTAGGTCCTACCGGCATGTACACATGCATGATAATAAACCTTGCTTTTGCATTTCATGGAGATGGTCTCCCTGGTGGTCTTTTGGGGTCCCCATGGACCAGGCACAACATTCCTTATTATTTTGGAATAGAAAGAAAAGAGTTGGGTGGTGTGGAAGGTCCTTCTGTCTATGTGTTGTTTTTATTGGTTAATGAATAAAGAACTGCTTTGAGCCAATGTCAGGGAAGAACAGAACTAAGCAGGGAAAGCTAGGTTGTATGCTGGGAGGAAGAACGGCAGAGTCAGAGAGAAGCCATGGAGCCCCCAGAGTCAGACATGCTGAATCTTTAACTGGTAAACTACAGCCATGTTGCGATACACAGATTAATAGAAATGGGTTAAATTAATATGTAAGAGTTATCCAATAAGAAGCTAAAGCTAATGGGCCAAGCAGTGATTTAATTAATACAGTTTCCGTGTGATTATTTAAGGTCTAAGCTAGTCGGTTGGCCAGGAAGAACAAGCAGCCTCCTCCAACAGTTGGGCATAGTAACACATGCCTGTAATTCTAGCACTTGGGATAGAGGCAGGAAGTTTGGGAGGTCACAGGCCTCAACTATATTGTAAGTGGTTATTGTCAGGGAGAAAGAAAGAGTGAGAGGAGAAGTGGGAGGAGGGTAGATGGATATAATTTGTCCTATACAAACAACTGCATGAAAAAACAAATGTCATGGAAATGCTCAGTATAGGCACTGTCTCTCTCTTGTGCTGTGACTTTGAGACAACTGTTACCTCTTACATCTTTCTTTGCATACTTGAAGAAAAATAGAGAAAAAAGGTGTCCTGATAGAATCTGAATCTATAAATGTGTTTTATGGTCTTTAGAAAGGTGTTGTACTATCAAGCTTATCAACCAAACACAATTTAAATGTATGTTCCAAGACTGAAAGAATAAAATCTTATCACAGTACGTCTACTGACAGAATTCATTTCTGTTAACTTCTTTGTTTGGTCTAACAGTTAAGTAAAATCATTCCTCTTAATTATCATAGAACTCTCCCAGTACAAAAGGAAAAAAAATAGAAAAATCTTTATAAGTGCAGTCTGATTAGAACATCCGTCTAGGGGGCCTTGGACCACAAGTTCCATTAAAAAAACAAGCTAAGTGCCCAAATGTTTTGTTGTAGGAGGCTGCTTGTGTGTTCCCAGCTGCTCAGCCCTGAAATAAACACACAGAAACTGTATTAATTAAATCACTGCTTGGCCTATTAGCTCTAGCTTCTTATTGGCTAGCTTTTACATTTTAATTTAATTCATTTCTATGCATCTGTGGCTAGCCACGTGGCTGTGGCTTACTGGCAAGGTTCTGTCTCGCATCTGTCTCTGGCAGTGGCTACATAGAGTCTCCGGACTTCACCTTCTTTCTCCCAGCATTCAGTTTAGTTTTCCCTGACTAGCTCTGTTCTGCCATGCTATAGGCCCAAAGCAGGTACTTTATTTAATCAATGGTAATCATAGAATACAGAGGGGAATCCCACACCAATGTTCTAACATGGCTTTACAAAGTAAATCAAATGTAACAAAAAGGTTGATGGCATAATGGCTGAAGCCTACATCTGAGACTGCTTTTAACAGATAGACCCTCCAGTACTCTTCTGCTGAAACACTATGCCAAGGTGGGAGGGGAAGACATCCCAACAAAACAACTAAGAAACATTTAGCCATTCAGAAGCAACATGAATTGACACTCCTATTAGCATAAGAGTGTTTTAAAATGTCAAAAACACCACAATGCAACCATTAATAGTGCATTAATACTGATTATATTCCTTCACAAGAAATACCATTTTCTAAAAATAATAGTATTCAGAGTCTTCCCTCACACTCTGCAATTCAAGAATGTTGACTTTGTTTTTAATTCAGTTGACCAAAATTTAAACTAATATGCATTTCACTGGGCTGCGCATTACTTTTATTAAAATATGAAAGCAAGTGACACTGGTTTCCTACTTTAATCTTATAATTTTTGCAATGTTTAAAGCAATTCAGACAATTTAATATGGCATTAACCTCTTCAGTTAGAAAATGCTGGGGGGAAATTGAATTTTTTTTTTTAATTTTCAAAATATCTCCTAGTGGAGAAGAGTTAATATACATATTGATGGTAATCCAAATTTATATATTATTATAAACTTGTAACCCATACATGTGAATAGTATGTTTTGGTCAAATCCACTCCCATGAATTAAATAAATAGGTGACATGTTAAAAAGATGTAGCTCTGCCATTTATTTATTAAGCCTTTAATGACAATAACCACCTCAACCTCTAGCCTTAGACTGTGATCTGGTCTATATAAAGACAATGATTTACAACTGTAAAAGTACTAGTCCTTTTATGTAGGTAGGTATTACCATCTGAATTTTTCTGAATTTGGGTACTTAATGTTATTTGTAGAATTTGAGAAAGCTGTTAAATTATAGATGAAATAGCCAGGGAATCACCTAGCCAATAAAGGACTTCTGCTGATGTGACTTATCTGATCTACTAAAGCCTAGTAGAAGACTGAGGTCATGCTAAACAAAAGCAATGAAATTTCCTTTTATATTTAGGGAAAACCTACAAGGAAAGCTTTTCTTTTTATTCCTGAAACAAACAAACAAGGTAGATTTAGCAGCTAAAAGAGAAGCTGCTGTGGCAATACACAGGGTGGCTTAGAAAAGAAGCTCAGAGGAGATTAATACATGGGCATCACATCTCTGGAGAACAAGCTTTAATTCCAGCTCTTGTCACAAACGAAATGAGTTTGATGGCCTGTAGTGAGCAGTAATGCATGACACGCCAAACTGCCCTACTCCTTGCCAGAGAAAATCAAGAGTGTTCCATCTAGAACAAAGTTAATCCTATTTGATGGAAAATAACTCATAGTGCAATTCCTCGAAGTATCTGGGGAGGAAAAATCCTCACAGGTAGTGGGCATGGTTGATAGCAAGATACAGGAAATAGCCACCTCTCTCATCACTCTGCTTGGTTGGTTCATCAGAGAGGACTTTTGAGCACCCAAAATATTAATCTTTCATATTTTTATTAGCAGCAGAGACTATTGGTATATCATTAACTTAGATGCCCTCTCCAAAACTAGATATCTGTGCACGAAGAGAAAATTGCCAAACACTATATTTTTTCACCAAGATACTGTTGTGTGACTCACCTGAGCTCCAGGGATCCCAAATTATTGATTTTTAAGGCACAAATAAGAAATTTCCAGTGTAATCCAGTATTTTTCGAATGATATCTCTGGATACATATCTCAGTTATAATTTCGACCAATTGCTTGATGCTATCATTCACAAGAGCCTAGCCTTTGCAAACAACACATAATAATGTGTTCAGATTGCCATTCTGATACATAGACTGAATAACACATGGAGTAAATTTTTCATGGTGTCCAACAATGCCCAGTTCCAATCTCTCTTTCTACACTTACCTAATAAGTTCTGTGATTTTGTTCATGTGTCAGTTTCATCATTTGAGTTTGGGCACTGCATCACAATGATACTATCTCAAGAAGACTTCAGGGATTAAACACATTTCTTATTTTTAACACTAGAATATTGTGAGATGTTGTGATTCAAAACATGTATTAATACAAAATCCTCTCTGACCAGTCATCATATCCCAGAAGACACAAAATATATTTGTTTGTTCACTCAGCCATCATATCCATGACATGGAGATCTGCAAAAAATCAAAAACTCTGTTCAAGTGATTTTCTCTTGCCAATTGCCATATTCTTAAAATGACTCTGAATCTGTCAAAATTTATTTTAAAATGAAAAATATGTCTTATTGTATAATGTTGGACATTGACTAAATCAAACTATATAAATAGGTAGGATTAATGTGGATAGGAAAATTGTTGTATAAAAACCATCAGTCCAATAAGGCACAAACAAAACATTTTATCTTATAAAATGATAAAATGACTATGAAAACATATTTATCAAGCATCATACTTTACTGTAGGCACCATGTAAGATAATACACCTCCACTGACTTCTTGAGTTCTCATATGGGTTTGATACTGATACTATTATTTTGTAGTACATACTTTTAAGATAACTCAACAATGTCACTTATACAAGAAAAGACAGCACTAGAATTCTAAGGTCTGGCTGATATGTTAAGTCAATACTGTGTCTACACTAATTATATTATATTGGCTTAATAGAGCAAAGGATAATTTTGTGACAGTGAAACAGTAAAATATAGTGTCTTAAATAAGTTGTTTAAATTATTTATTTATGAAACACATTTCTTTGCTTCTCACATAATCTGCTTGATTTTCAACTCTCTTCTGTAGAGTCATGGTAGTAAAGTTCTTCCACTTTTATGCTTAGTCATTTTTTAGGATATCATCTTCACTGGCATCAGAACTGCATAGCTTGCAGAAGGAGACAAAGAAAACAAACTTAAAAGAAAATAACCCTTTCAGTTGGAGATGTCATAGAGGCTACAATCTATTTATACAGTGTGTCTTAATTTATATTCCTCTAGTGGATGCAATTCATTGAAAGAGCATTTGTCCAGCATGCAGGAGACGCTCAATTTTTGTTTCTAGCATTGTCAGTTAATCAGTTGCTAGAGCATATTAATAAATCTTCCAAAACGGGATTTGGAAAACAAGAATTTGGTAGTCCCTGCTGAAATTGCATGACAAAATGTCATCCAAATACTAATTTTCTGGATGTTTACCAGTTCTAAGTTTTAGTGTCAGTTGGTGGTGTTAGCTGGTGTCTAATAAAGAAAACAAACAAACAAATAAACTTTTCTTGTGAGATCTGAAAATTACACTAATTTATCAGGATCAATACTTTTAAAGATATAGGGATCTCTTCCACATACGCATTTATGCTCAGTATGCTTTTAAATATTATACAAGTATATGGTAATAAAAATTCACACTTTGCCATGTGCATCAGTGTTTTGTGGTACTTTTCTCTGAGTCCATAACCTTACACATTAGAAGGAAGCTTAATAAGTCACAGAATGTTTACAAGAAAGTAAAATAACAGAATGCTCTAAGTGGAGGTAAAAAAAAAAAATCCCTCTTCTGCAAGTATGCTAGTTAAGCTCAGGAAGTAAACAACTCAAAATAGCATCAGGAAGTCCCTGAAACTGGTTAGGGTCACTAAGTTCCTGTCCTCCAAGCATATATATATCAAGAAGTTCTGAGAGGCACTGTCAAATCAGTTAAGTTATCCAAATGAGTAAGAAACAATCCAAACAGCCGGGAGAACTCTCAGACAAATTGCTTCAGCTGTATAGGATATTCTCCTGCCTGTTCAGCTGCCTAAAGGATTCATATCTGTTATCAATCTTTTGGGGCCATTCTAGAGTGGGCTTTGGTGTTGTAGTTGTCTGTCATCGAGTCATTTTGCTCCAATTAATAACCCCTCATTAATATTTCTGAAAATAATCCCAAAATTGTGCTTTGGTCTGTCATTGGTTTCTTATCTATGATAAAAAGACATTTGTTAATGTCTCCTCAGAAATAGCGTCACACAATAATTTCTAATTCATGTTTTCAATTAAGCAGTATGGAAATAATATTGTTCTCAGGGCCAAAGTGAGGGGTCTTTATCAATAATAAAAGCAGTAGGTCCAAGGAGAAAATTCATAACCCACGTCCTGGGCAAATATCAACAAAACCTCTGTGGAGCTTTTAACTGATTTCAGGCACTCCTTAGGAGAATAGTGTCATGCCTACACTTTAAAACATACTTTTTCATATGTAGTCTTGTTAACTTATATCTTTTAAAATAGAAAGTCTTCATAGAAAATAAATATCAACTTAAATTAAATATGATGCTTATTAGATTACATACTGTACCTGTTTTAAGAATTAGGACAAGCTTGGTGACAAATATGTGACTTGTATTATAAATAACATGTAGTCCCTCATTCATTTATTGACCGTATTTATGTACTTACTGCAAGCCATGTGCTGTAGATAAATGTGTTCTTTACATGCAGATTGCATACTAACATTAAATACAGAAAATACTGGGCAAAATTATAACAGTTTTACACCTGTCATTCTGTATTGTCAAAACTTCATATAAATGCACTAATAGTTAGTTCTGAACCCAGGAAATCTTAGGTCCTTCTGTTGAGGGATGACTAAAAAGACTAAGTTCAGAGAAAACCATTACTATGTCTGTTTCTGTGATCAATTAAAGACAAGCTAAATGGCTAGTAAAGACCTGTCTATCTTAAGATTTACCTTAAAATAATGTGTAGTCTCTTAAAGCTAGGTTCCCAAAACTTTTATAAATATTTGAAGGCCAGTCATCCATCAAAAACAAAGAAATACCTGCTCCCCCACACTGAAACTTCCAAACAACCTCTTGTGCATTATGTCTCACTCCAAGAACATACATAAAAATAGGAGAAATTAATTCAATCTCTAGTCTCCTATAATCTTATTTTTAAGTTATCCAAATCTAAGTTTTTCAGCACTGATCATAACTCCTGTTTATGTATCCCATAATTATAATTGCTATATAGAACAAAATACCTTCTTTAGCAGTGTTCAAAAGTGCTTATAGATAATTTTTTTAAAGGTCTCTAGTCCCCAGACTGATAAGAATAAAAATCAAAGAACATATCATTTTAATGACAACTTTGAACAAGCTACATGCATTTATATCTTTTCCTAACAGCACTGAAAAAGTATGTGTAATGCATGCTGCGTATATTACCAGAATCAGTTCAAGATGGGAACAATGAACTGTAATTGTTGGTTTTTTTAGTGACTTTAAAGAGACCTTTATACCTTGTAATTAATTGGCCAACTAGGGAAATCTGCTGTAGAAATAAATGCAGTTCAAATAGTTTTCCATAGTAGATGGCATTTGTTCAGAACCCTTTTTCCTGAAGACTATTAAAACATGCACGAGAAACTACCAATTACTTAGCCCAGAGAGAATTTCTTACAAAAAAAAGCTGGGGGAATTATCATATAATAATAATAAAAACACCGAGTATGTTACCTAGGGCATGAAACCATATACTCTTGGTGACTTCAGTGACAAGGTTTACTATCTAATTAGGTCAGTCAATGTACTTCAGCATCGGTTTGTACAGTAGAGTCCTTATAGAAAAAAACAAAAATTTATTTGCATGAAATGTGCAGAGAACTGCAAGTCTTAAAGTGACATTGGATGTCTTGCTTCTAAGAATACGTTTCACTGCTATATACCATTTGTGATGATCATCTTATAGTAAAACAGCAGCTGAGAAGGTATTAGTCTTCAAGTTTCCCTAAGGACTCTAACATCCTGAATTTCTTGCAGAAGAAAATGTGGTACATGTGATATAGATGAAATTTCATTTTCCACTCTCCTTTTGAACTGTAATTTACACCATAAAAGTCTTATCACAAAACAGCCATTTAAATGAGATCATTTTGCAATGTAGGGATATATACATTTATGATTTTATTTTCTCTCTCATTTGACCATCATATTATTTGCATTAATTCCATTTTGATAACTGAAATATGACCATATTAGGTAGATATGCCTAATTACTGCCACTTTGTTTTTCTTAATCTGGTTTCTGATTTAAACCGGAAGATTTATAATTCATTTCCTTTCCTATAGCTTATTTTTTGATTTTGTTTTTTGTTCATCTCTGGAATAAAAAAAAGTTTGAAGAGGTTTTAGAAAATTATTCACCTCTCATCTTGACTAAAGTTGAGTGAACACCAGCCCCAATGTGAGTGGGAGTTGCCCTCACTCATTATTCATACTAGTGATGATATTGGCAAGATAGATGGTAATAAATCTTTGTCAAGTGAAGAGATTGCAAAAGGAATAATAAAACTCACACTGGGGAAACAAAATGCGAGCACTTTCATAATAAGAATGCTTTTCCTGCATGACACCTTAATAAACATGGGGGAATGAATCAACAAATAATTTCGTATTGGAGAGCAAGTTCCAGTCAGGTTTGGGATCAAACAGTTTGATAATACGGTGAGAATAACTAACAGCATTGTCATCAAACATGTTCATCTGAAAACTGACTTTCACTGGTATTGGAGAATCATACGTATCAACTCAGCATTTGCGATATAAAGCTTTAGATTCAGAATTTCAAGGTCATTCTTTGCTGTACAGCTAGCCTGAGCTCAGTCTATGGATATGTGAAAATTTGTAAAAATTTAAAAAGGAAAAAAGGACCCTCAAATCAAAAATCTTAATAGTCCTAAATCTCATCTATGTTATATTCTGCTGTCTTGATATTTGCAACAAGATTAAGTTGCTATTCTAACCCCCTCAAGACACTGGTTGAAAGAGATCAATATACAGGTTTACTAAGTACGTTGATAAGTGTTACCTGAAGTTTAATACTTCTCATTAAAAGTAATTTTCACATGAATAGATAAGTCATGTTTATATAAAATTATGAAACTGTAATTGTAGGCTGTGATGCACAAACACACACACACACATATATGTGTGTATATATATATATATTCACTGCACATTATACTGGATTATACAATGACATTTTCATCCAAATATATGATGTTCCTTGAACATGTAACCTCATTGTGTCATTGTCCTCTTTCACTCTCACTCCCAATAATCCACTCCTCTCTTAACTCTAGAGAAATTCATTTCATATTCTATGTACATAATGTGACACTTATGTTTCTTATGAAAGTATACCATTAATAGAAATAATTTCTAGACAGTGGTATGGATAAGTTTTTATAAGAGGCATTGACTACATAAAAAGCATTTATCTCAGTAACTGGTAATTGTTGATGGGTTTTACAACAATCCATTTGTATGCATTAGTTTGGTGTCTGAACTGATAGGAAAACGTGCAGAGAAATATTTGTGAATCATTACTATCAAATGGTTCACAAAAATGAATATTTCTTTTGCTATTAGGTTTAAAACTATGTACAAAGTTAAGAAACCGATAGACATGAGAAAGAAGAAAAACACACCAGTTAAAAAAAGCCACTATCCTCTTAAGTATGTCCCAAAGCAATTATATTTCAGACTCATGATTGATGTCTATGCTTCTAACCTTACATTCATATTTTTAGAGCCATGAAAAACTCATGCAGGTTTTTTCCAGTTTGGTGATGGCTGCATTTGCATCAGTGCTGATAAAGTCAGTAAAAATTCCCATATGTACAACTTAGCTACTCCAGGATAACTGTCTCCTGTATGTCTATGTGAGTCAAACAAAATCCAAGTGGCAAATGTAATGATTGAGTTGATCTGGCTACATAAAAATGGACACAATTAGATTGGCTGTGAAATTCCAGACATGGAAAGTTTTCAGTTCAGGCTGAAATTCTTTGTAATGCCAAAATATCTAGGTTTCTTTGTGATAGCTGACTTAAATTTAGAAGAATTTCTTAGAGAGAGCTTTTGCAGCTGAAATATTATCAGCTCAGAAAGCTCAAGTGGACTTTCCCTGAATTTTTTTTTTTTTTTTTTTTTTTGGTTTTTCGAGACAGGGTTTCTCTGTGGCTTTGTAGCCTGTCCTGGAACTAGCTCTGTAGACCAGGCTGGTCTCGAACTCACAGAGATCCGCCTACCTCTGCCTCCCGAGTGCTGGGATTAAAGGCGTGCGCCACCATCGCCCGGCTAGAATTTTATAAAACATAAGTTATTAACATTTACCATCTTTGAAATATCTTTTGCTTTTCCCTATGTGTATGGACTTGGAGTAGAGTTATATGTTTTTTCAGCTTAGATTAAGAAAGGTAATTCAAAGTGTAACGTGATGATATTAATAACACGTTAATTTTGTATTATCTGGTATTGTAACAGAGCTATCAGCAACACTGAATTAAGTATCACATGTATGTTGAAGGAGAATACACTTAAATCCCATACAGAACTTTCAAGAGAAGAATAGAAAAAAATTCCAGGAAAAGAAAAATATTCTTGAAAAAAAAAGAAATAAGATTGTAGCAACAGTTATACTTGGTTGACTCCATTATTGAAATGCAAACAATATACTGTTATTTGATAGCAGAGTTACTTTTCCAATTTTCCTTCTTGATTTATAACTCCAATTTTATATTCAGTTGTTAACAATCTTACAAAGCCTGTGCAAATCTACAGAGATAATGAAAAATAAATGACGCTATAAAACCTAGTCAAAATTAACACTAGGCTATTAAGATGTCAAGTTACAAAGGGTTAGTTTCATCAGGTATACCATTTTGTAGTACAGTATTGGGCCAGTACAGGGGAAATAAATTATTCAGCCTCTGCTCTTTTTAGAATTCTAGGAACAACTTGCGCAAGCAGCCTCTGTCTCTTGCTCTGGCAGAGCATGGAAAATAATTCAGGCTTTATTCTTGTAGACTCTGAATGGGAGTCTGTGATGATTTTAATGTCTCTCTTTGAAAATTCCGGTGTATTTTAATGATATAGTGAAACATTGGTGTTGGTGAAAGGTTCCATTACTCATTGTATCAAGTTGAAATGCTCCATTACTCATTATACCAGGTTCAAATAAGACATAACTCCTTTGTAACATAATGCTTATTTATTGAAATGTATTTATCTTGCCTGGTACATTAATATGTGTTTTTCATAAGAGATGTAATTTTGGTAACAAATCCCCACAAAATTAGAAAAGTTGTCTGAAACCTTTGAGACAATTTAGTAGAATATTAATCTTACAAAATTACTATGCTAATAATGTTCTTCTAAGTAAACACAATAAAGCTTCATTATACCATTCCTGAAGTGATCTGTAATCCACCACTTGCAGTCTGGGCAGGGAGCATTCCTCAACACCAATATTACCTTGACATCTATAATAATGACCATACCACTGCCTTCTTCATCTGATGAAAATTAATTTCAAATACTTTCTAATGAAGCAGTTGTAAATGAAGGGATGTATTCTGCACCACAGCAAACACACCTATCTATTGTTAGACTTACCTTCACATGAAATTTGAATGCAATTAATTAGTGCATTCCATTATCAATCAATTTTACTTCCATTTTTTAAAAAGCAAAATGTTTTATTGACATATTGATGCCTCAAAGACATGGAAGTAAAAATAAAAGTGGCAAAGATGAAAAGAGCTCACTATTAAGGGCTAGGGTCTGGAAAATGTATTGCAAGAAAACTGGCAATCTAAATTGGTAAAGAGATGTATTTTGTGTAAGTCCAATAACAAATAGTAAAAAAGTACAGTTTTCATCTATATAAAGCAAATGAAAGGAAAATGAGAAAACTGCCAGCTTCCTGTATAATGGGCCTGAATTGTACGAGTAGATTGACTTGAAATGCCAGATTGAGAAGTCAAAATGAAATATAAAAGGGAATGCTTTAAGATTCTTTTCAAAAGATGGTAAAAACATATTTTTGGGTTGCTTATGTTGCTGGCAGTTATCATTTTGGTTACAAGCTTTATTTTTAAGGTTCAGTTGTAAAAATTGTAAAAAAATAAATTCAAAGACTAAAAAAACAGGTCTTGGTGAGCTGGCCTGGGTCTGGAAAAGCCTGGGATAAATCCAGACTCTCTGAACATAGCGGACAATGAGGACTACTGAGAACTCAAGAACAATGGCAGTGGGTTTTTGATCCTACTGCACGTACTGGCTTTGTGGGAGCCTAGGCAGTTTGGATGCTCAACTTACTAGACCTGGATGGAGGTGGGTGGTCCTTGGACTTCCCACAGGACAGGGAACCCTCATTGCTTTTCGGGCTGAGGGGGGGGGACTTAATTGGGGGAGGGGGAGGGAAATGGGAGGCGGTGGCGGGGAAGAGACAGAAATCTTTAATAAATAAATGAATTAAAAAAAAGACTAAAAAAACAGAAATAGCAAAAAATCACCACAAAGTTATGAAAGAGGAATTATTATTTTTATTTTATAGAAGAAGCTGAAATTCAAAACAAGTTTCATAATTTATTCAATATTATATTGGTAGAAAGAAGGATTCCAACAGGTCCAAGAGCTCTGGCTCTCTGCTCTGCACAGAGGCATGCATCTGGGTATGTGAAATGAAACTGTGGAGAACTTCAAAAAGAATTATAGCCTGTGCCAAAAATAAATAGATAAATGTCAAAAATAATATTGTTTACATGACATTGGGCATATAATTTCCATTGTTTCATTCCCATTTTTAATCAGTTGTTCAGTATCAACCACGATATCACATTTCTTTTGAGAATAGTCTGATTTGCTTCAAGGATATTTAGAGTTTGTAAAAAGTAAAAGAGAAAAACAGCCTTAAAGGGCATCAATATGGAAGCTGGAAAGATGGCTCAGCAACTACAAGTTTGGCTCCCAGAACCCATGCCAGGTGACTCACAAGCATGTGTAACTCCAGCTTCAGAGAATCACACACAATCTTTTGGATTCTGAGGGCACCTGAACTCACATATGCACAAACTCATACATAGACACAAATACACATAACTAAAAGTAAATTAAAATTTAAAAGCATCAATTGGCATTAAAATACAACAAAAAATATTTATATCAAAATGTATTATGCGGGACACTCACTGTGGAAGCATTGCAGGTTGAAAAGTCTTACTTTGTTGCAATACTTTGTGTGTTTGTATATCCATACTACTTTACTCATATCATTAGAATGCTATGTTGCCTCTGATTGCTCCATAAAGAAAGAAATAGCAAAACTCTAAACTGAATGAAATAAAAATACATGTCTTTTTCTTTGTAGATATTACCTTGACTGAACATGAGGCCCTAATTTCTGTAGCCACTTTACTGTCAACCTGACAATGTAGCCAACACCCCAGAAAAGCATCAAGATAGAGAATCACAGAGTTGGAAGAGCTCAGGCTTGAAATATTAAATAAATTATGTGAGCCCCAAAGACAGCTCTGTCTGTTATTGCCTTCACTCTTTAAGAAAAAACACACTTACAAAAAACACCCTACACAAATTGAAGAAAATGTTTTCATTGCATAGCACTGTTTGCTTACCAACTATTTAAATTTACCCCAAGCATCAAAGAAAGAGTAGAAAATCTGATAAAGAAATTTAGACAATCACCATTTTGCTACAAAACACATTCTGAATTTCATTTTTCCTCCAAAAGCATATGAGTAAAAAGAAAACATTTATTTTAGTGCCAAATTTTGAGGAGAAGATAATAGGATGTCCAAATGACAACAAAATTATTTCTGAAAACCTTTATTGAGAAAAAAACCCGTTGGGATGATAAAATTTTGTAGTTTCACAGAATTTCTAGAATCATAAATAGACAGCACCAAGGTTTTCTGGAAATATTAGCATAAATGAAATGAACATTTGTACCATTTCATTGCACACGGGTTCTTCATTTGCTCAAGAACAAATAGTAAATCATAATTATATTGTCAAAATTATAAAAGTATGTAAAGCATACTAAAGACACAGTGACTGTTCCTAGTTTTAATATTCTTCTGGTTTCAATCAGTTCCGTCACATGTCTAAATTTTCAGACTGGTAATGGGATCCATGTGTTACAAAATGGGAGCATAAGTAAAATTATTTGATGAGTATTGAGAGGCTCTTACACCTCCACTTTTAATGTTAAGCAAAAATAATATCAAAGATCTCTAGGTAAAGAGAATGATGCAGACAAATTGCATCATTTGATGATAGATATATAGGCAGGTAAAAGGTAAAATTTATCTAATCTCCAAAATACTATATCACCATTGCACTTATAACCTCAAAGAATTTATTTTGACAAAAAAGTATCCCAGGAAGGCATCAAGGAAAGAAAAGAGGAGGGAAGAGTAAAAAGAATACTGCCTCCAAAGGTATCCCTTCAGAATAACAACTTTATAATATCAATATGGCTTTAGTGGGAGGTACAAGAAATGTCAGGATCAAGTAAATTTGAGATGGACCTTGAGAAAATGTAAATGTTGCTGCATGGAGAAGAGAGAAGGGTGGCCTGGAAAGGAAGTGTTGCATAGGTCGTTTTCCTAAGACTTTATAGACACTAGTCACAGAAATTAAAATGTGGTTTCACATCATGAGAGACTTTAAGGGTAGAGTCTGTAGTTAATACTTGACTGGCTAGCAAGGGGAAGGTGCTAAAAAATTTTGAGCCTGGTGAGAACTTGATCAGAATTTTATTAAGAGGTCCTTCTGACAGGAAATATAGCATTCAGCGGAGTAAAGAGGGATAAATGGTGAGAGAGCCATTAGAAAGCTATTAAAGTAGCCCAGGATAAAAGGTAATAAGAGCATTAACCAGAGTGTTGGCAGTGGAAACAGAATGGAGGGCACAGATGCAAGAGATACCAAGCAAGTAAGAATAAGAGCTCTTAGAAGTTGATTATGTGTGAAGGAGCAGGGAGAGAAAGTAGACTGGAGTGACTGAAGTGCTCAAGTCTGATCAATGGGGAGAGAGATTTTACTATTAAGGAAAAGGAGTGAAAGATGTTTGGTGCAAAGACAAATGGAGTATCTAGTAAGAGATGTGAATCGCTTCTATGGGAACATGTGTAAGAAATATGCAGGATGCTTGCCAAAAGGGATAGCAGAAGACTGTGTTGGGTAAAATAAATGGTAAGAGTGTAACAAATAGTGATAATGGAAGGGGTGGGAGTCAACATCACAGTAGCTGTAAACTTCAGCTCAATGAAGAATAGTGAGGGAAACAAAATAATCTAGGAGACTGACAAAGAAATTACAATCTTTACTAGACACGAACAGTGGTGTAGCTCTTGTTAAAGTTCCTCAGTACTGGGGAGAAGGAGGTAGGACCTTCCATCTGAGAGAAGAAAACCATGACATTAAAACTATAAACAAAACTCACATTCAGGCTTAGAAACCTATAATGCCTTTAAAGTCATTGATATTTATTATTAACAGGTAGTGTCTGCTATGCATTATATATTAGGCAATAGACTTGCATGAAGCTAAAGCAGGTTAGCCTTAAACTGAACTTGAATAATCAATGGATCAAGGTTTTGACATATGTTCCGTTTACTTTAATTCAAAGCATCATTAAATCAAATATGAGATGCATTTTTACTGTCCTTTGATCTGTGTCTTCTGGGAATTTTAAATAACATTTCCTAGTCAGTCAAAGATGCATTTAAATTGTGTATTAACGGTCTGACTTAACTTCATAAAAACAAGGACATTCAGAGTTAATGCTGAAAACATTGACCTTAACTTACCCCATCAAAGCCTCTAAAAGAATGTTGCCATCTTTTTGCCTATGTTTTCATACTTTTAGATAAAATGCAAATGTGAAAAAGGATGTGTGAACTTGACAATCTAATGAAGGTGGTCCAAAAGAAAGGACAGATGGGAGAGAGTGGGTGAATAAAATCAAACAGGGGGATTGCCGCATAATCTTCGCACATTGCCCTAAGACAGTTTTTGGCATACTCAGATTAGCACCATGACATTTTGTAACCAGAAGTAAATAATTATGAATTTAGCTTACTGAACTTTTTTTTTTGTACATCAAGAAGCTGAACAACATCCTTAAATTGATGATGATATTTCCATGTACTTGCTTTCACTGATCTGAAGCTCATATCTTCCTCTCTAGCTGGCACAGTTTTCATTTTAGATTGCATGGTGTCCAGGTTTGATGCCTAACCAATCCCTTTAAAAGCAAGCTGCTTGAAATTTCTCAATTGTGTCCCTTTTAACCTTTAAGAAGTTTCTCAATTTAATTTAAGAATAGTAAGCTTAGCTACTCAGACAAACTTATGGGATATAAACATATTATTGATCTTGTTTGTGTTCTCGAGAGTGGCTGCAATTTTCCTCTGACAGTTCTCTTCACAAACATGGGTACCTGAGTTCAAATCTCCAGTACCTATTAGCTTCAGGATCAGTGAAAAACTGTCTTAGGGGAATAAGATGGTAAGTAATAGAAGAGGACTTATGATACCCTCCTATAGCCTATGTAAAAGTACATATGCAGGTATCTACACACACAGTTGAACAATCATTTATCACATACATGTAGCATGCATATGCACACACATATACACTAAAATAAAATGAAACGGTGTATTTAAATATAATTCATTTGGCATAAAGCATATCTCAGTGGATAAAGCTAACTGCCACCAAGTCTAATTTCAAATTCAATTACCTAAACCTATATTGTGGATGGAGAGATTGATGCCTGCAGGATGTCTGTCCTCGGACCTACACATACACTGTAGTATGAGTATACCTACATACATGTTTCTCTCTCTCTCTCTCTCTCTCTCTCTCTCTCTCTCTCTCTCTCTCTCTCTCTCTCTCTCATACAGACACACACACAGGAATTGATGAATGCATGCAAAAGATAAACTTTTAATGATCTAAGTTACAGATATGGGAAAACAATGTGTTTTAGACAAGTCAGAATGCGAGGCCTCAGGGGAAGAATCTTTCCATCTGTGTTACTATAAAACAGTTTGGGTTGCTACTGTATGTGATTACTTTGTTTTTGTTGCAATTTAAACAAATACAACAACAAAATCAAGAATTTCAAATTTTTAACTTTACATTTGATTTGCTCACTGGAAGAATTTTTAAAACAATGTCTACTATTGAAATAACACTTTAAAAAAATCACTTTCTTCCCTTTCTTTTGTCATCTGCATCATCTTATCTCCTTCACTCCACTGTGCCTGTGTGGAGTTAATTCAATGGCAGATCACAAGCAAAATGCATTTATGACTAATCATCAAGGGAAGAGCCAGTTGTAATCTGTAATCATTAGATTTCCCAATAAAGGCCCAAATGAGAACTAATGTTTCTAAATGTAGGTTATTTAGTACTTTTATGTTATCATTTTCCCATCACAGTGGATTTTTGTATCCCTTATGATATAGGGTATAACTGATTTCAGATGATTATTACAACATAGTACATACCAGCTACAAATTAATCTTTATGATTTATAGTCAGCAAAGATTTTGACTTCTGGTGAAGTGTTTAGTGATCTGCTTTTCATACATAACTTCTATTCTTTTCTGAGCTGCTGACACAAAATGATACCCAGAAGACTACCATAAATTCTTTCTACAGTAAGTGCTCTTATCAGTTAAAAATGTTTTAACACCCTTAACATTTTTAACAAATTATTTACATGAGTAGGGTCTTTTCCCTTTTATGACTTTTCCAATTTTATGACACCAAGACAATATATAAAGACTTTAAAATACTCTTACAAAATTAAAGAGATGACTCTTCAGTTAGGAAAACTTCTTTCCAGGTGGGATTTATCTAAAGGAATGAGCAGAATGTTTTAGGCATTATAGTGGTAAATCAGTGGGAACTGAAACCACATGATCACTGCCATAGTACTCAAAATTCCTTTCTTATAGAATTCTGAAGACATTTTTATAGCTTTATGAAGACTCCATTGACTCTAGTTTGCAAAAATCTTAAGAGCTATCAATAGGGTATTTGTAAATCAATAATGTGAAAGTAGGAAATACAAAATATTAAATAAAAGTTTAAGATTTCACATTTTCATAAACATTCCTAACAGGTCCTATGGTTCTTTCTCAATGCAGGAATCATGTGCTACGCTTACTTTGTGTGTAGATATGGTCACTATTAAGATAGAGAAGGGAAATGACTTCATTTACTAACCCTAAACTATTATTTGACTCAGTTCTCTATAACTGCTCTGTATTATTAATATGACATCCTTTAGAGTATCCCTTGCATGTTATAAAAATCATTATATACATAAAATATTTTAATATACTCAAACTCTATTAATTTGGACCCCTGTTTTTTGAAGTTAAGAGTACACAGTATCGTTCAATATGGTCTTCCCTCTATATAACATGGGAGCAGTTTTTATTTAGAAAAGATACTTAGAAAAGCCAGCAGAGATGAAGTACAAATATTCTAGTCAGAAAATATAATAAAAAATTCTAAGATAAAAGAAAGTAGAGGATGTCAGCAAGATGGAATAAAGAAAATCTTTGCAATCTGAGTATCTGACATAATTAATATCTATAATATAAACAAACTTAAAAACCTTAACATTTAGAATGCAAAACATCGATGAGTGGCAGTGGGACATTCCTTTAAACCCAGCACTTGGGAGTCAGAGTCAGGCAGATCTGGAAGCATAGTCATGTGGATTTTAATGATTTTGAGATCAGTCTGTTCTTTAAAACAAGTTCCAGGATGACCAGGCCTGTTATACAGAGAAACCCTGTCTTTTTTTTTTTTTAACTTTTTTTTATTGAGAAAAGAAAAAAAAAAACAAATTTCCTCCTCCTCCCAGCCTCCCATTTCCCTCCCCCCCCCCTCCCACCCTTCTCCCCCTCCTCCCACCCTTCTCCCCCTCCCCTCACTCCTCTCTCCCTCCCTCTCCAGCCCAAAGAGCAGTCAGATTTCCCTGCCCTGTGGTAAGTCCTAGGTCCTCCCCCCTCCGTCCAAGAAGTCGGGACCACGAGGGGAGCACCCACCCACTGAGACAGTGGAGCTGATCTATTGGGAGCTCACCAAGGCCAGCTGAACTGTGACTGAAAAAGCATGGGATAAAACTGGACTCTCTGAGCATGGCGAACAATGAGGGCTGATGAGAACCCAAGGACAATGGCACGGGGTTTTGAAACCCTGTCTTGAAAAACACAAAGGAAAAAAAAAAAAGAATACAAAACACCCAATCAAAAATGTGTTATAGTTCTAAACATAAAGTTCTCAAATAAAATGCAAATGGATAATAAACATTTTTAAATATTTAAAATCATTATTTATTCATTAAATAGAAATAAAATTTGCTTTGAGATTTCATTTCTATGTAGTCAGAATAGTTAATATCAAGAAAATAAATGACAACTATCTTAGTTAAGGTTTTTTATTGCTGTGAAGAGACGCCATGATCATGGCAACTCTTATAAATAAAAATATGTAATTTAGGTGGACCACTTACACTTTCAGTTACAGTTTAGACCATTATCATCAGGATGGGGAGCCTCGAAGCATGCAAGCAGATGGGGTACTGGATTTAAGAGCCCTACATCTTGACTCAGAAGCAACAGGAAGTTGATTGACTGTCACACGGAGGGAAGCTTGAAAAAAAGAGGCATCAATGTCTGCTCCCACAGTGACACACTTCCTCTACCAAGGTCATACCTCCTAATAGCACCAGTCCTTTTGGAGGCTATTTATTTTCAAACTACAATATTTCACTAGCTGACCCCCAAAGGTTTATAGTTATATCATAATACAAAAAAAAATGCACTCAGTCCAATTTCAAAAGTCCCAATAGTCTATCACAGTCTCAACAATGTTTAATAGACTTTGGACTATTCTGAGATACATGGCAATCTCTTAATTATAATCCCTCTGTAAAAATCAAAATAATCAAAAATCAGATCACAATTCTCTAGAAAAAAAAAACACAAAACAAAAGCAGATCACATACTTCCAGCATATAACGGCACAGGGTATATTTTACCATTCCAGAACACAAGGAAGGGAGTATAATGAGCAAATGCCAGACCAAAGGAAGACAGAAAATAAGCTGAGCAAACTCCAAGCTCTGCATCCCCATCTCTGATGGAGAAAGGTCATTGGTTAATTAATAAAGAAACTGCTTGGCCTGATAGGTTAGAACATAGGTAGGTCGAGTAAACAGAACAGAATGCTGGGGGGAAGAGGAAATGAGCTCAGATGCTATGCCTCTCCTCTCCATGGCAGATGCGATGAAGCAAGTTGCCAGGTCAGACACGCTAAATCTTTCCCGGTAAGACTGGTGCTACACAGATTACTAAATCTGGGTTAGGCAAGATAAGTCACCACCTCGTGGTGCTACACACATTAATAGAAATGGGCCAAGCAGTATTTATATGAATACAGTTTGTGTGTTGTTATTTTGGGGCATAAGCTAGCTGATGGCCAGGAGCCAGGTGGCAGGAATGCAGCCCGCCGCTACTTCTACACATCTCTGATGTCAAAACACTCTCCACATCTCCAATTCTATCAGTTTTGTTGTCTGCAACACACTTCTGGCTCCAATCCCTGTTGGAAACTCTACTCAGCAACTATCCCATGACTGTGGGATCTCTAACATCTTGGGTTCTCCAAGGAATTCCAAGCTGTAACTTCACAGCTTCACACAATGTCCTCTCTATTAGGTCTCCATTCAGGGACACTTTTGACACATGCCCAGAATCGGTGACTGGCTTTACTGTGGAAGCAACTTGTATAACCTGTTTCTTCTATCCTTAACTCTAACACCAGAACTATTAGGCCAAAGATATCATGTTTTGCTGTTTACTGGGCCTAGAACATGAACCCCTCATTTAATTACATCTTGCCCAGCTTTTGGTTTTCCTTACTGCCTAAGTTTGACTGGCCTTGAACTTGATCTTTAAACCAGGCTGGCCTCAGACTCAGAGATCTGCCAGCCTCTGCTTTCTCAGTGCTGGGATTAAAGGCACGCAAGACCATACCTGGTTCTAAACTTTTCTTTAATTTCTTTCTACAAATTGGAGACATAGCTGTGTGGCATCTGACCCTTAAGTCACCATTCCCCTTTATCCATTTCTTAATCTGTTTATCTTTTTGAATAAAGAATTCTTCTCCATTACACTTTGTAGTGCTCTTTTTCTCCTCATTTTTTTTTTACCTCTACTGGCAGCAATCTTTCCTAAAGCATCCAAAACTAGTACTTTTATTCCCACTAAAGGGATCATCAACAGAGATCCTTGAAGTTCCCAAAACTTTGCCAGTTGATACATGAAGTCTAATCTTACTCTGTTCTTTGCCTATACTAGGCTATTTTGAAATTTCTTCTACCAATCAAATGATTCAAAACTCTTCACTTTAGCCTCAGGCAGACTCTTCAGATAAGGGCAAAAGGCAGCCACTTCCTTCACCAAAATATCTTAAGAATTATTTCTAGGCAATATGCTAAAATTCTTCTCCTCTGAAACATCTTGAACAAGCTCCTCATAGTTCAAATAACTCTTAGCACCACTGTCTTCCATGTTCCTACTAGTACGACCCATTAACTTTACTTAAAGCACTCCACTGTTTACCAATCCCAAAGTACCAAAGTCCAAATTCCTCCAAAAAAAAAAAAAAACACATGGTCATGTCTTTCACAGGAATCCACCACTTCTGGTAGCACCTTCTGTCTTAGGGTTTTTATTGCTATGAAGAGACACCATGAGCAAGGCAATTCTTACGAATAAAAATTTTTAATCGAGCTGCTTCATTTACAGTTTCAGAAGTTCAGTCCATTTTCCTTCAGGTGAGGAGTACGACAGCATGCAGGGAGATGTGGAACTGGAGCTGAGAGTCTGACTGTCACATTGATAGAAGCTTGAGAAAAAGAGACCTCAAAAGCTTTCTGCCACAGTGACATACTTCCTCCAACAAGGCCATACCTCCTAATAGTGTCAGTCATTTTGGAGCCATTTTCTTTCAATCCACCACAGCAGCAAATGTTGGTGAAGATGTTAGGGAAGGGGGGTGGTTATTTACTAACAATGAGTGTATAAACAGTTAAGGTTATTATGGAAATCAGTGTGGAAATTCTTAAAAAATTTAAAAGCACAAACCAAGAAATAGATCTATCACATAAGCAGTTATATCACTTTTAGGTGTAACCCAAAGGATACTATATCTTATTACAGAGATACTTGTACATCAATGTTCATTGCAGCTCTAATCAATATAACTAGGATATTGAATCAGCAACGATTATATCAACTGATGAATAATTTTCTTTCATTTTTACCAGTTATGATCTAGAACACACTCCAGTCTATAACCAATTTATTAGAAAATTTTCAAATTTTATGTTAATTTAATATATTTCATGTTTTATACAACAATTTAAATATATGATATCGTAAAATTCACAACTTTAAATGCTTTAATTCCATAGTCTTCAAAAGTATTTTGTGTTTGAATATTTTTATTATGATATATTCTAGAAAATATCAAAACTCAACTAAATTTAAAGCAACAAAACATTGTTTACTATGTCTTTTTCACTTTGATGGTATTCATCTATTTATTTACTTATTTAATCTTTTTATGTATTTTTGGTATATAGTTACTACTTTTTTAATCTGTGTACATATGGATGTATATAATGTGCATCTTCTTTTAAAAGTAAACAAAGTCATGATTCACAATTATGTGACCTTTCATTTAATTTTTCTTATACATTTTTCCCACTTCATTAAATGTTTCTGTCAGTATCATACTTAATAGTCATTTTGCACTTCTTCAGCAGGGATTTACAGTATTTACTTAAGGAAAATTACTGGGTAATCTTTTTCCATTTTTAATTTTAAAAGTAATATTGAAAAATATATTTGTAAAAACACTTGGTGACTATATATAATTTCTTCATAATAAATATTTAGGTTAAAAGATGCAATTTTTGAAAATGCAAATATTTTCTTCAAAAAAGAGAAAATTAGTTCATGTTTCACAAATTATGAATATCAATGTCCATGTTTCTGCAACTTTAACAGCAGCATATATTGTTTTGTGAAGCACTCTGTCATATGTTTCTTGAAATACTTTAATGTCATACAATAAAATGTTGTTTAAATATAAATTGGGAGTATCAGGATCTTAGGGGATGGTGAAGAGAGGAGGAGAGAGACAGGGAGGGGTGCAGAGAAAAATGTAGAGCTCAATAAAAATTTTCAAAAAAGATTATCAGCACCCCCAATCAGTAGGAACTAGCCTGAAAAACTGCACCCACATTGCCAAATAAGTGGATTATGGATGAAAAAATGTAATATTGGAATAGCAGCTAAATTGTGTATGTGCATGATTGTATGTGTGCATGTGTGTGCATGGTTGTATGTATGTGTGTATGTGCTCACACAGACATATCTCTGTGTGTGTGTGTGTGTGTGTGTGTGTGTGTGTATAGACCATTATGTATGTGGAAGCAAGAGGGCAAAGATGTCATTGCTGTCTCCCAGAATCCAGATCTCACTTACTCAGCTAGACTGGCTACCTAAGGATTCTTCTGTTTTTACCTCTTTAGAGCTGGTATTACAAATAAACATCACTATGTCCCTTCTTTTAGTGGGTATTGGGACCAAATTCCATTCCTCATGATTACATATCAAACATTTTACAACCTTGACTGTCTCCCTGATCCATAGTCTGTCATTTTACTTTATGAGTTTATTAACCATTTAATTGTTATTTAAGAAAAAGTCTCACTCTGTAATATAGGCTGTCCTGCCCTCATTATTGGTCATTTAATTTTTCTTCACTGTTGCATTATCTTTTCTGTTCTTTGCCAACTTTTATGAACAGTTCAACTGTATTTTATTGAAACCTAACAGCTTTTTTCACATTTAGGATTGTGACATCAAATCAAGAAACATTCTACATTTAATTGGTTTGATTTATGATTTGCTTTACAGTTTTGTAAAAGAGTTACACTTCTCTATTTCCATTTCACATTTTGAGTTTCTTTAGCTAAGCTTTCTTCTTTGTTTGTAATCACTCAACAAAGAGCAAAAAATAGATCTCAAATTATATTTGATACTTATCTATGCATTTTTACTCTGCTATATGCATGATTTTTTTACAGGATTGATTCATATCATAAAGACTTCAAAACCTATCTTTGATGGTGTGATTTTCTCTTAGAAGACATTTGTAATTTGGTCAAGTAGTTCCATATAAAGCAATGTATCAGCAAATGCACCATGTGGAAATAAAACTAGAGTGTTAATAAGAAGACTCATATTGCCCTTTGCTATTACTTCCTGGAAAACCTTATATCAAATTCATGACTGGAGCTGAACCACATGCTGTGTCCCTTGCCAGACATTCTTTCCCAAAAAAGGATATCTAATAACTTTATGAGCATGTGTGTGGAAGAAAGTCTAGGGCCTCTCCACCCTAGACTTTCAGTATTGAGTGTCTTCCTTCGAGATTATATATCTGCCCCTGGAACTTGCACTTTGGAGGGTGCAAGTGAAGTGATAAACAATGAAAAGGATTAGTGGATTGCTTTCTCTCCCTGTGCAATAATGGAATATAAGTTCTATCCACAGGCTCCTGAAACCTAATGAACTTACAACATGAAAAGAAACTGTACCATTAGGATTTGCATAGGCATACATCTTAATGGATATCACACACAAATATTTTTTATATACTTGTAACCACCCACTTTCTCAAGTAGAATTAAAAGGCCAAACTATGTCTAAATGTAGTATAAAACTAAGGTGTTTTAAGTTGAAAAGAATTACCGCTGTGTGAGGTCCTTTTGTTTGTGTGTTTCTTTTATTGGTTAATGAATAAAGAAATTGGCTTGGCCTGATAGGGTAAAACAGGGACAACTATACAGAATGCTGGGAAAAAGAAGGGCAGAGTCAGAAAAAAAAGGCATGTAGCCCTGCCAAAGATGGACACAGGAACTTTAGACAGTAAGCCACAGCCACGTGGCAATACAAGGGATTACTAGAGTTGAGTTAAATTAAGATTTAAGAGCCAATAAGAAGCTAGAGCTAATGGGCCAAACAGAGATTTAATTAATACAGTTTCAGAGTGATTATTTCAGGGCTAAGCAGCCAGGAACTAACTAGCAGCTTCCTTACAACAATTTGGAATGCCAATGTGGCCAACTGAAATCCACATAAAACTTTAGAGGGCTTGGAAAGGAATTCTGAACACTAAAAAAAAAAAAAAAAAAAGTTTAGCTTCCAAAAGGGCTTTGCTCGCTGGCAGCACACTGCAGCTCCTTTAAGAGAGGTTTTCTTGATTCAGCGGTAGCTGTGCTATTTTTTTTTAATTTATTTTTTTATTTAAGGATTTCTGCCTCCTCCTCGCCACCACTTCCCATTTCCCTCCCGCTCCCCTGATCAAGTCCCCCTCCCTCATCAGCTGGAAGAGCAATCAGGTTTCCCTGACCTGTGGGAAGCCCAAGGACCGCCCACCTCTATCCAGGTCTAGTAAGGTGAGCATCTATTTGAAATGGCTGAAGCTTCCTGGGCCGTGCTGCCAGTATAAAATCTGACAGGTCTGGATACAAAGCATTTAAATGAGTTTTGTGAGCAGAGTGCTGCAACTGTTTAATGGCTTGACATAGACATGCTGCATACTTGGAACTGGGGTAATGTGCAGGGCTTGCAGAGGCAGTGAATGGACTTCCACCATGTTGGCCTGTACAAAGCAAGCAGGAAGTACCATATACCTTAGTAATGCCACAGCTTAAGTTTTTAATAAGCATTTAGCATTTAAAGAAGCAGTCCTGGTCAGTAAAGAATTACAGATACACAATAGGACAGATTCAGATATAAAAGACCTCTAAATGGGTCATAGTGTTGGATAAATGTACATAGGCTTGGGAGAGAGAAGAAAAAGAGTATAGGGAGTTATAAAAAGTAAATGGTTTTCAAAAATATAAAACAAGTCTTTAAAGAGACAGAGTACTGACTGTCATAGATTAAAAGGAATAAAGAAAAATAAGCCATGTAAAGATTGAAAAATCACAGAGAGTCTTTACTATGTGTATTGTTGTGTTTTATTTATTTTATTTTTTTTTTGACTATGAAGGAGCTAAGTACAGAGAGACATTTTATTGTATGGTCTGCAAAGCTAAACCAGAATGTATATTATAAAAGTATCTTGACTTCAGAATTTAAGTCTAAGGATATGTTGCTTTGGAAAAAGTGTTCTTCTTTTGTTTCCACAGAAGATGAGAACCTATGGATTCATTCCAGAGTAATGTGGTCTGATGGACCAAGATCCCCTGAAAGGTCACTGTGAATACACCTCAAAGAATTACTTTGCCCAATAAACAGCAGGAAGAAATTTGGACAGAACTATGACCATATTCCCAAATATTGTCTATAAATGTTTCTTTACGTTTAAAGGGGGATGTGCTATAGAGATTTGCGTTGGTATGGATGTTGGTTTACTGATACAAATTTAAAGCCAATTTTGTTATACTGTGTATATGTATTTGTGATCTTGATCAAGGTATTTTGTTTGTCCAGCTCATTTAAAAATGTAATGTCTAATTAAGAAATATAAGTTAATAGATAATCATCTATAATAGTTAAGCTTATAGTCATGTTAGTTAGATTTTTCTAGATGGATAGAAATGTATTTCACATGGATAGACATTCTTCAACCCTTTCAACGACTACAGAATATTTTAAGAAGTTAGGACTTTTTATGACAGGGAGACCCATCTGCTCCTGGCAGCACCAATATACTTCAAAGGGAAGGTGGGCTTTGAAGAGGCTCCTTATGGAGTTTGTTTAGTCATTTGGGCAAAAAATTGCTCTTGCCTGGACTGCTTGATGAACTGGACATGCAGGACCCACAGAGAAATGACCACTAAAACTTGCATAAACAAGGTGAGACATCCTTCAGGGTTAATGCTTCATAAAAAAAGTCTGCCAGACATGCTTCAGAACACAGAAGAAGATGACTGAAAACTGTCAATATAGGCAAAACTGTCTTTGAAACTTTCTGCTTCATGGAAAAGTCTGCCATATACTATGGACCTGTGGGCTGAAGACTGAATGCCCCAAAGGTACAGAAGAAATTTGGGTGACTGTTCAGACAGTGAGATGTCTCTGTTAATTCTAAAATTTTGGAAGTTGCTTACAGTGTACCTCCTGTTTACTTAGTTCATTTTATATCCTTCTAGAGTCTTTGATGGAGTTGAAGAATAGATTATTATAGTTTTCCTTAGTTATGATAAAATATAAAGTAGATATAAATATTGTAACTATAATTCTTGTTTGATAACAATTTTGATATAAGTAATTTTACTCTGTTAAAGTTTAAGGGTTCCTTTTTGCTTAAACAGAAAGGGGAAATGGTGTGGGAAGTCCTTTTGTCTATGTGTTGCTTTAGTTGGTTAATGAATAAAGAAACTGGCTTGGCCTGAAAGGGTTAAACAGAGTTAGTCAGGGAGAACTGCACTGAACCCTGGGAAGAAGAAGCCATGTAGCCATGCTAGAGATGGATGATGGAACTTTAACTAGTAAGCCACAGCCACATGGCAATACACAGATTATTAGAGCTGGGTTAAATTAATATGTAAGAGTTAGCCAATAAGAAGCTGTAATGGGTAAAACAGTGATTTAATTAATACTGTTTCTGTGTGATTATTTCTGTTCTAGGTGGCCAGGACTAAAAAGCGGCTTCTTCCAACAAATTACTTACTACAATTTTCACGGCTAAAAATACATAAGTGATTTGTATGGAAACATACGAAAATCAGAGACTCTTCCCCAATCATCAATATTACTAGGCAAAGATGTCTGGGATGCAGAAGAAATTAATAGGTTTGGATAACTTAGAGTATACAATAGTAGTAAGATTTAATAAGGGTACTAGCATTATCCTCCTGCCTTAAATAGTGCATGAAATTCTAACAGTAAACTCTTTTGTGATTAATAATAATTCTGTACAGGTAAAAAAATACTATATTTGGTATCTGAGATTAAATTTCAGTATAGATTGAGGAGAAAGTGACAGGAAAGATCCAGAAAAACTTCATTGAATTTAGCAGTATTCAAGAGAACAAATTGACATATATTGAATTCTTTAGATAAGATAAATATCTAGATAGCATCAGTCATATGTCCAGGTGTTTTGAAGTATCAATTCTTTATATTTTCATTTTCTACAATAACACACTAGTTATATAATGGAAGGACTTGTTGTAACCAAATATTAATTCAAAGTATGTTTTAGTATTAACTTGGAGGGATGAGTCATTCATGCAGCTCATGAGGTCTTATTCGTAATATTTTCTTTCTTAAATCAGGTGGAGAATGCTCAAAATGGAAGGGATTTTTTTTTATTTACAGGAGCATAAATTGAGCCCCAAAAGAACAGTGACTTACACAAAGCCAATTATCTGTCAGAATAAAGGTTGCTTGAACACTGGATTTCCAAAACTCAAGCTACCAATTTCATATCTAACACCATTTTTCCAGCCAGTATGTGAGACAATTAGGAACTGTTTACCATTTCCTACCAGAAAAGTACAGGGTGGGGATTGTAGACCAGCTACATAATTTAACCCTGTAGAAGGTAAATCTTGTCTTTGTAACCAAAGATGAATTTCCAGGATTTAATACATTAATGTCTAGACTGTTTCACTTTTACCAAACCAGTATTAAGAAGGATATATACAAGAAACACACAGCTGGATAATCTCTGTGACCACAGTTTTAAATTGCCATAATATGAATTAGGGGTCTGGTGAGTCCTACAACTTAATGAGGAGAAATAAAGACACTCCTGTATTTGCATATAAGAATCCCACTTAACAATAGGGCTTATGCTCCCTGTTGTAACAGGTTTTTATTTTTCTCAGGGAGTGGTTTTCTCATTTTATTTGTTTTGATGGGCAAGAAAAGAAACCATCAAGCTAAACTCAGTTCTTTTCTCTCATAGTGAACATAACAAGGCAGAATATTTTATTTATTTTTGAGATTTTATTTAGTTATTTATTTAATTTTGGGAGTACGTGCCCTGCAAACTACACATATGTGCTTGGTGCTCATGGAGACCAGATGAAAGCATCACATGCCCTGGAACTGGAGTTGCAGACTCTTATAAGCTGCCATGTGGGTGCTGAAAACTGAACCTGGGTTTTCAGGAATAACTTTCAAACACGAGACATCTCTCCAGCCAGCCTTCCCTCTATGATATGCTCATTTTTAAAATTTAAAAATACATTTGTGTGTACCTGAGTATAAGTATGTGCACCATGTGCTCATGAAGGTATGAAAGGTATGTTGAATACTCTGGAACTGGAGTTAGAGTTGATTGTAAGGTGGCATGGGTGTTGAAAACCAACTTGTCTCCCCTCAAGGACAGTAAGTACTCTTTTTTGTTCCTGTGTCAGTCAATAATATTTTTTTCTTTTTTATTATTACTTAAAAACTACCAACCCAAATTCCCACTCCCTCCCCTCCTCCCAGTCCCCTACCTCTCCCTCTATAGACCCTCCTCCCACCCCTCCAACCCTAAGAGAGGGCCATGCACCCCACCCTGTGGAAAGTCCAAGGCCCTCCCTACTACATCTAGGTTGAGCAAGGTTTACATCCAAAGAGAATAGGATACCATGAATCCGGTATATGCTGTAAAGACACATCCCAGTGTCACCATCACTGACCCCTCTGCCCCAGTTGTCAACCCCCTTCAGAAAGGTTTGGTTGTTCCCATGCTTGTTCACTCCCAGTCCAGTTGAGTTGGTGAGCTCACCTTAACTCAAACAAACTGTCTCAGTGGATGACCCCTTCATGGTCTTTAATTCCTTCCTCTTACTCTCATTACTTCCACTCTTCAACTGGATCTTGGGAGCTCAGTACAGTGATCCAATGTGGGACATTTCTTTTGTTCCCATCTATTGTTGGATGAAGGTTCTATGGTGATATTTAAGATAATCATCAGTCTGAATACAGGGTAGGTAACTTCAGACACCCTCTCCTCTATTGCTTAGGGTCTTAGCTGGGGTCATCCCTGTGGGTTATTGGGCATTTTTCTAGAGCCAGGTTTCTTGCTAACTCCATAATGGCACCCTCAATAAAGATATCTCTTTCCTTGCTCTCATATCAGTCCTTCCTCCATTTCGACTATCCCATTCCCTGGGCAGTCTCTAAAACAAAAGTATTTGAAAGAACCTTGTGGCTTATTCTTTGGAAATTCTTATGTAAAATGTGCTATGTCAGGAGCTAATGAGATGGTTCAGTAGATACTCTTGCTATAGCAACCTGGGGACCTAAGTTTAATTCTTAGAACAGAAATAAAAGTATATGGAATTTAGTTACTTTACAAAACTTCACACATGTGCCATGGCATATGTAACTCTCCTCAGACACACATCATGCAGTCATACAACAATAATTGTAAATAAATGCTTAAAAATTCAGATTGCTTTCCTTCAAAATATTAATGGTAAGATCTAAAGAAAATAAGCAATATCAAAAGATGGGCTCTGACAATGATTAAAAAAAAGTGTGTATTGGCCTTTTCTCAGTTCACATAAGGGTTATTACCACTTACTTTGATTTCAATAGAAATAACACTGTAGATAATAAAAATAATTTTCTCTTGAAATCTAGAATTGACTATCATATCCATATCATGAATATAGTATTTTTAGGATTAGAAAGTCAATTTTTTGTGACAGTAAAACAGGTAAAATTCAAGTGTCTGAATATAAGTGAAGAACAAGAATATTCTATCTGCATAATTCTCCAGCGATGTAAAGGAAATTCTAGAATTATTAATCATATTCAAGTGTCTTTGTAACCACATGAGACAGATCAAAAATTTCATTGTATTCACTGTATATATCTTCACTGTACAGTGTGCCTAAGGTCCAGTAACATTAAAGTAATTTCATAATAAATGAATACAATAGGATAGAATTTAAGTTCCCTGGATTTATAGGATCATTTTACTTTAATTAAACAATTCCCAGAATCAATAGCTGTCACATTCTAATCAGGCATGATGATGACACTTGTCTAATTCTAGTACTATGGAGGCAGAGGCAAGAGGGCAATGAGTTCAAAACCAACCTGAGCCACATAGCAAGAGCTTGTCTCAAAATGAAATTTTCATTTTCTAACTGCATAAATTACTATAGAAAATACAGTAATAGAAATTATCTTCAAACTGAAATTGAAATGTTTTGTGTAGGGTTTCAGCTTAACAAAACCATAACTTTTCACTGGTATGATATCATATGTGGTTGTATTTTTAAAAGATTTATTTACTTATTATATATGAAGTGTTCGCCTGAATGTATAACTTGCACACAAGCAGAGGACAACAGATCATATTATAGATGGTTGTGAGCCACCATGTGGTTGCTGGTAATTGAAATCAGGACCTCTTTGGAAGAGCAGCCATTGTTCTTAACCTCTGAGTCATCTCTCTAGCCCCATGTGATTGCCTTTTATGCATGTCAGAATGCAAAGAAAACTAGCTGTTTTGATTGAAATGTTGATGTCTATGCAAAAATTCCTGTGTGAAAATCTAATACCTAAGTTGAAGACACTTAAGGTACTTCCATTCTCTACTATCCTAAACCATGTAGAAAATAAATAATTCACTACAATAGAACTCTTGACAGTACATGTGAGGGATCCTATTTTTCCCTTCTACAACATTAGAACATAACCAGCAGTTACTATATTAGAAGCAGTAAACAAGCCTGGAGAACTGTTCCACTTCTTCTATGTAAGATCTTACTAACATGTCTCAAGATTTGAATCACTAGAATGAAGGTGGTTGTGAAAATGATAAAAAGGGAATATGAGAAAAGAGGAGAGAGAGAGAAAATAGTAGGAACTGTCAGAGATGACTTAACAGTACTATTAAAAATGCCACAAGGAAAACAATAATTTGAAATTAAAAATGTATAAATTCACTATTTTTCTACCATCCCTTTGAGACACCCACTTGAGATATAACCACAGGGTGCCAGAGAGTGTGCTAGTTATAAGTTAATGATCTTGTTGATTAAAAAGAGTAGTCATTACATGAATAACTGAGGCTGCTTGCCCTGGATTGGTAAGAGAAATCATGGCCTGTCCAGCACCAATATGGTCAGCAAATATATGGTGGGGTATGAGAGAGAGAGAGAGAGAGAGAGAGAGAGAGAGAGAGAGAGAGAGAGAGAGAGAGAGAGAGAGAGAGAGAGAGAGAGAGAGAGAGAGAGAGAGAGAGAGAGAGAGAGAGAGAGAGAGAGAGAGAGAGAGAGAGAGAGGAATGGTTCATGTCCAATGTAAAATAGCTTATCTGAAGAGACGAAGGTGAGGAGGAGGATTGGGTTCATGTGAGTGGCCTGCACAGCCAAACACCTAAGGCCATGGTGACTTCTAGTCCTGAACTGCTGCCAAGGTCTCTCTGGGTTGATGATCCTACCACAGCCAGGATCTGTGATGATGTCCTTAGCCCATATTGCAACCAATGTTTATAAGGATACTGGTGTTCTGAACCACCACCTGTGCTCAGGTTTGGGTCAGAGGGGCATTTGGCTGCTGGGGCCACGATGATCTGAATGGCCTGATAAACCACCAAGGGCCATGATATTGTCTAGGTTAAGCTGCTACTGAAAGCAATGTCTGAGTCCATGAACCTACCTCAGCTAGGGTCTGTGTTGACGTCCATGGCTTCTTGTATCACCAAATGAAGTAGAAGGCGTAAGTAAAAAAACAATCCCACACCAGTTGAGAATTATGACTAATAGAATGGTTATTTATTTAAAGGGGAAAAAGCTTACAGATCACTATCCCAGACAACAGCCCTCTGAACAATCAAGAAGGGAGTCTAGTAGCCTGAAGCGGAGCAGTAAGTAACAGAGAAAGAGAAGGGAAGTGGCCGCTTTTTTAAAGGGAAAGAGAGCACGCCCCAATGGGCTGGTATCTCAGCGGCTATTGGCTGGAGGAGCAGAAAGACTTCCCGCAACACCTCCCCCTTTTGTTTAAGTAAGAGAGTTCTAAACCTACTATGAAATTATATACAATAAGTACAAATATCCTATTCTAACTAGCTTAGGTCTTGTATAATAAATAGCTTAGCCAAGTCATGAGTGGAAAGTAACTACATTTATATAGTCTTCAAATCCATCAAAGATCTGAGAAGGGAAATAATGTTACCTGAGTAATTAGGAAGTGCAATCCAACAACTTCCAAAACATGCAACAAATCACAGAGACAACTAGCTACCTGGGCAATCACCCAAAGTCACGTTTGCAGCGTTGAAGCAACCAACTTTGGCTAAGGCCTAACATAACTGACATACCATTTTCAAAGGCAAGCAACTTTTCAAAATTATCTTACCCTGTCTTGACAGGGTATGACAGTCCTGTTTTATCCATTGATGCACACTCTGTATCTCTGTCAGTGGTTGAGGTATGGGCATTTCTTTGCCCAAAGGTCAGTTCTGCCAAAAAGAAAGGCTCCAGGTGGAGAGTCTTTGGTGTTCAACATTCTCTCGGGAATAGAACAGTGTCGCCAGGAGCAATTGTGTCTCACTACCACAAAACTCTGAGTTAGATTAAAGGCCATTTTCTACAGCTCTTTGAAGAGATTGAAGATTTTCTATCTATACTGAATATAATCTCTATGTATCTAAAGTACCTGATTAGTCTAATTATAAATGACAAACTTAGAATACTATTGATCTATATAATTCTCAATATCTATCTAACTTAAAGATTAAGACAATAAATGACTGTGAAACAAATGAGGACAATGACCTCCAAATATAAACAATGTACAAATATGCATTGCAGTATGGTAAATATATATAAATACACAAACAATATATAAGTATCTTAATCAGAGGTAGAAATGTACACTGCAATATGGTAAATATATACAATATATATATATATCAATGCAATATATGTCAATACATAAAACTGTTTTAAACAGAGGTAGAAACATGCATGCATACAATAGTCAATATAATTTAACTTTGTATCAATATACAAGAATTGATACCAATACATTTGTCTAAAAACAGTAACACAAAATTACAAATCTATTATCCCAACATCCCTCTTTTTTTTTTTTCAAAATGATCCCTGAGCTTATAAAATTCCTCCCCCAACCCTCAACCGTATACTAATTATAATCAACCCCTAAATGATGTCCCTAAACCCAAGGGCAAACATTACTGGGAGAGGGGATGTCGTCCTCTAGAATTACTTCTAGCTGTCATGGGGGCGACATTCTTTCTGGGGGATCCTGTGAAAGTAAAATGATGGTTAAATTTCAAGATCAATGTCTTTTAAAATTGAAAATAGTCTCTGAGTATTTTGTGCAGGTCTGGCCAAAATGTTGTATAAGATGTGCACCGTTTCAGCTAACCAAGTTGGAACTGTCTTGTGCAGCTGGTACCCAAAACAGGTCTTGTAGTAGCGCTATCAGTGTCATGACGTCATATCAACCAGGTGGAGTTATTGTTATGGGGCCCCATCTTCTTCCTGGAAACTTCAAATGTCACTGCAGGAAAAACTCATTGTTCATTGTGAAAAACTTAAACATTAATCATATAGACACATATAGACATATATATATATATATATTCAATGAAAGGCATGATAGATATATTCAATGAAAAGTATGATAGATATGAAGAAAAGCAAAGATGTTTTCTAAACTCATATTTCTTTCTGTTCCATATCATGGCTTTTGACATGATACACAAACTCCAGAAACTCTGGGTTTTTCTCTTACTAACAGGCTTGGAATTGGAGAGGGACTGAGCCAGAGTCCAACTTCAAAACCAGCTCTATAAATTTGGAAAAATGGTTTAATATATTTTACTTACACAACCTATTCAGTTTTCTTGATATTTCCTATTGAGCAGGTATTTTTCCATCTGTCAGTATCCAAACATACAGGGTCCCCTGAAATTTTCAAAGATGAGTGTTTTCCTGTGGAGATTAGAACAGAACCCTGCCCCCATTCTATATGTTTTTTCTTACCACCTGTATCAATATCATCATTGTGGATGAGTTGTCATTTCTCCTTTCCAAGAGGTTTCTCCTCTTCAAATCGAACCTCTTTTAATTTTGATGGTATCCACATTTTTTCTTCTCCTGTGGAAACAAGAGCAAAACCCCTTCCCTAATGTTGCACATCTTCTGGCTTCCATTGAGAGGTCAGCACATCTTTAAAATAAATCGGTTGATTTAGTTCAGCAGACTTTTCCATTATCCAATGTCTTTCTGCTGCTGTCGTTCCTTTCTCATTAGCATTAAGAAAATTCAAGGTTAATAAAGCATTATGTAATCTATTTCTGGAGGTATTTTCGGTCCCTTTCTGTTTGTTCAGCATATCCTTTATAGTACGATTTGATCTTTCTATAACTGCCTGACCTGTAGGATAATATAAAACCTGTAATATGTTTTATATTATAATAATCAAAGAAGCGTTTCATTTCTTAGATACATATGCTGGACCATTATCTGTCTTTATTTGTGCAGGTATACCCATAATGGCCATAACTTCCAAAAAATGAGTGATTACTGAATCAGCCTTTTCTGAGCTCAGAGCAGTAGCCCATTGAAAACCTGAATACGTGTTTATGGTGTGGTGTACATATTTTAATTTACCAAATTCCATAAAGTGGAACACATCCATCTGCCAGATTTCATTTCTCTTAGTACCCTTTGGGTTAGTCCCTGCAGGCAATAGTGTTTGATTATAGAAAGAACAAGTAGGACATCTCTTTATAAAGTCCTTAGCTTGTTTCCATGTAATGGAAAATTCTTTCTTTAGGCCTTTACTATTGACATGATGCTTTTGATGAAATTCTGAGGCCTGCAACACACTTCCAATCAATAATTGATCAATCTCAGTGTTGCCTTGTGCTAGAGGACCAGGCAGACCTGTATGGGACCGGATGTGTGTTATGTACATCAGACAAAGCCTGTTCCTGATTATGTCTTGTACCTGGATAAACAATGAAGTCAACTCTGTGTCATCTGGTATAAATTCAGTGGTTTCAATATGCAAGATAACTCTTTCTGCATATTGTGAATCTGTAACTATATTAAGAGGTTCTTTAAGATCCCTTAGCACCATAAGAATGCCATATAATTCTGCCTTCTGGACAGAATTATAAGGGCTTTGTTCCACCTTACTTAATTCATCTGACTTGTAACCTGCTTTCCCTGATTTATTTGCATCAGTATAGAATGAATGGGCTCCAGTTATTGGAGCATCACGTACAATTCTAGGAATAATCCAAGAAGTTCTCTTTATGAGGTTAAGTCTACCACTTTGGGGATCGTTGCTATTAATTTCTCCCCAAAAAATTAGCACAAGCTCTTTGTCATGGTTCATTGTCTTCCCATAACTTTTTTATTTCTTCAGTTGTAAAAGGCACTATAATTTCTGCTGGGTCTATACCTGCTAGTTGATGAAGTCTCAGCTTAAATTTTATAATTAATTCAGATATTTTTCCACATCAGGTTTTACTTTTTTTTTTTTTTTTTTTTTTTGGTTTTTCGAGACAGGGTTTCTCTGTGGTTTTGGAGCCTGTCCTGGAACTAGCTCTTGTAGACCAGGCTGGTCTCGAACTCACAGAGATCCGCCTGCCTCTGCCTCCCGAGTGCTGGGATTAAAGGCGTGCGCCACCACCGCCCGGCCAGGTTTTACTTTTTACTTGGTTTATTTGTTATAAATATCCATTCTAAAATAGTATCTTCCCTCTGCATTAGAATCCCTGTAGGAGAAATTCTGGAAGGCAATATGACTAGGATGCAGCTAAGATTTGGGTTCACTCTATCCACATGTGCCTCCTGTAATTTTTCCTCAATCATTGTCAGTTCCTTTTCTGCTTCAGCTGTCAGTTTTCTTGGACTATTCAAATCTTTATCACCATCTAAGGTTTTGTTTAAATGAACTATTAGATCAGATGTTATCCCAACAGCTGGTCGTAGCCTGGAAATGTCTCCTAACAATCTTTAGAAGTCATTAAGAGCCTTTAACCGGTCTCTCCTAATTTGTGCCTTTTGCGTTTTAATTTTCTCTAACCCTATTCTGTAACCTAGGTAATTAATAGAGTTTCCTCTTTGAATCTTTTCAGGGGCAGTGAGACTCTTAATCTCAGGGTCGTGGGTTTGAGTCCCACATTGGGCGCCAGATGAAGGCGAAGGCATAAGTCAAAAATAATCACACACCAGTTTAGAATTGTGATTAATAGAATGGTTATTTATTTAAAGGGGAAAAAACTTACAGATCACTGTCCCAGACAACAGCCCTCTGCGCAATCAGGAAGGGAGTCCAGTCGCCGGAGGTGGAGCAGGAAGTATGAGAGAGCGAGAAGGGAAGTGGCTGCTTTTTTAAAGGGAGAGAGACCTCGCCCCAATGGGCTGGTATCTCAGTGGCTATTGGCTGGGGGAGCGGAAGGACCTCCCACAACAACCAAAGGCATTGCAGATGTCTGGGATCTGGAATGCCACCTGGGCCCATATTGTAGTTCCAGGGACCATGCTGCTGCTTGGACCCTGCCTCGCATGGACTTGTACTGCCAGCTGGGCTCATGATGACATTCAGGCCCAAGTTACTGCTGATGCCCATGTCTCAGTTCGTGTTTCTGCTTCAGCTGGTGTCTGTGTTGATGTTTGTTGTCTGTATTACAACAAAAGCCCACGCAAACCATGCATTGAAATATGATGGGTCCTTCAGAGCTGGCACTTACTCTTATCTGAGAGATGATCACTCCCATCGCCAACCCTCATTAATACATCTAATGACCCCAGTCGAGAGAGCTGAACCTGCCCCTCAGAGGAGAGTGCTTCCCCCATCCTTTCTGCACTTGGAAGGGCCTGCCTTGATTCTCACATCAGGACTGAGATATTTGGCTTTACCTATTGTTTTAAATGGTATGGTCTCAGAGGCATGGTCTGACCAGATTAGCTACCACCCAGGCACACATCCTGGGCTTAGAGTAGCTAATCTGGAACATATATCCCACCTATGAACTGCTCAAGCATATGAAAGGACTGGTTCTGTAGAAACCATCACTGCAAGATCTCCATGACTCAACGCATCAGCAGTACATTCAGGAGGAGTTTTAGTGAGGGTCCACTATTGATAGTGTACCAGAGCTAGAGGCCTTGAACCTAACCAATGACACATTAAACAATTAACATTTGCAAATGAAGCTGTGTGGAAAAAAGGATATACTGTGATACACAGCAGCTCCCAATACCTCTAAGATAAATAATGAGGCAATGGCATGGTAAAAAAGATAGAAAAAAAAGTTAGGGTGTTTTGTGCTGTTTGATTGTTTGGTTTTGTTTTTTTCCACTTGTTTTTTAATTAATATTATTTATTGTTTTTATTTTATTTTTGTTACTTCGTAAGTTTTTCTTCGGAGCTATGAATGGGATTAGGGTTCTTGATGTGAAATTCCAAAAGGTGCTGCTCTTACTTATAAGGTGACAGAGTGAAAATGGAGCATTTCGATGCTGAGAACCAGGAAATTGAGTTGTAATTGATACATACTATGAAAGGGAAATGGGAAGTATACTTTGAGCATTTATTTTAGGAGGTATATGGGCATCTTAGAAGCAATACTGATAATATGATATAAATTGTCAGAATCTTAAAACCAAAGAGCTCACTACAGGTTTACTCAACCAGAAAACAAACAAACAAACAAACAACAACAACAACAACAAAACATGGCTAAGAAAAGAATGATTCCTCTCTTAATTTGACTATAATAAATTTTCTTATTGCTTTATACATTTTTGTGTAGTCATCCATCTTTATATTTTTACAATTGTTAACATACTCTGAAATCTGTAAAAGAAGAGAAACATGTCCATATTGTTTCCTGCTTTAACTTTAATGCTTTTATGGTTGCTAGCATACTGTTAGATAAACAAACATACCTGTGGTGGTTTGAATGATATTGCCCCTGCCACATGATTATACATTTGTATACTTGGTTCCATGTACCAAGTATTTCTCTGTATTGTCAGATAGCTCCCAAATAATGACATGGTGACTTATATTAATTATGAATGTCCAGACTTTAGCTTAGGCTTGTCTCAAGTAGCCCTTATAGCTTATGTTAATCCATTTATATTCATCTACATTCTGCCAAGTAGCACTAACTTTCTTTCATCTTGCAACCCCTGTTGCAAACTTCTAGTCTGGCTATCAATACCACCTTTCTTCTTCCCAGTGTCCTCTCTTTCCCCAGAACTCCCACCTAACCTCTTCTAGCCTAGCTATTTGATGTTCAGGTCTTTAATAAACTAACCAGAAGACACTTTGGCAAAGACGCATATTCACAGTGTAAACAAATATTCTGCAACATTCTGGTTGGTGAAACTGCTTGGTAAGGGTTAGGAGATATGTTTCTCTTTCTCTCACCCTCTCTTTATCTGCCTCATAGTTGTAGATCAAGATGTGTGTTCTTAACTGTTCATTGCCTTTGTCTTCATGGACTCTGGCCCTGTGAAACCATTACTCACATTAAATGCTTTATCTTATAAGTTTCTTTGGAAGTGATGTTTTATCACAGCAATAGAAAAGCATCTGAGGGAATGTCTCTTCTCAAAGAGGCAGCTTTGCTTTTGCCTCTCTCCCCATTTCTCTGCTACCCCCTTTTCTCTCTCTCTGTCTTCTCCTTCCCCCCTCTCCTCCAAGTAATAAATATCCAATTCTATTCTGTATAATGTGTCTGTCCACGTGTCTCTCACAGGCTCGCCTGCCCAGTCACTTGCCACTGGCAACCTGCACCTTCCAGGGACTCACTGTCACCTGCCCAACCACTTACCATATGGCTGGGTATGCACGGCTCTCCCAGTCAGGGAACCTCATTGTTGCAAGGACCAGCCCGCCCAGCTGCCAGCTGCTCGGGACCTGCCAACAACAAAAAGGCATCCTACATAATGGCAGAAGATCTTAACCAACCCCACATGGAACAGAGGACTAATCTCCATGATATACAAAAAACTTAAGAAATTGGTCATCAAAATAATAAACAACCCAATAAAAAATGAGGTAAAGACCTAAACAGAGAACTCCCAACAGATGAATCTGAAATGACTGAAAGATAATTAGGGAAATTCTCAACATCTTTAGCCATGAGAGAAATGCAAGTCAAAACGACTCTGAGATTTCATCTTACACCTGTAAGAATGGCCAAGATCAAAAACAGTGATGACAGCTCATGCTGGAGAGGATGTGGGGTAAAGAGAACACTCCTCCATTGCTGGTAGGAATGCAAACTGGTATAGCTGTTTTGGAAATTTGTAAGACAATTTCTCAGAAAATTAGGAAACAATGTACCTCAGACTCAACAGTACTACTTTTGGGTATATACCGAAAGGATTCACAATCATATCACAAGGACATGTGCTTAACTATGTTCATAGTAGCATTATTTTTTATAGCCAGAACTTGGAAACAAATGCCCCTCAAGAGAAGAATGGATAAATATATGGTACATTTACACAATAGAGTACTACACAGTGGAAGAAAATGACATCTTGAAATTTGCAGGCAAATGGATGGAACTAGAAAACATCATATTGAGTTAGGTAACCCAGATCCAGGAAGACAAATATAGTATGTACTTACTCATAAGTGGATTTTAGACATAAAGCAAAGAAAAATCAGCCTACAATTCACAATCCCAGAGAACCTAGACATCAAAGAGGACCCTAAGAGAGGCATACATGGATTTAATCTATATGGGAAGTAGAAAAAGACAAGATTTCCTGAGTAAATTGGGAGCATGGGGATCATTGGAGATGGTAGAAAGGGAGGTGGCAGGAAGGGAGGGAATTGGAAAAAAATACATAGCTTAATAAAAACAAAACCAAACAAAATTTTCAAACTAGACCTCTGTAATAGCCCTCTTGTCAGAAGAAATATATCTAGTGGCTTTCTCTTTTAATATTCCAAGGGAAATGTTATTATTATTTTCTCTAAAGATAAATAAAGTAAGAGTTTTGATTTTCTGGCATGAATCATAAATTTTTTTAGGACACTTATTTTTTTATTGAGAAAAGGAAAAAAAAAGAAAAAAGTTTCCGCCTCCCCCCAGACTCTCATTTCCCTCCCCCTCCTCCCACCCTTCCCCCCTCCCCCCACTCCTCTCCCTCTCCCTCTCCAGTCCAAAGAGCAGTCAGGGTTCCCTGCCCTGTGGAAAGTCCAAGGTCTTCCCTGCGCCGTCCACGTCTAGGAAGGTGAACATCCAATCTGGCTAGGCTCCCACAAAGCCAGAACATGAAGTAGGATCAAAACCCTGAGCCATTGTCCTTGGCTTCTCATCAGCCCTCATTGTTCACCATGCTCAGAGAGTCCAGTTTTATCCCATGCTTTTTCAGTCACAGTCCTGCTGGCCTTGGTGAGCTCCCAATAGATCAGCCCCACTGTCTCAGTAGGTGGGTGCACCCCTCGTGGTCCTGACTTCCTTGCTCATCTTCTCCCTCCTTCCACTCCTCATTGGGACCTTGGGAGCTCAGTCCAGTGCTCCAGTGTGGGTCTCTGTCTCTATCTCCATCCATTACCAGATGAAGGTTCTATGGTGATATGCAAGATATTCGTCAGTATTGCTATAGGATAGGGTCATTTCAGGTTCCCTATCATAAATTATTTTTTAAAGAAAAAGATAACACAACAGAAAATTATGAGAGAAATTATGCTGATAGAGACAAATTGCTAAAGAAGAAAATTATTGCATGTTAAAATTGCACAAATTTCATTATATACATTGAGTATTTTACATGCTATCACTTGTAACTAAATATCTTTGGAAACTTTGGTGAAAAGTCACATTTTTAAAGTTAAAGAAAAATTAATGAACAGAAGTCATGCTGTATTTAAACTCAAAGAGATTTTGCTTCTGTTTTCTTTTAGTGGAAACCATAAACTCATAAGGGCCTCATCCAATATGTGTTTACATACGCTTAGCTAAAATGAAACCCATGCAGTTCTTAAAACTATTATTTCAAAGTAATTGTATTATATTTATTGTTTATTAATTTCTAATTTGTAAAAAAAGAATTGCAGCTAAAGCACTATAATGTTCATACAGACTGCTTTGCTAAGAGATGAATTGAATGTCATTATTAACAGTTGATTGAGAATATACGAAAGTTATGCAAAGGAAGTAGAGTGCTAGTAGTTAAAATGATTCTGTAGAAATATCTTTGCAGTTAAAGTAAAGATGCAATTTATAGTCTCAGCAAACACTTGTAATCTGAGGAGCTTCTGAAATCCCTCACTACACTCTCTTTCCCCATCACCTTCTGTATCTTCTTGCTGTTTAGTCTTTCTATCAGAGGTGGAAGAGGGGAGATAACAAGTCTGTTGTTGGAGTGATAGATTAACTCTCAATTGACATTAACATTTTGAAAGGCCTCCTTAAAAGAGGTCATATTTAACTGAAAATATCTTTCCTGTTGTTGTAAGTAAGATCCCGTAATGCAAAGCAATGTATCGAGAAAAGCTTTTATTTTAGATAATTGTTCTACTGGATCAGAGTACATAATGACAGACGGGGCACTCCTTAGGTTGCAGTAGCTATGATTAGAAGCTGGCTGATCACAGTTTTATCTATACACAAGAAGAAGAACAAATATACTGGAAGTCAGGCAAAATCATAAACTCACAAAGCCTGCCCCCAAGGACATTTTTTCTTCCTCCAGCACGGCTCCACATCCTTAAGTTTCCATACATTCTCAGATCATTAGCACCAGCTAGAGACTAAGTATTTAAATACATGAGCCTATGTAAGACACATCTCAATCAATCCTAGACAGAGAAAAAAAATGTACTCAGTCTTAATATAAATTTTGTTAATTAAAATTTTTCAGTAACTTCTGGCTTTGAACATAATAGGAATTGTAATTTTAGATTCTATTTCCCTTCATTTCTCAAGATCATACCCTATACATCACACACTTAGTTTAGTTGTGTAGACCACTAATGTACAACTCTCACAATTGTACAATGTTCATTGGAATGTCTCTTAAATTTTCTGGATTTTGAGCATCTTAAATCTAGAAATTGTGCCTTACTGAGCTTTGTAACAGTGATGTGTAACACAATCTGGTAAGAAAGATTCCTAGTCAGCCAGTGGTATGATATGCCTTCAATCCCAGCACTAGGGAGGCAGAGGTAGGCAGATCTTTGTGATTTTGAGGTCAGCCTGGTATACAAGAGCTAGTTCCCGGACAGGCTTCAAAGCTGCAGAGAAACCCTGTCTAGAAAAACAAACAACAACAACAAAAAAAAAAAAACAAGCAAACAAGCGAAAACACCAAAAACAGCAACAAAAAGATTCCTCAATAAATGGTTGTAGAATGAACAAGTTCAGAGACATGTCTGATTTTACACACACACATGTATGTGTGTGTATATATGTATTCAACGTGGTCTCATGCAACAGTTAAAGTGAATAAACACAAAAGTATCTAGCAAATATAAAGTTGTGGTTAATCATATGTGTAATAATGCATGTTTGCATGTGCATACATCTCTCCTATGGATTAATATGATCTTTAAGAACAAAAAAAATCATGTTTAATTCATCTTTGTAATGTTTAAGCATAATGAGTGGCATGTAGGGTATGCTCAGTTCCTGTTATTAAATGGTGAATAGGCTTTATAGATAAGTGAAAAGCTATTATATACTGTATTAATCTATCTTTACACAAAAAACATTACATATTTTCTTATTTTTATAATCTACTGTTTATATAAATATTTTTAATTTATTAGATTTTTTAAAAATTCCAATCCAAATTCCCACTCCCTCCCCTTCTCCAGTTCCCTTCACACATCCTCCCAATCCACCTCCTCCAATCCTCAGAGAGGTTAAGGCACATTACTTTGTGTAATGTCCAAGGCCCTGCCTACTATATCTAGGCTGAGCAAGGTATACATCCAAAAAGAATAGGATCTCAAAAAGCCATTACAAGGAGTAGGGATAAAACCTGGTGTCGCTGCCAGTGGTCCCCCAGTCTGTCAACCACATTCAGAGGGTCTAGTTTGGTCCTATGCTTGTTCCTTCCCAGTCCGGCTGGAGTTGGTGAGCTCCAATTAGCTCAGGTAAACTGTTTTAGTGGGTTAAACCATCATCGTCTTGACCTCTTTGCTTATATCCTCATTCCTCCCACTCTTCAACTGGATATTGGCAACTCACACCAGTGCTCCAATGTGGGTCTCTGCCTCTGTTTCCATCAGTTCCTGAATAAAGGTTCTATGATATTTAAGATATTCATCAGTCTGACTACAGGGCAAATCAAGATCAGGACCCATCTCCTCTATTGCGTAGGGTCTCAGTTGGCGTCAGCCTTGTGGATTCCTGGGAATTTCTTTATAGCTGAGTTTTTGCTAACCCTATAATGGCTCCCTCAGTCAAGATATCTCTTTCTTTGCTCTCATCTCTGTCCTTCCTCCATCTCAACTATCCCATTCCCTCACATTCTCCTCAATCCTCCCTTTCTTCCCTCTTCTTCCCCTTTCACCCTCCCTTCTCCCCGCCACTTCCATGCTCCCAATTTTGCCAGTTGATCTTGTCTGTTTCCAATTTCCAGGTGAATTTATATATGTTTTTATTTGGGTTCACCTTATTATTTATCTTCTCTAGGATCATAAACTATAGGCTCAATGTCCTTTATTTATTGCTAGTATCCATTTATGAGTTAGTACACACCATATTCTTTTTTGTGTGTCTGGGTTACCTCACTCAGGATAGTTTTTTTTTTTAATTTCATCCATTTACATGCAAAATTCAAGATGTCATTGCTTTTTATTGCTGAGTAGTACTTTAATATGTAAATGTGCCACATATTCTTTATCCATTCTTTGATTGAGGAGCATCTAAGTTGTTTCCAAGTTCTTACAAATTATGCTGCTATGAACATAGCTGAAAAAAATGCCTTTGTAGTGTGATTGAGCATCTTTTGTATATATTCCTAATAGTGGTATTGCTGGATCCTGAGGTAGGTTGATTCCCAATTTACTGAGAAATCGCCATATGATTTTCAAAGTGATTGTACAAATTTGCACTCCCATCAGCAATGAATGAGTGTTGCCCTTACTCCACATCCTCTCCAGCATAAGCTATCATTGGTGTTTTTGATCTTAGCCATTCTGACAGGTTTAAGATGGTATCTCAGAGTTGTTTTGATTTGCATTTCCCTGATAGCTAAAGATGTTGAACATTTCCTCAAGTATCTTTTGGCCATTTGAGAGTCTTCTGTTGAAAATTCTCTGTTTAGTTCTGCACCCCATTTTTAATTGGGTTGTTTAGAATTTTAATGTCTAATTTTTTGAGTTCTTTATATATTTTGAGTTCAGTCCTTTGTCTGATGTGGAGTTTGTGAACATATTTTCCCATTCAGGAGGCAGCCTGTTTGTCTTATTGACTGTGTCTTTTGCTTTATAAGAGCTTCTCAGTCTCATGAGGTCCCATTTATTTATTGTTGTTCTCATTGTCTGTGCTACTGGGGTTTTATTTAAGAAGTGGTCTCCTGTGCTCCTGCATTGAAGACTACTTCCCAATTTCTCTTCTATTAGGATCAGTGTGGTTGGTTTTGTATTGAGGTCTTTAATCCATTTGGACGTAAGTTTTGTGCATGGTGATAGATATGGATCTATTTACATTTTTCTACATGTTAACATCCACTTATGTCAGCACCATTTGTTGAAGATACTTTCTTTTTACCATTGTATCATTTTAGCTTCTTTATGAAAAATCAGGTGTTCATAGTTGTGTGGATTAATATCTGGGTCTTTAATTCTATTCCATTGGTCAACCTCTCTGTTTTTATGCCAGTAACAAACGGTTTTCATTACTATAACTTGTAATACAGTTTGACATCAGGTATGGTGATGCCTCCAAAAGTTCCTTTATTGTACAGGATTGTTTTGGCTATCCTGTTTTTTTTTTTTTTTGGTTCTTCATTTGAAGTAGATTATTGTTTTTTTCAAAGTCTGTTAAGAATTTTGTTGGGATTTTGATCGGGCTGGAGAGGTGGTTCAGTGGTTAAGGGCACTGGAAGCTCTTCCAGGAGGCCCAAATTCTACTCCCAGCACCCATATGGTAGCTCACAACTCTCTGTTGCTCCAGTTCCAAGGCATCCACCCTTACATAGACATACATGCTGACAAAACAACAATACATGTAAAATAAAAACAAATAAATCATTTTTGGGGCTTAAGGGATGTCTCAGAGGTTAAGAGCACTGACTGCTCTTCCCCTGGTCCTGAGTTCAGTTCCCAGCAACCACATGGTGACTCACATATTTTCTTCTTAATGATATGCTCTATTTTCCCTGGACAAGCCTGATAATAATTATTATTATTATTATTACTATTAATGGTTATTCAAGACAGGGTTTCTGTCTGTTACAGTCATGGATTTCTTGGAGCTCACTCTGTAGACCAGTCTGGCTTCAAACCCACAGAGATGTCCCCTGCATGTGCCTCTCAAGTGCTAGGATGTAATACATCTGCCTGACCATATGATATTTGTTTTAAGAGCTACCATTTGATTTGAAAATACTCACCCAATTAATAGCCATCAGTCGTATTATGTCATGATTGAACAATAACAATTGGGGCCTCAGACAGGTTGATATGCAACACACTCTATTCCTTTATCTGAATCAGACAACTATTTTAATCAATTATTTATATACAATAAAATATGTGATATTGACAGTGCTTTGTTTTAAGAGAGAGTAAACTAATTGTACGTCTGAAGGAGTCAGATAATAATTGCAGGCACTGAACAATCTCAAAAGTGACTATAAGTATAATAAGTTCATGATGCAACTTTATATGACTAAAAATGGAGTAATATGGTCTGTACTAAAAGAAGTTATATAACACAGTCCTAATTAGTCTTATTAAAATAAAAACCCAGAGTTAGATATTTGGTGGTGAAAGCTGAGAGATCAGAGAAGCAGAGCAGTCAACCATTAGAGTTATTACCTCTCCCAATGTTCAGACTGAAGGGGGCAAGATCCTGTCTCTGTGAATCCTCAGAATGAATGGGGCATCCTGTCTCCACAAGTCCTTAGACTGAATGTTCTGTGCTCTTGTCTACTGCCACCCCATATTCCTCTCTCTGCGACGCCACATCACTCCTGTCCCCATCTCCCTAGTGCTGGGATTAAAGGCATGAGATTCCAAGAGCTGGAATCAAAAGAGCTCTGTTACTCTTTCAGACTGATTCAATCTTGTGTAGTTCAGGGAAGCATTAAACTCACAGAAATCCATCTGCCTCTGTCTCCCGAGTGCTGAGATTAAAGGTGTGTGCCACCATGGCCTTGTCTCTATGGTTAACTAGTGACTTAGTTCTGCACTCTGATCTTCAGGTAAGCTTTACTTGTTAGATCACAAATAAAATATCAGCACGAAGTAAAACAAATTCTTTCTGGACTTATGCTTGTACCTCTGCTTATCAGTTAATATTCCACTACTTCCAAATATATTTTGTTTTTACCCTAATTTTATTGATGAATTGGGATTCACCAATATGAGTAAATTGTTTAAAGCTTACATCTGCAAAGTTCATTTTCAACTAGGTCATAGTGACTTAAAATTCAAAATTAGATACATAGAGATACCCATATGTGTGTGTGCACATGTGGACACACATACAATAAGTTTTAAAGGTTTATTAAAAAAAATTGTTAATGCAATCAGTACAAACAAACACACAAACACACACACACACACACACACACACATATATATATATATATATTAGAGAGTAACATCGCTGAGATTTTGAATATATTGATTGATAAGAAAATTTTAATTCTAGAAAAATTATTAAAGAGCCAATGCATGTATGCATATTCATGTTTGTGCATGGCCAGGTGGTGCAGGGGTACTAAGACACCTGAAGAGAATGCTGAATTCTCTCAACCTGGAGCTATACTTGTATTTTGCCTGATGTAGCCTTTCCTGGTGTCTGACAGTATAGTAGATAGCATTCCAAATATGGACCTTTAAGATTCCTTCTTACTGATTATTCAATTAAACATTGATTCAGGTAAAATATTAATGACATTTTGTGGATATAATTAAACTTCAAAGTCAGTTGTTCATAAAATAGGAAATTCTTTCCGTAGGCCTATCATAATCAGATGACTACTTTTAAAGAAAAAACCTGTGCTGGGGGCTGGGGATGTAGCTCAGTCGCTATAGGACCAGCTAATATACCCAAATCCCTAGCTTCAATCTCCAGCAATGCCTAACATGAGAAGGTAGAAGTACACAAGCTAGAAATACACACACACACACACACACACACACACACACACACACACACACACCAGTGTTAGTTGTAGGAATGAGACTTTTAGTTTGAAAGACCCCAGCTTAGCTGCTGTAATGCCATTTTGCAAGGCTTTCACACAAACAAGTGTAAGTTCTAGGTAAAGTCAATACTCCTAGGCTGCCAAACAGGATATCTGTGGTCAGACACCAGGCCTAGGAGGGGAACAAACAGTTCTGGGAAAACTACATGTGCCCTAGATAGGGCCAAGTCAGCTATTATCAGATCTTCAAGTCCCCGAGGAACTTGTCCCCCAAATGAACCCATCACCCCATTCGAACTGACCAATGGGATTCCTGTAACCATGCTTCTGCTTCTGTATGCCTGCTCGGCCCGCCTGTTTCCATATAAAAGACCCCCTGCCCAGCCTGAGGGCGTGCAAGTCTTCCAAATAGACTCTGGTGCCCGCAGATACCTGTGCATTGCTCAATAAATAACCTCTTGCCATTGCAGCCAGTGGTCTCGACTGTTCCTTGGGTTCAGGGGTCTCCTCCTGAGGGAAGGACCACTCTGAGGGTCTTTCAAGCTCAGCCTCAGCAACAGAGAGCTTAGGAAACACTTACACTACATTAGACTCTCAATCAAAACAACCAGAGAAAAGCTAAAAGAAAATACTTCCCTTAACTAGTCAGAGATTCAAAACATAAGAGAGATTTGATGAAGCATGGCTGTACTGCAACAGGGGCAGACACTATTCAGAAAGAAGGCTAAAAAACACATGGGTATAAGAACAACTGGCAAATCTATGTGCTTTTCTTCTATGTCATTTATGGCACTTTCTTATTCAGAAAACCCACAAGAAGTGCTTTGTTCATGCCAACATTTGACTAGAGTATTTTTTTTTTTGGATAATGCACAGAAAAACACACAAGTGTTGATATTCATGAAATTTTATATATATATATATATACATATATATGGTATTTTTATATCTTCCTAATGTCCTTTTAGCTCTATAACACAGAATTTTTTATATCTAAAAATAATTAAATCCATACCCCACTAATATATACCTATCACTGGTTGTTACTACATAAATGATCAAGCAAGCATCATCAAAAAAGAATGTCTAGGTCACTAGTCTTGGTTTTCATTCTTGAAATATTATCAGAGAAACAATTTGTTGTTTGTGATGAAACTAATTTTTGTAAACTTGCAGGTGTTTTGATTTTAAAAGTGATGTACCAACAGCTAGTACTCTCCATAGTAAAAAATAACAAAAAAAAAGGTTTTCCTAAAGAATTAACATGTGTTAGTTTAATATACTGCTATAACTAAGGCTCGGATGGATGCTATAGATGTTATTATTGTGCTTGTCGTCAGGGCAACTGTAATACTATGTTCTTTTCCCTGCTGAGTGAGAGGAAGAAAGAGAAGGAGGAGAAAAAAAGGTTAGCCTGCCTGAAAACTTAGAATGGGGCAACCTGACATTTTTAAAGCTGATGTTTTTACTCCAATTTATCAAACATAACTTTCCCCAAATGACAAATCCAAAAGCACTGACTTTTTAATAAATCCATTCATTTGTTTATTTTTCATGGGTTGTTTTTGTATTGTAGTGTGTGTGGGTACATGAAAGACAGAGGGGAAGTGGGAGGAAGTGAGGGAGAAAGTGAGAGCAAGGGGGAGAGAATTTGAGTTGTATTCCTCTGCATTTTACCTCCCATGCAGAATCTGTACCGTAATCACCCAAATTACTCAGAAAATATAAACATACATTCCTGAATTGCAGTGTGATTATATACATGCACAACATAATAATGACATTTCTTTATATTAGTGAACGTACTTACTAATTTTTTCAGGCAAATAAATAATTATTTGATTGTAGGTGCCTGAGACAATGTCCCTGAGACATTGGAAATAATGTGCTTGATTTCCATTATCAAAAACTTGAGAATGACTAAAATGAGGAGAAGTCAAGAAATTTTGCACAATGGAGCAACCTGGTCTGAAAATATGCATGCACTGAAGGGAATCTTGTAGAAAGCTAGAATGTCAGTAAATCTTTGGCAAAGTTCCACATGTCTGAAGACGTTAGATGTTAAAAAAAAAAGTGTAGCAAACAAACAAAACTAACAACTTTCACTACAAAACCACACAATTGATTTTTACTTAGGAAACAGAGAAGCAGAAACAGTGGGAGTCTCAAGAAATCTAGTGGTTAAGACTTTACAAATGTTCCTGAGCTGAGTCAAGCAAGTAGGGACAGTAATAGGTTAAGGCACAAAAAAAAAGATCAAACAAGCTCATATCACTGTATGAGATTATAAATTGTCTTAGTGGTCACACGTGTTCTCAGGAAAATATTCAAATAGTTCCTAGAGGAATTTCAAGCAAGGAAAAAGTAAAACAAGGAAAATGTGTTTTATAATAATAAGAACAAGCAAGGCAGAAAACAAACAAACAGAATGACCACAACATCTTCCATGGTATGAAATGTGAGAAATGTAGTTTTTATCAAAAGTAATTAACCAAGCAATGATTAACATCTCTTAATTCCCTCCTCCCTTTCCCTTTGTGTTGATTGTGAAGGAGAGCTCAACCAATGGGATGAGATACAGCTATCACTTGGTTCAGGGATTAAAGACTGTAGAAATCTTGGCTAAGCATGCTTGCTTTTGTCTCAGCACACTCTTTTGCCCAAAACAAATACAAGTGATGAACTACTTTCACTTTGTGTGTTCCTTTGTGGAACATTGCTATTATTCTTTGTTTATATCATTCACACAAAAAAAAAATGCAGAGGGACAAAATGTGAAAAGGACATTTAAAGGGCAGAGGAAGTTGATAAGAGTGGTAGGGAGATGATAAGGGTGGCAATAATTTGAATGCAAGGTGTGTGTGTGTGTGTGTGTGTGTGTGTGCATGCGCGTGCGTGTGTATGTATGTATGTGTGTGAAATTGTCAAAGAACCAACTTAATAAAGACTTTTTAAAAGAACGAGATTACTGTAGCAAACTGACCAGGCATACAGCAAGCTCTGAATTACATAAACCAGATACGGCTCTGTAAGTCTGTCACCCCAACATGCACAGAAAAAAAATAATCAGATGTTTAAGGTCATTTTTTCTTACATTGTCAAATTAAAGTCATAACAGACTTCATAAGATTTTTCCCAATGAAAAAAAGAGAGAGAAGGAAAACAGAGACAGAAAGAGGGAGTAAAGAAAGGAAATTTCTGTTGCAACAGCAGACAATTCATAGCAATGAACGGAAAGCAAAAGAATAAAAAGAACCATACCAAAGGATTAAATGTTTTGTCTCAAAAAGTCAAGACTGATGGGAGGAATGGGCTAAATCAATATCATAATTAATATTTTTCAATTTTAACTTAAGGAATTCTTTATTACAGAAATAAAAGTTAAGAAATTGGTCTCAAAAATACCATGAAAATGAATATTCACTACTGAAGAACATATTTATAGATCTCTTTATAGTCAGAAGGTTTTTATCAAATGAGAGCCTTTAATTTCTAACTTCTTGTTCTGCATATGTGTCCAATAGGCACATACATATATTCAAGTAAATGTTTATGAAAAAAGTCTCTTTTGTCTTCTGCCCCATATACATAATTCTCTTTCTTGTAGTTCCTCTCACTGAAACACATCCCATATTTTTGGAGTTTGAAAAACACATTTGGTATAAGGGGCTCACAGGTGACAAAACTTCAAAGAGAGCAAAGATTCTACCTTACTTGTTTTACAAAAAAAAATATATACATGAGCTTCCAACCCCATGCACAAGACATACTTTTTGCTATGTATGGAGGCAATGAAACAATTCTGCCATTTTGGGTTAATATTTAGATGTACTTTAAAGGAAGACATTTTCCTTTTGAAAGTGTTCTTGTTCACATACTTTAATGTCAAAGCTATTTTTTGATGTTTGCTTTAGGGGACTCCATCTAGAAACATCATAAACATTCTATATCCCTAATGCAGATTATTAACTGGCAGAAAACTAAGTTATCAAACATTTTTGAAGGATACACATGCAAACAGCAATCTATCAAAATCCAGCTATCCATCAATTGTTTCAAATGGTAGTATCGAGCTCAGAATAACAGAGGGCACTTCAAGCTGGAAAGCAAATTTCCCAAGCCTAAAAGTATTTGCAAACATTTCCAGAGATAGCAATGACACAACTGCACAAATGAGCTGGGCTTTGAAAATAAGCTATTTGATAATTAAACCTGAGGAAATTTCAGCTAGGCAACTTGCAGAGAGTTCATCCTCACTGAAATATAACAGTGATCACAAGTATCAGATTCTCTGTATTTGTTACGCTATCAACAGACACCCTGATGTGTGCATTGCCTAGGACCATTTCTCTATACATCCTCTTCTCCACTAGTAAGTCACATTTGCTATATTCACAAAATATTCTGAAGCACAGTCTTCCAGCCCTCCAACTTCACCTTATACAAAAAGAAACATAAGCAGCAGATTACATTTTTAAATAGAGTCATATTTCATTTGAGAGGGATTGTATTCTTTGTGTTCCCTAAAACAATTTCTAAAAAAAATAACAAGTCTTCATCATCAAGCACTTGACACTTCAGAAATGCATATTTTCCTCATCGAATTCCATACAATATCACCTGCTGCTCTGCTTTTATCTCACAAACTCAGCCTGCATCCCCTGAAGCGGAGGTGGGGAAAAGCCACACATTTGTCAGAAAAGTATTCGTATTTGATTTTTAGACATCCCTCAAGCTTGCAAGACAACATGCTGTCAAACGTGAGAAGCTCAGTGCCTGTAACACAAAGAGTTCAAGGGCTGACTGCTGAATCCAATCTAAGTGCCAGATGCCAAACACTTTTCATACCTGGTTTTTGCTGAAGGACTCACATCTACAGTTCATCTGTCCTTTCCAATGTATGTACAGTAACAGTTGGGGCTGTGCAATTTTCCTGCTTCAAGAAAGGTATTGATTGCTCAGGAGTTATTGCCAGTATTTTAAAATAAAATATGCTTCACTTTTATCATCACAGGGAGTATATTTTAATTTACTGATACGAACTCTGGATCTGCAGGTTTGTTGCTTCAGTGATTTAGTGGATTCTCAATGGATAGTTTGTTCCATCTCTAATTTGAACATCTATCTGCAGCATGTGTTTAATGTTATGCAGCTTTCAGCGAGGCATGAAGGTTTTGGCACTACAAAGCAGAAAAGTGCGAGGACTGTATGGCTCCCGGGACTGGTTATAAGGTAAATGTGTTAGCTCGAAAATCAGATCCAAGTTGCACCAGTACAGAGGTCATAGAAAGAGAGGATGGCTGCACAAAAATCAGAGGTAAACCTAATGGCAAAAAAACAAACGTGAAAACAAAATATCTCTCATTATAAGGAAGAAGATGGACTTGGTTCCCACATGCAAATTATGTGTTGAGAAAGTAAGTGTGTTTCTGTCTTGAAGCCTCAGCATGACCTTTTTAGTGCTGAAAAAGTGTGGTTGCATGCACAAGATGTTACTTCATTTTCTTGAATTCTAGGTCAGTTTGTTTTGGGCTTTTATTCAGTTGGGCACTGTTTCAGAATTCTAAGAAAAGGAAATAAACCTCTTTGACTATATATGAATAATAGGAGAAATATAGAGGCAAATTAAAGAAAGGCAGACGATGAACCCGAAAATGCAAAAAAAAATAAGATCAAAGAAGACATTTATGAATGAGAACTAATAAATACCAGTCTTTAGAAATAGCCTTTGTCTCTGGATCTCTTGTTTTCCTTCATTATTCTCCCCAGGGCTTAAGACGCACAAGTAAAGTATAACATTTCTTTTCATTTATTTCTAAATTATTATAGCATGTTTAAAAAGACTGCTGCATATTGTTCTGATAGGTGTTTTTCTATTACTAAGACTGTAAAAGAAGGAAATTCCTGCTTTCCCTCCTGTCTTCAGATAATTTTCTCATGTAACACTATGCCTGAGACATTTTCTCATCAGTTAACCACAAAGTATTCTTTCTTATCCAAATGCAAATTGTTCTGAGGCATGGTTCATTTCTTGTCTGAAAAGCTATTGTATATGTATAAAACCTGATGTTGTTGCCAGCCAGATTCTTAGAAATAAATAATTAAATGCTAAGGACGGGACATAAATGTGTCTTTTGAAGACAGAAATACGTGTGCCAGAGAGGCTGTGGCTCACACTGGGGTGAAACAATAACAAGATAGATACTAACCCATGGGGAGTTTGCACTGTTTGTGTTTTCTGATATTTTCAATAAACTGCTTCCCACTTCTAATTATTTCTGGAGAATAAAAATGAATTTCTCAAATCCCTCTAGCTTTTAAAACCAGACCTACTTTATGAAGCTATTTGTTCAAAATATCATTCTCAACTCATGTTGCCTTAAAATATTCCAATTCCAAACCACAGAAGATTCCAATAGAATTGTCAAATCTCACTTATTCTTTCTTACCAGTCCCTAATCTGCTACTCTGTACGCTTGCACGCAGAGCCTTGAAGGCCAATAAATTAATATTTGAGATATTTAGCAGTCTGCTCAGTTGCAGCCCTTATATCGTTGAAGACACAATATATAGTAAGATTTTATATGGGGAATAAACAGTTTTTGCAGTAGATGGCTTCAAACCTTGAGTGCTTTAGCTCTTTACTGAATGTAGTAATAATTTTAGATAGATTGTAATCCCATTCATACTTGGCTTTTCGAATGGCTAATGACTTGCAGTAACTACAAATCAGTAGACAAATGCTAGAGAATATAGTTTTCCCAGGAAAATTTCTATCATTTTCTTTTTAAAAAGGAAGTATATTTATTTCTGTAGGTTAATCATAAATAGATTTCTACCAACTATTCTTTCACCTTTGCTTGCACCCAAAACTTCACCATGTTAATTCGTTTGTTATGTTTGACAATAAGAGCTTAATTCAGACTGATTGAAATGGCATAGTCTCCACTCCAAAAGATTCATTGGCTTCCTTAAAAGCTTTTATAGCATCCTCCTACTAGGCATATTAAAAATAAAAAATCAATTTAGTATAACTGTAAATCAGTCATTTAATAAGAGTTGGAAATTCTACATATAGAAGTAGTGATTTAAAAGTGCTTTTCCTCAGCATTAAAAATAAAAGGTTTCTGATTAAGCTTATAAAAGAATCAATTGCTATGAAGAAACACAACCAGGGAGTCGCTGTAATAGTTCTACACCAATGTAGTGGATCCTTATTCAAGACGTGGAAAAATACACATTTTATAAGATGAATTACCTCCACCTCTAAACAGGTTCAATAATTCATTTTTAAGTTAATGTACAACTAAATCAGCAACAATATGCCTTTGGTAATAGCCATGAGGGAAAGGACTCTCACACACTTCTCTTTATCTCTTTGCTCCTGCTACAATACTCCATAATCTGAAATTAAACCTTATTTGACTGATTAATAAATATGTACTGAAGAGTATTTGGGAGTTTTCTGCTTGATATAAGCAGTGAGGTAGAATTTACATATGTGACGATCAAACAAAGGGATTTAGTTTTTTGAGTGTGTGTTTGCTGAAGGAGTGCTGTTTTGAGTAGTTTCCAGTCAATGAACTATATTTCAGTGATTATTCAAGAAATAAATCTGCTGGGATGTACTCAAAATAACAGTGACATTTAAGAGGGGCTTGATGCCAGTTTGGGTAGCAAATATTCATGAGCACTTACTCACTTTTGTTCTGTTCATTACGTTGATAACTGAAATTTATTTTTTCTCAGTCTATCTTCACTAAGTTTAGTTTGACTCTCAGTAGGAAACATTTCTGCAAATGTTTCAAGATCTTATAATAATAGCCCCAAGTATAAGGTTTTTCCCCAGAGATATTGTTACTCTCTTATGCCATGGTATTCGATTATTGAAGCTTCACAATTTCACTTATATTCTTTTCTATTATCAGTATTTTCTACTCCTGTAAACTATATGACTGCTCATCTTTCTCCTACCCCCTTTCCAGAACAGACATAATACTTGACCAGACACTAATCCTAAAATGTGCAGGGTACTTGAATTTGGCTATTTATCAAGGGCTGCAATTGAAAGATACAATGACAATGTGGCCTGAAGTTTTTTAAATCTCATCAGAAATGTAAACTCCTATACCTTTCCCTTTGACCTGTTGCTGCACTTCCTGATAGATTTGATGTTTAAAGATACTCAAATTGAATAGCATAAGGCTACAAAAGGCGATAATTTAAATGATGACTTAAATGTATACACCATCCAAGCATTTTTTTTAAGATTTAGACAGGAATTGTGGAGGAAATTTTTTCCTTTAGTTCATTTATTAAAAATTAATTTTATATGTATTTATTATTGTACATGTATGGGCACTTGCATGCCATGGTATGCTTGTAGGAGTCAGGCAATAACTTTATGGAGTCAATTTCCTCTTTTAACATTTGAGTTCAAGGATGAACTCAAGTCTTCAAATTTATGGCAAGAAGCCTCCTTAGCAAAACATGTCATGGACCCTTTTCTTTAGTTCTTAACTTCAAAGTGGTCCTGTGAACTCTAATTTATATTGTATGTTCTTTCATAGTAACTAAGATTCTTGACTTGAGTTTGTTATTTAGCTTTGTAACTGCACAATTAAAGGTGTGGTGCAATGCTTATGAATGGTAGAAGGATATACATGTACAAAGGTTGATTGTGTTCCATGACGTTGCCCCTGAGATTTATTATAGTTTCACAATTTGAAATTTCAAAATGAGTAATGGAATCAAGCAAAGTCCAACTTAAAATGACAACCAATGAAAAACACCCTTTATGATTTATATGACAGATTGTTTACGGCGATCCTCTCTATTGCTTTCCAAACCCATGCCTCTATGTGGGGAGAATATCTATATGGCAAGGCCTTGAAAGTTGATAGCGCATATGATCATCCTATATCTGGTAGCCAAGGAATGGTTTCCAGGAAACAAGTCAAACAGTACAACAGCATGATCAGACATCAGGGGAACCTGATTTTGTTGGTATATCTCACAGTTAAGAGAGAAAATTGAAGCAGAGATCTTTTGGATGTTTCCCTTATGTTGTATGTCCAGAAACCTGATATCATCATCTGTCTAAACTTAAGGCTGTTTTGACCTGTGTAGAAGATACCATCACCATCTAGGAGTGACTACCTGATTCTAAGTACAGGACATTTTATCAACTCTTCTGTCTTTTTTCACTCTCCTTTCTTCTCTTCATCATTGTCTCCTTTCCCCATTTCCCTACTTCCCCCTTTTCTCTTAACTACTGTTTCCTTTCCTTTTTCTCTCCCTCCTAAATCACTTCTTTCAATTCTACCTCTTTTTCTCGTTCATTCCTTTTAATGACGCCCTCTTTTTCAACCTTTTTCTGTATACTATTTTCTGTCTCTTTCCTTTGTCCATCTTTCCCTCTCTTTCTTTGGAATGACCAGGACTTCTTAGAAGCTCATCGATGAAATTTACACTGTTTGAAAGAGATAAAACAATTGCTTTTGGAAATGGACAAAATTTGGGGAAAGAATTATACAATTTAGTATTCTGTAAAAGAATGACTTAGCTCAGTTCAATGTAGTAAAACAATTGTATTTCTTATTTTGTAGTACCATCTTGGTTGTATTCAGTCTCTATGGTGAATGGTCTTTTAGAATGGCCTTTATGACCCCTGTCTCTTGATATGGAGATATATGTGTGCAATCTCTCACTTGGAGCGTTAGTAACATTTGATAAATTTGTTTCTTCTGATCAATGGAACAAAAAGACAACAGAATATATGTGATGGCATCCACACAATTATGGAATCATGTAAGATTGCCAAATATTGCTTGCTTCCATCCTGGCAAAGCAGTGCACACGTGAAATCTCATCAGTGGGATTCTCCCTTTTCTCTGGCTTCTAGAAAGCAAACAGACATGTTTGGAAGCACAACATGGCGAAGGAACTTTGGGTGTCTTCCAAAAACTAAAGGTGTCCTCCAGCTGACAGCTGACAAGTGTTTGTAGCCAGCATCCATAAAGAAAATGAATCTCTCAATCCTAAAACGACAAAAACTGAACTTTGTCAACAAACTGAATGAACTCGGAAGAGAGTACTTTCCTCATTAGTTCTCATATGACACTATGGCCCATCTGACACCTAGAGTGCATGCAGTCTTAGAGCCTCAGAAGTAGTGGACACTACTAAGCTGTGACTGAATTCCTGGACAGCAGAAGTGGAGAGCTAGTAATCAAAGGTTATTTTAAGATGCTAAGTTTGTGACAGAAAGGCTATGCAGAAAATTAATTTACACTTCTTTACCAGACCATATATTGAAATACATACCTAATTAGAAAGTTATATAAAACATAATTTCTGTTGATGGAAATCATAAAAGGACCTTGATATATTAACCTTTATTTACATGACCAGATACTGTGCAAACACTAGAAAATCAGAAATACTTCACATATTCTATTTTGCTTTTGTTTCTCTTTTTCACATTGCCCAGACGTAACTCTAACCCCCTATCTTGCCTTTCCACAACTTGTAAGTATGTACTACTATGCCCATCTTCTATTATTTTTTGTACATTCATGAGTTTTAAATAAAAACTGATTGTAAATGCATGCTACAAAGAGTTTTTGAGTTGTGACAGCCTTAGAGGTAAATAATGATTCCAGATTTGGGAGATATTTGAACAAAACTATTTTTTTAAAGACATAGTGTTGAATAATCCTTATACCTAGATAACATGAATATAATAGGTGGTGGTACTTAATGTTTCATTATTTTCTAGTCATTTCTGAGTGGCCAATATCCATTTTCTTACACGATTTTATATATAAAATCATGGTTGCCGAGATGCTCACACATTAATATGATAATCACAAAATTTCACATAGAGGCTTAGAAATCTTTGTAATATTTCTTAATTTGTATTATTCTTAAATTTGTGCATAAGCAAGTACATAGAATATTCTTCGTTGGCAACTCTGTAAATATTCATTTCTGGAATTGCAAATCATTCAATTTTTATAAAATTTTAATTAGATTTAATTAAAAAATTTAAAAAACAGACGTTTTAGCTGAAATTAAAATTTGGATTTAATACAGTACTTGCCATTATAATTTATAATGCATATCTTTTTCTTATAAAGGTAACTTTCAGAAGACACATGGGGAAATTATATAGAGATTTTAAAACTTTGCAGTTCTGATAGCCTGTTTCTTAAAGCTTTAGCCCGGTTCAAAAACAAATTTTAGATTTTTCTTCTTTGTCTAAGAGGTCAACAAGCTTCAGACTGCAGAATAAACATTTCTGTCACTTGTTTGTGAATGTCTAAAGAGCTAAACATAACTTTCACATTTTTAGATAATAAAAAAGCAAAATAAGAATAGTTTTTGTGACATGTAAATATATTTACTAATGTTAAGGAATAAACTTTTATTAGAAGTCGAAGGAGGCAATTTTATTACATACACATTGTCAGTGACTATTCACACCAAAAGGTCAGCGTTGAAAACTTGTGGCACAGCCAGAAGTCCCCCAAGCTGGTCCTTTAGTCCTTTGCTTTAAAATTTTACTAGCCTCTAATGTACTTTTTTAAAAGTAAGCAGCATTGTACAGAGTGATGGTTTTGCAATGACATATTTTTCCAAATGTGTCATGTATTTTGACTGTGTTCTTTCCCTCTCTTCTCTCTTCCCCCTAATACTCTTCTGCTTCTTCTTTCCAAGTACCATTCCTATCTCCTTTAAGATTTTGGTAACCCAGACACAGAAAGACATTTATCACATGTACTCACTTATAAGTGGTTTTTAATCATAAAGCAAAGAAAACCAGCCCATAAATCACAATCCCAGAGAACTTAGACTACAGTGAGGAAGGACCCTAAGAGAGATATACATAGATCTCATGTACATGGGAAGTAGAAAAAGACAAGATCTCCCGAGTTAAATTGGGAGCATGGGCACCTTGGGGAAGAGTTGAAGTGGATAGAAGAAGCAGGGAGAGGAGCAGAGAAAAATGTAAAGTTCAATAAAAAAGATTTTGGCTACTGGATGAAACATAAGAGAAAATATAAAACATTTGTCATTTTCTTTCTAAATCTGATCTATAACACTTAATATGGCAATATGCAAGTCTATCAATTTTCCCACTAAGAACATAATTTTGTTCTATGTGTATGACTGAATTTTGTTGTGACTATGTTTCATATTTTCTCTAATCATTCATCTGTTGATAGGCATCTAAGCTAGTTCCTTAGCTACTGTGGATAATGAAGGCGTAAGTATCCATGTGTAAGTATCTTTGTAATATGCTAAGGTCCTTCAGGTTTCTTTCCAGGAGTGGTGTAGTAAAATCACAAGGTAGTACTACTTTCAGTGTTTTAACCAACCTCAATCAATAGTGGTTTCCATACTGGTTATATGAGTTTAGCTGTTCCTTTCCCCTTTCATCACAGCTCTAGTCTGTTACTTACTGATAACAACTTCGGGGGGGGGGGGTTGATTTAATTTCTCTGATACCTGGGGAAATTGGAATGTTTTTCAAGTGTTTCTTGGCCATTTGATTTTTCATTTGTAGTTTTGTTGATTGGTTTACTTGGGTTTTTTTGTTATTTAAATTTATGAGTTCTCTATATATTCTAGACACAAATCTTCTGGCAGAGATATTTCTCTTTTTTTTTTTTTTTCAGAATGTTCTTACCCTCTACTAACTGCTTTTTTTCAGAAGCATTTAATTAGAAGCTACCCTGTTTGTCACTTCTTTATCCTTTCCCTGATCTACAGTGATTTTCAGATACTCCTTATCTATGCCTAAATCACGAAGTGTTTGCCTCTAGTATTTCCACATTTTTCAGTTATTTACATTTTCCTTTATTTTACCTTGAATTTTGTAAATGGAGAGAGAAAAGAGTCTGTTTCATTCTTCTACATGTGGACATCTAGCTTTTCATGCACCACTGCTGAAGAGTTTATTTCTCTAATGTGTGTTTTTATGAACTTTGTTTCAAAACATTATCAGTGGAATTGTGCATAATATGAAAACATTTATTTTAGCAAAATGTTTATTTTTCCAATCTTAATAAAAAATTAACTACTTTTATGAAATGAGTATGGCATTTTTATTACCTTATCTGACTATTATAGGTTCATGGAAAGATCAACTAGATGAATTCAGTAATAACATTGAATTATATTAGATAAATTAGCAATGTTTAGATACTTAAAGAACATAATATTGCATATATTGTTAATAGAAACTTCAGGAAAAAAAGAACCATCCTTGATAGTAATCATTTTTCAAGGCTGGTTAACTGATTAGAGCCTCAATGCCTGTGGAAAGTTGGAATGTTACATGTCAAATTATCTTGAGATAGCTTAGCCTGTAAGTATGTGTTAACCACCTCTGTATGTGACCTAACATACTTGTGATCATTAGGTATGACCTTTTAAAAGATACAAATATAATGTTTGATTTTACTCCAAAAAGATCATAATAAAATAACATCTGAGGCTCATAGCAGAGATTTCCTCAAGTTATTATGATCCATTTATCTGATGTTTCCACCAATAAATGTGAAACTATCTTGATTGTGATTTTCTTTGTTCTTTTGCTATAAAAATTTCACAAAGTTGTTACTATGATACAACATTGTATTTGGAGTAACTCAGTTTGTGTTCTCAGGCCATAGTGACTCATGCTTGACTCCAGAATACGATATCACTTAGTTCCTTAATGTGAGAACTGTCCTTTTATATTGACAATATTAATTTCTTATTTTTACTTTCACAAAGGTGTATCTGACAATATCAGATAACAATACCATTTTATTTAATTGATCATTGATTAATGACTTCAAAATACTGACATGAATTTATATTTTCTCTTAAAATCTTAACATTTCATCCTCACAAATATTTGAGTGAGTCTGCCTTTAAAAATAGTCCACTGAAGTTCAAAATTTCAAACCTGAATGTGGAGGCATATGCGTGTGTATACACAGGCTACATATAAAATTCTGAGCCAGCCTGCAGACCTCATCTCAAAACTAAGAAAACAATCAACAAAAGAGGATTCTGAGTGGATACTCAAATTTATCTAAAATTACTGTATCAGATATAGTCTGAATTAACTATTCTATACATTTTGCTTTGATTCATGTCTAATTTGTGCAGAAATTTCCAGATTAGAAAAAATCAAATAGTATAGTTATTAAAATGATGTTGAAGGATATGAGTACCTAAATTAGAAATGACTTGGAACTATGATTAAACATGGTTCTCAAGACAGTACTATGTGGGATTAGTGGGCCTTCAAATTAAAGGCAATGGGTGTTTGATAGGAAAATTAAATGATATATGTGACTATGCCTTGATTAATTCAGATAAGAGGATACGTTCATATTGATATCATCCATGAGAGAGTACTGGGAAAACATGCTTGCTTAAGTTTTAGCAAAATGGAATGGCTTTGAACAGGAAGGGCAGCTGAGTAAACCATGAGTCTGGAATGTTATACTGTGATTTATCACAGAGGATGTGCAGTTCATATTATCTTCTTCCATCATTTGACACACAGGTGCATAAAGTCATTTCTAAAGTGAGGTTGGAGAAATCATATTTAAAACTTTCAGAATCTATAATTTTAGATAGGTAGGATTACACATATGTAGTATAAATAGTACAAAGATGTTTTCACAAGAAACAAACTATTTAAAAATTTTTCTACTTTTAACCAATTTTCACAGTATTATTTTCTTAAAATAAGTGTTACTATGCAGATATAGTCAGCATATGTCTTCTTTCTATACTTTTCTTTGGCAATTAGGTTTGGAGCAAGAAATTTTCAGTTCAGTCACAGCATTCCAAACCCAATTTGCATTATTAAACTTAAATTTTTAGAGCAGACTTTGGCTTACAAAAACAAAACAAAACACCCCCCTCCCCCCAAAAAAAACAGGTACTTTATCAAATGTAAATTTTTCAAAGATTTTCCTCCATTCTCCAGCATATGTTTTTAGGTGAGAAAAATTTCCTCGTGTTGAACATTTGTGTGGACATGCATACTGATTTAAATCAACATTTGCTTTATTTCAGTAAGTGTTATTATTTTTTTCTTTTTTTACACTGATTTTTATTGAGCTCTACATTTTTCTTTGCTCCTCTCCCTGCTTCTCCCCTATCCCCTTCAACCCTCCCCCAAGGTCCCCATGGTCCCAATTTACTCAAGAGATCTAGCTTTTTCTACTTCCTATGTAGATTAGATCTATGTAAGTCTCTCTTATATTTAAATGTTGAAAATAGTAATATTTGTATGGATTTTAGTCTTTTCTCAGAGTAATTCTCAGTTCACTGTAGGAAGTCCCATTACCTTTAGAAAATATGAAAAAGAGATCTACAAGCTAAGGAATCAAAGTAATTTTTAGTACAAATGTCCAACATTGAATAGGACACTTCTTTCTTACAACTGAAGTTCGTAGTCTATGATGATATGTATTGGTAATTTTATTAACAGTTAAGAAAGACATTTAGAAAATATTCCTTTTAACAACAGGGGGTCTATCAACATAAAGGGATTTCTGAGAGTTACATGAAATTCATTCCAATGAAATATAAGACTATTAAAATGTTGACATTGTTCAATATTTTTCTTCAGAGTGAAAGATTTAACTTAAATCAATCAAGTGTAGTTATTGTGGAACGACAGTTCACTTTTATATTTGATGTTTATCACCTTCAAAACCCTATTTTCTTAAGATAAACAAGAGTGAATAAACATCTAAGAGCAAAACTGCTGAAATTGGTCACATTTACAGGTAGTAACACTAAGGGCGATTTCATTCATTTCTCTTAAGTCCTTTTTATCATCAGTTAAAAATTTCATTTCAACTAAAGTACTGCCTCCATGAAGTTTCAATGCATATTTTTTTTATTTCAATTGCAAAATATTCCCTTCAAAACTCAATGAGCCTTTTTGGAAGGCCCTCATCGGCAATACTTTTCTCACATCCTTCAAAGACCCTCTGCTTAGAGCATAACAAGGGACAGTAGGTTGACATTTATCAGAAACTGTGCATAGTTATGCTTTTCACGCCATCTCTCCTTTCTTTGCAATTCTTACAGTTTACCTGTGAAATCTGAGTGTTGGTGAACTTAGAAATGTCATCATGTCTTTCTGATTTAATGTCAAAAACTATCCTGAATGCTTGAGCAAAGCTTGTCAAACTGGTTTGTCACCTACTAGGAAGGGAAGTGAAGCTTTTTATTAAAGGTTTCAGTGTGGGTTCACTTGCTCATTTTAGCTCACAACACCTCTTTTTCTATAGGTGTGATATCACATGACCTTACCTGAGGTCAGAGTCCACCTATATTCCCTGTCATTTATGGAGCCAACCTCTACTCAAATTAATGGTACAAAAGTTCACTTCATTACAGTTTAGGTGAGATGCTAGCTAAATATTCTGTGCCTAGTTCTTTATCTTCATGTATAATGTGTAGTAATAAAAATAGGCTCAATAATGAGGCAAAGAAAATAGACCAGTTAATGAACATTTATATGACATATGATGCTTACCTGATTCTTCAGAGGTGCAGAATTTATTTTAAGGATTAAAAATGCAAGAAAGACGAAAGCAACAGAATATTTATTCCCAGAATCCAATTTCAATTAATTACACCATGGTCTGCTAGGCATTTAAAGGACCTAAATGGTTATATTTGATGCTTTGTCTTCATAATATTTTATAACCTTAAAAGAAAAACTATTTTTTTTTATTTTAGTAGTAATGTGACATAAAATGTTTGATGCTAATATACATGAAATTTAACTCTAAAATAGAAAAATGATTGATTGAATATCGAGAGCCAAAGAAGGTTGCTATTTCCACCATATTTGTATTGCATGTCATCTTTGCTGATTGCAAATAATTCTCAGAAAGAGACTGTTCAATGTAGACTTTTCACAGACCCATGGAGAATGTTCCTCTGATAGAAGAGGTTTGTTCTTTCTGCATTCTGGTTCCTTAGGCATGGTTCATATTGTATGCAGAAGACTAAAATGTTTTCCTAAATATTTAAACCTCTTTTTATAGCATAGCTGAGAAAAAAAATGTCATTAAAGACATTTACCAGCATCTGAGACAGTACCTTGCATAGACTGCATATCATTCTTTGGTTTTGAGCTAGAAGTCATATTGAATTTTATTAATGTCTTACTCATGCTGAATTACCATAGTGAACACAGTTGCTGTTTTAAATACTAGAGACCATGGGCAAGAAATCTGTGCTTTCAAATATGAGGGCATTGTGGTCAGTAGTACTATGAACCAAAACTGTAATTTCTCCAATGTGGAACTACAATTAGCAGCCAGCTCTTAGTTTAGACCACAAGTATAGCTCAACTAAGATATATATATATATATATATATATATATATATATATATATATATATATATATATGCTCTTGATTCTAGCTTAGTAAATTTAGAAAGGAGAGGTTTTTCATTTCCTTCCGTTTTTCAAATATTATAGGATATGTAAAATTAAAGTGATCATAGCTTTGCCATGTAAAGGTTACATACTGTATATGCTCAGAAGAGGGGAAGGCTGGCATTTGTTCTATGACTAAAATTAGAAAGTTGGGAAGGGCCGTGGGGAACTCCTGGCCTTGGAATTGATTCCCAATTTTTTTAGTTGGCACTGTCTTCTAAATCTAAATTCATTCATTCTTTAAACTTCATAAGGGGTAGAGAATTAACATTTTATTTGACAAAGTAAAGATGAGATTGCATAGTTTTGGAAATTATAACTCAAAATTTAGGTGTTGCATCAAGTTATACATAATGTTCATGTTTATAAAATTAGGCTAAATAATTTGTTCAGATAATTGGGCTATTTATTTTTTTCAAATAACTCTTCTGATATGAATTGGAAAAGAGCAAGAACAGCATGTTCAACTGCATTTCTTCCTGAGACTCAGATTTTTGTTTTTTGGTTTTTTTTTTTTTTTTTTTTTTTTTGGTTTTTCGAGATAGGGTTTCTTTGTGGCTTTGGAGCCTGTCCTGGAACTAGCTCTTGTAGACCAGGCTGGTCTCGAACTCACAGAGATCCGCCTGCCTCTGCCTCCCAAGTGCTGGGATTAAAGGCGTGCGCCACCATCGCCGGCGAGACTCAGATCTTATAATGCTTGTGTTATGTTCTATATTGGTGAGGCCCTAGCATTGATCTGTGGAATGAAAATATACATGCCATATTTCACAGTCCTGCAGCTAATTCTCTGATTAGATTGAAGTATTTTAACTGAATAGTTATTAACAACTTCTTTTGGGTATATGAATTTATAATCCAGTTAATAGCCTTCACAAAACTACATTTACATTATTTACTCAAAAATGTACTGCTTCTTTATTGTACCAGGCAATGTCCATATTTTGAGCTTAAGCAGCAGTAAAGTACAAGGAAAATAGACTGTCTTGCATGGTTCATCAGTACCCAAATGCATGACTACTGAAAAAAAAAACCCTATAAACTACATAGAAACAGTATTATAAAAAAGCTTTAAAACATTAATTTTAAACCATGTTTATTTTATTTTATTCTAACATATTTCCAGAATATCATATAATCCTAAAGACAAACAAAGATTTCCAATAAAGCAGACTAGGGTTTTTTTCTTGAGCCTACTAGATTTGCAATTTAAGCAATATGTTTAAGCTCCCACAATTTTCACTTTTGCTATTATAGAAAAAGAGATTAAATAGTATCTACCTCTTCAATTGTTGTTAAGTTTTAATTAAATTCATATAAAATAAATAGTATAATAAATGCTAAAAAAAATCCGTTTTTGTTAACTGTTGCTTCTTTCACAGTTGTACTACCCATTAACAAAGAGAATAAACATTTTCAAGATAGTTTATATCATTAACTTGGATAGATATCAAGCCTTCAAATCATATTTAATGCAAATATGCATTCAAATATCTATTCTAGAATATCCTTTTGTTTCCATTTTGATGTACTTTTATTTATTTATTTATTTATTTTTATTTTTTTTTTTTTGGGTTTTTCGAGACAGGGTTTCTCTGTGGTTTTGGAGCCTGTCCTGGATCTAGCTCTTGTAGACCAGGCTGGTCTTGAACTCACAGAGATCCGCCTGGCTCTGCCTCCCGAGTGCTGGGATTAAAGGCGTGCGCCACCACCGCCCGGCTTTGATGTACTTTTAAAAGAAAGCATGATCCTGCGGAATGTACCATGGTCATTGCCACTACTGTTCCTAACAAAATGTGCATAATTACATAGTAGCTGGATACAAATTCATGGTAAATTAATTATGAAAATATAATGCCACATATTTGATTTCCTAAAAATTATGAGAGGCCAAATATTTTCAACTATATCCTTCCAAGAGAAGTTTACTGATTTCATAATCTGACATAGACTACCTAGGAGTATTAGTTTTACTGAGGTACACGAAGTAAACTCTCATATGAACTAAAGTTCCTACATTCTGATTAGGAACAGGGAATACATGTCATTATAGTTACCAGCAGAACTGCTATAATTGGATGAAATTTGTATAAGCCAAAATTAGTTATGCTAAATAGATTGAATACAAAATGACCCAGAAAAGTAATGTGTAGATTAAATACCATTGCATTAGAAATGACATCACAATCCAGATCTTTAATTAGGTAGTCCCAATGTAAAGTTCAAACAAGGTACAGGGTACTCTGATTTTGGTGACATAAATCATGGATGAGAAGGCCCAAACTAGAAACCATCAGGTAATAATACAGGGAACACCAATTTGTAAAATACCATCAGAGAAAAGACAGGTGGCAGCATTTTAATTGAGTCTTCCTTTCTTAAATATTATCACTTTGCATATTTATGGAAATTCTGTTAGAAATCATATAGATAGATAAGTTGTGTTGTATAAGAAGGATCTCATAGCACCCTGAGGGATTCAGTTTGAAGATGCAGACTGAGGATGAAGTGTAGGGATTCAGTATGAAATGCAGACTGGGGTATTGAAGAGACAGCAACAGTCTGAAGATTCATAGAGACAGATTGCCTTTTTGGTCTGAGCATTGGTAGAAGTAAAACTCTCTAGTGGTTGACTGTTCTGTATCTCTGATCTTTCAGTTTTCTAACCATATTATCAGAATCTGGGTTTTTATTATTGAGACCAATTAGAATTTGTGCTATCCTCAGGATACAAGATTAACTCAAAAATAATCAGTAGCCCTTCTGTGCACAGATGATAAAGGGCTGAGAAAGAAATCAGAGAAACATCATCCTATATAATAGCCACAAATAGCATATAATATCTCAGAGTATCTCAAACCAAACAAGTGGAAGACTTGTATGACAAGAACTTTAAATCTTTGAAGAAAGAAATTAAAGAAGACATCAGAAAGTGGAAAGATCTCCCATGCTCTTGGGCAGGTAGAATTAACATAGTACAAATGGTAATCTGATTAAAAGCAATCTATAGATTCAATGCAATGCCCTTCAAAATCTCAGAAAAATTCTTCACAGTCATCAAAAGAAAAATACTCAACTTCAAATGGAAAAATAAAAAAAAAATCAGGATAGCCAAACAATCCTGTTCGATAAAAAAAAAAAAAAAAAAAAAAAAAAAAAAAAAAACCACTTTTGGAAGCATCACAATCTACCTGACTTCAAACTCTACTACAGAGATACAGTACTGAAAACAGGCTGGTATTGGCATAAAAGCAGACAGGAGGACCAAAGGAACTGAATCAAAGACCCAGATATTAATCCAAACACCTTTGAACATGTGATTTTTTGACAAGGAAGCAAAAACATATCAAATGGAAAAAAGAGCAGATTTAACAAATGGTACTGGCATAACTGGCTATCAACATGTAGAAGAATGAAAATAGACCCATATCTATCACTATGCACAAAACTCAAGCCCAAATGCATAAAAGACCTCAATATAAAGGCAGTCACACTGAAACTTACAGAGGAGAAAATGAAAAGTACACTTGAATGCATTGACACAGGAGCCAACTTCTTAAATATAACCCTAGCAACACAGACTCTGAGAAAGAAAAAAAATAATACATGGGAACTCTTGAAACTGAAAAGCTTCTGTAAAGCAAAAGACATAGTCAACAAGACAAAATTATAGCCTACAGAATGGGAAAAGGTCTTCACAAACCCCACTTCAGACAGAGGTCTAATCTCCAAAATACAAAGAACTCAAAAAATTAGACACCAAAAAAATCACATAATCCAATAAAAAAAATGCAGAAAAGACCTAAACAGAGAACTCTCAACAGAGGAATCTAAAATGGCTGAAAGACACTTAAGGAAATGTTCAATACCTTTAGTCATCAGAGAAATGCAAATCAAAACAACTCTGAGATTCCACCTTACACCTGTAAGAATGGCCAAGATCAAAAACACTGATGATAACTTATGCTGGAGAGGTTGTGGGGTAAAAGGAACACTCCTGCATTGCTGGTGGGAATGCAAGCTGGTACAGCACCTTTGGGTGTCAGTGTGCCAATTTCTCAGAAAATTAGGAAACAACCTTCCTCAACAGCTAATAATACCATTTTGGGTACATATCTAGAGGATGCTCAATCGTGCCACAAGGACATGTGCTCAACTATGTTCATATCAGCCTTGTCATAGCCAGAACCTGGAAACAACTTAAATGCCCCTCAACCAAAGAATGAATAAAACAATATGATACATTTGCAAAATGGAATATTACACAGCAGAAAAAAATAATGACATCTTCAATTTAGCACAATGGAGTTAGAAAACATTATTTTGAGTGATGGAATACTACACAGCAGTAAAAATGATGATATCTTGAATTTTGCAAGACAGAGCTAGGAAACATTATTTTGAATGAGGTAACCTAGACCCATAAAGGCAATTATCACATGTACTCACGCATAAGTGGTTTTTAAATATAAAGCAAAGAAAACCAGCCCACAAAAAAAAAACAATCCCAGAAAACCTAGACAACAATGAGGACCTTAAGATCTAATCTACATGGGAAGTAGAAAGAGACAAGATCTTCTGAGTAAATTGGGAGCATGGGGACCTTGGAAGGGGGTTAAAGCGGAGGAGAAGCAGGGAGGGGAGCAGAGAAAAATTTAGATCTCAATAAAAAAAGAATTTGTGCTACACTATGCAGACAAGGTTTCAAGGAAAATATTTATTACAGTTGTTGTTGCTTTTGTTGTTTATTCCTTGAGATGGAGGCCCATTATGTAGCCTGACTTGTCTGGAAATTACTATTGTAGACCAGGATGGGCTAGAAGGTTAGAACTATTAGTCACTTCCTCTGCCTGTGAGTGAACAAATTAAATGTGCCTGGAAAATATTTGTCTAGAGCTCAGATATATGACCAATCAAGAAATAATTATCTTGGAAGAACAGGTTAGTTTTCTCCAATTTCCAACATGAATTCTCTCCTGCACATTGAAAAATAGAAGTGTTGAGTTTTAGATGAGAACAAGGAATACCATCTTAGAATTTTATTACCCAGCTGCCCTTGTCAGGTATGCATGTGGCTACCTTCTTCTAGTGAGAAGAATACACATGTGGTGTTAGGCTTCTGGGTTATGTCACTACAAAACTGCTAAACCCTCTACTTCCCCCTCTCTACTTTGCAGTGAGATAATTTATGAACTAATGCCAAGCAGCTGGAGCAGCACTGTAAGATTTGAGCTAGCAGCACAATATTTGATGATAACAGAATAAGAAAATACAAAGAACTTGGATCCATGAACATCATGTACCAAACAGTCACACTTTTATTGAAGAACTGTTTTTTTTTTTTTTTGTTTATTTTTCTGTTAGGTTGACTTAATTGAACAAATATAGCTATATTGTTTAGAAGGAGCTGTGGGCAGGCCTGCTTTTCATCCCACTCAGCTCCTGCACAGCTAGCTTTTCACCCAAAATAACAACACACAAATTATATATTTTTAAACACTGCCTGGCCCATTAGCTCTAGCCTCTTACTGACTAACTCTCATATCTTGATTGAACCATTTCTAATAATGTGTGTAGCACTGCAAGGAGGTGTTTTTTTGGGTCAGAGCTTCATGGCATCTGTCTTGGAGAGGAGAGGCATATTGTCTGCCTTACTTCCCTTCTTCCCAGAATTCTGTTCTGTTTACTCTGCCTACCTAATTTTCTGTCCTATGAAAGGGCCAAGGCAGTCTCTTTATTAACCAATGAAATTAACACAAAACAGAAGACTCTCCCACATCCACATTGTAACTGCAAATGTTTCAAATTGCTATTAAGAGAATTTTATTATCAACAGTAAACAGTTGTTTTTCTAGAAGCTTATATTGAAATGAACAATACAATAGCATAGTGACATATCGATGTTTTAGGAATGGGGTATGATGGGATGGCTCAGTACCAAGCCTGACTCCCTGAGTTTGAAACTCACAGAGTGTAAAAAGAGAATTACTGCTCACAAGTTGTCCTCGTGTTATAGGAGGAACGGGCTGCGTTTCCATGCCTGGCTAACTTAGCCCCAAAATAACTAAACAGAGATCTGTATTAATCAAATCACTGCCTGGCCCATTAGCTTTAGACTCTTATTGGCTAACTCTCACATCTTGATTCAACCCATTTCTAATAATCTGTGTGTAACCATGTGTTCGTGGCTTACTGGGAAAGATTCAGCATGTCTGACCTGGCAGATGGCTCCTTGGCGGCAATCTCTGACTCTGCCTTCTTCCTCCCAGCATTCAGTTCTGTCTCCCTGCCTGTAGAAGGAGCTACAGGCAGGCCTGCTTTTTATCCTGCCGGTCAGCTCCAGGCCACCTGGCTAGCTTGTGCCCCAAAATAACAACACACAAATTGTATTCTTTTAAACAACGCCTGGTCTGTTAGTTCTAGCCTCTTATCAGCTAATTCACACATCTTAATTAACCCATTTCTAATAGTCTGTGTAGCACCACAAGGTGGTGGCTTACCAGGAATGATTCAGCATGTCTGACCTGGCGGCTGTCTCCATCGCGTCTGTCTCACTGCCTTCTTCCTCCCAGAATTCAGTTCTGTCTACTCCACCCACCTAAGGGCTGGCCAATCAAATGGCCAAGGCAGTGTCTTTATTAATCAATGAAATCAACACAAAACAGAAGACCCTCCCACATCATTTCCCCTTTTTCTGTTTAAATAAAAAAAAAGAAGGCTTTAACTTTAACATAGCAAAATTACATATAACAAAACAGTTATCAGGTGAGAATTACAGTTACAATATTTATATCTATTTTATCTTTTATCATAACAAAGGAAAATCACTATAACTATCTATCTATTCTTCAACTCCATCAAAGCCTCCAGAAGGATATAATATTACCTAAGTAAATGAGAAGTAAGCAACTTACAAAACTCTAGAAATCAAAGAGACATCTTGCTGCCTGGACAATCACCCATAGTTCTTCTATACTGTTGGGGCATCCATCTTTGGTCTACAGGCCCATAATATAAAGCAGACATTTCCATGAAGCAGGAAATTTCAAAGACAGTTCAGTCACTTTTTGCTGTGTCCTGCAGAATGTCTTGCAGACTCTTTCATGAATCAGGAACCTCGAAAGACCATCTCACCTTTAGGCAAGTTCAGCAGTCCTCTCTCTGCAGGTTCCCTGTGTCCAGTTTATGCAACAGTCCAGGCAAGTGCAGTTTCTTGCCCAAATGGCTAACCAACTCCATAAGGAGCCTCTTTGATGCTCATCTTCCTCTTGAAGTAGGTTGGTGCTGTCAGGAGCAGACGTGTCTCATTGTCATGAAAAGCCCTAACTTATTAAAACATTGAATGCCATATTCTGTAGTCTTTGAAAGATATGAGGAATGCCTATCTGAAATATATCTATGCACATCTAGAAAATCTAACATGACTACAAGCTTGATTATTATTAATGATTATCCATTAACAATCTATATATATTACATTTTTACATGAACTACACAATTACAATACCTTATTCAAGGTCAGAAATACATATACATATAATAAGATTGACCTTAAATTTATATCAATAAAGTCAAATCCATACCAATGCAAATTATTCATTTCTATATCATATCCCCCTTTAAATGTAAAAGAACATTTATAAACAATATTTGTAAATATAGGCATAGTTATTTCTCTCCAAACTTCTTCGTGCTGAATGGGGGCACTGTTATTTAGATCTTTCATGGTTAAACCTGTTTGCTAGGTTCATCTCAGTCGCAATTGAGTTAAGTAATTTTCTGAAGTTGTTCATGGTGATCTTTCAGGAAGGTGTGGTCTATCATACCATATTGAGATAGGAGCAATCCACAGGGTCTCATCCTCTGTGAAAACAAAAGAAGAACTTCTTTTCCAAAGTATCATATCCTTAGACACAAATTTTGAATTCATAATACCCTTATGATATCAATTCTGGTTTAGCTTGGCAGCCCATATAATGAAATGTCTCTTTGTACTTAGCTCCTTTACAGTCAAAAAATTCAAAGAAAACACAGTAATACAAAGAATCCGGACTCTCTGTGAATTTTCCATTTTTATGTGGCTTATTTTTACTCTATCACTTTAATTTCTTCTGTCTCTTTAAAGACTTTACCCTTTTTAAAGCATTAACTTTACTTTATGACTTTTTAATACTCTTTTTCTTCTCTCTCTCAAGCCTATGTATGTCTATCTAACACTATGACCCATTTAGAGGTCTTTTATATCTGAATCTGTCCTATTGCATTGTCTTTAATTCTCTACTGTCTTGAAGAGCTTTTAAAGTGCTAAGCTCTTACGAATCTAAACTGCAACAATCCCAGGGCAAATACAGGTACTGCCTGCTTGCCCCACCAAGTCTAACATGGCGGAGCCCTTTGTGCCTCTGAGCTGTACACACTGCACTGCTAGCATGGCAGAGCTGTCTGGATGTTGGCTCTACCTATTTCCGATTTCAAAATGGTGAATGTACCATTTCTGCTAGCTCTGGGGCCACCAGGTAGGAACCACACTCAGCAGTTTAACTCTGACACTGAGCATGCAGCACATAAAACCGTTTTATCTGAGTTACAGCCAAATCAGCCATGCAGAGCACTGTGCAGCCTGGAAACATCTCTCTGTATGGTGGCAGAAATCCGCCATGCTCTCCCGCCTGCCCAAGCCTGATTCTTCTGTCTGCCCAGGCAGGAAGAGCTGAGCCACAGACATGGTCTCAGCTACTTTTCCTGATCCTGAGTAGACACACAAACACCCAGGCCCCAAAATGCACCATAGCCAGAGATTGCACCTGTAGCAGGACCCAGGAAGCCGCGTTTTAAAATGGTGCGGCTCTTTTTTCTGCTGCTATTTCTGAGTCAGGAAATCCCTCTGTAGCATGCCCCAACAAACAGTAAAAAGCTCTGTTAAACTCTCTCTCTCTCTGCTTTTTAAGCCCTCTCAGGTTTTACATGGAGTTAGTAGACCACATTGGAGTGCCACTCTGTTGTGAAAGGGGAGAGGACCCCCACATGTATGCCATAGCACACTCCCACCCCACTTCCCTAAAAATGCACCAAATAAATAGGTAAATACATAAATAAATGTAAGAAAAAGGGAAACAAATTTAGGAATGAGCAGAAGGGATTACAGACACCATAGCTTATCTGATGCAAAAATGGAGTCAATGATGTTAAAAAGAAATAAGAAACCAAAGACTCCTCTGCCTCAAAGACCGCATAAGCCATACTGATTACGTTTTAACAAATAACAAGCAGTCTATTTTCTTAGTATAATGCTTTTCTGTAGTTTACTTAATTAGCTTCCAGGAATGAGAGAATCTCATTACAAGCAACAAATTCTATTGAGAAATAATTGTTTCTTAAGTTCTAAGTTAAGAATAATTCAAAGGCCATATTTGGATGCACAAGTGGAATTTGTGAGACAATTGAGGTTTCTATATAGGTAGTAGCATAATCATGGAGTCAGGGAAATCTATTGGAAACTGACACATTTTAAGTCATCATTTGGTAACTTTTCAGAGTGTTATGATAGTCATGATCTTAGAACAATTCTGCAGCTAAATACAGTTGCAAAGTAATCCAATTGGTCAAATTCAGAAGATAATTCAAGGGTAAGGACAACAAACGAAATGTCAAGAAGTACTAAGTTGTCAGGAATGAAGGAATTCTGGACTTCAAATACCTGCTGTTAACATATTCTTGACCTTTAATTTAATGCTTCAGTGTTTCAATATAAGAAACTTGCTTGAAGTCTATTTGATGAGGAAATCATTCCTGGATGATGGTTTTGAGAAACAATTCAACTTGTCCAACTTTTCTTTCATACAGCGGTATTATAAGGTCAGTATGTTAACTGTGGTCATGGATCACTCTCTGATCTTCACAATGTTTGTTTCTAACACTTTCTAAACAAATATTTAAGTTGTAAATTCTTAGATTTCCTTCTTAAGAGCCAGCAACAGCATTCTTTAAATGTTCCTATGTACTTGTTTCATCTCTTTTCTTTTGTCTTTTTCTAAATGAACATCCTCTGTGTTACCTAGAGCTAACAATATGGGTAATCATTCCAGTTTTCAAAAGACATAGACTTTAAAATGACACCTGCAAATAAGCTGGAAAAGAAGTAACTTCAAAAGATCATAGTCATTCTCTTTGGAGGAATATATACATACATATATATATATATATATATATATATATATATATTTCAATTATTATCCCATGTGAATTTGTATTTCTTTATAACAAAGAACTCATAATAATAACTCATTATAAAATAAAAACAGTCTTACCATTCTGCTAACTCCTAAAAAATACTATGCAAAGAGGAAGATATGTTGCTATATAGACACCTTCTTTATATTGCAATATTTCTTCTACATAACCCAGATTTTCTTGATGCAACTAAATGATCTCTTTTTTTTCCCTGTCTTTTTCCTTTTTATTTTTATTTTCTCTTTTTTTTATAAATTCTGCTTTTCACAAACATATTTGCTGTTCAATGGTAAGGCTTTTTTTTTAACAGAATGACTAATATTTTATGTGAAATGGAATATTATATTTTCTTTCTGACAAGAGCTCAGTTAGAATTAACAATTATGTATTTGATAAATATTTAAAGTGAGAGATTTCCAAAATTGTCAGAAAAAAAATCTGCATTTCTTGGCAATTAACTGAAGTGTTCCAAATTCTGCATGGTATTACATAAGTGTAAGACACATCAGGAAGATGTTTTATGTCCCGATGGGAAGAAAGGGTATAAAAAAATTACAGGAAGATGTGTTAACTTTTGCTAAATTACTATTACAATGTGGGGAGAGTTGATACTTTTAATTGTAGAAGAGCAAGACATTAATCTGAAAGTTCGTATTGGTGTATGATTCATGTATAGAAATGGGGGAAAAGAGGGCCCATTTTAGGTCCAGGCAGAGAGATTCATACAGAATATATTGTTTTCAACAGTGATCTAGCAGCTAGTACTTCAATATGGTGAAAACCCTAGAGTCACCTCAGGTGAAAAGCAAAGAATATCTATTGAAATGGACTCTACTTTCGGGATCATATTAACAATTGCATTAGCAGGCCAGGGCTGGAGATGTAAAGGACCCTGTAATCATTTTATAAGGCTGCAAAATATTGTAGGAAACTAGATAGGATTTAAAGTTAGGGAATTTATTGGTCAGATCACTATTTGTGAAGATTGTTCTGACAGTTCTGGGGACAATCGATTGGCATCAAGGAACAATCCAAGCAGGAGATAATGGGAACTTTAACTAGGGTACAGGGTAGTGAGAACTGGAAATCGAAAAGATGGATTGAGGTATATGTGTGAATGTGATTACAGCTGCAGGATCAGCAGAGCTTGAATGTGTAGGAGAAATGAATTAATATTTCTGCACCAATTGCTAAGTTCATGGCTCAGAGCTATATTATAAAAATAAGACTAATATAAGAAAAGATAAACATTTATTTGTAGTTATTTTTATGTTATTTTCAAAAAGTTTCAAACCTAAAGTCTTAAGGAAACAAGTAAACCTGGACATATCATCCTTAAATCTGACAGAATTAACAGTTGGGCAGAAGTCATTCTTGAGGGCAAGGGGATATGATCCAATGGCAATAAATGGAAGAGCCACACAGCAAGGCTTTTTTTTCTCTCAGATTCTTCTTCATACATCTTTTAGTTAGACCCTTTCCCTCTGCGTATAAAGAAGAAAACTGAATGAGACTCATGTGACCTGCTTCAGGGGAGAAGTGAACAATGAGCTTGAAAGTGGTGTCCGAAGGTTTAATGATTAGCTTCAGTGAAGGGCAAGATGAAGTTTAAAATGATTTTCCCATTTCTGCTGTTTTCTTAAAACCTAAGATTTCAGAATTAGGGTATCAAGGTCTATATATCATCATAAGCATTATATGTAAGGATGAGAGTAAAGGATATGCCAAAGTAAGAGTCTAACACAGCTTATATAGCCTTTATTTAATGGATGTATGGGAGTACAAAAATACATTTAGGGAAATACAAAATACTTTGACTTGAATATACCAATCTCTAACATTGGCAGAAAAAGATATCACCAGTATCTGGCATAATTGACATAAAATTGGCACTATCTGTTTACAGGAAACTGAGCAATTTATAAAATAAAATATGTGACTAAAAATGTGGTGAATGAATATTAGTTACCTAATTTCTATGTGTGAATTGCTCTGACTTTTCCCAGGAATGACTGATACATGGAGTGAATACAAATCAAATTCAAGACCAAGAAAAATGTTCACATGATATGATGATGTTTCAAATCTTACCTTGCAGGCAAAAAGAAGCATAGTGATTTCTGATGAAGACAAGTTTTTTTTTTTTTTTTTTTTTGCACAGGTGAGAACAATCACTGGTGTCTAGTGAAAAGTATCACACATGAGGTACTGAAGGCATATAAGCAACGGACCACAATTCAAAACCCAGCGACCAGGTGAATATAACACTGTCAGCAAGGAAAATGATTGAGGTGACATGGATCTACTGATCAAGTCCATATATACTAGAAAGAAGAAAGAATTATATATATCATATATAAACTATATATACATACAAATATATACATGTTTTTAATGGAAATAGAATTCTATCCCTTCCCTCCCTCCAGTCTCTTCCTCAAATCTCTATGTCCTCCACAATCTATTTAATAGCCTCTCTTTCCTTGACTATGTTTGTTACATAATACATAGACATATTATGCATATGCACAATTCTATATAAGTATAACCTGCTAGGTCCTTTTTGTTATGTATAGATGCCATTAAGGCTGAATACTCTCTATTAGAAAAACAATAGGGGCTCATTCATAGAAGTGGTGAATTCTTTTTCTGCTAGCTGTCAATCAGTGCCTATCATTCTTTAGTGGTGTGACCCCACAAAAATAAACTCTTTCCATGTCCATGGATATTTCTATGTCATGATATTGCTACTGTTCTGGTTTTGTTTATATAACTGTTTCAATGAAAGATTTTTTTTTTCTGCAGAAGACTTCTTGATATTCTGACTCTTGCAGTCTTTCTACCCTCTTTTTGTTGTGGTCCCTGAGCCATTGATATAGAAGCTGTGCTAGAGATGTATTTATTCGTCCTGATCTCCCTAGGATATTTAGCGCTCTGCATTGTGTCCAGTTGTTTGTTTTTTGTTTTTGTGATGGACTCCATTGGCTTTAAAAGAAGCTTATTTGATGAGTGGTATTAGCTACACCTACCTATGGGAATAAGGATAAGATTTAGAATGTAGTAAGGAATTACACTGATCCAGCAAAGTAATGGTAGTTTTGACCTGGACTTAGTCCCAAAACTAATAGTGAGAGCAGGGTGGTGGTGGCGCACGCCTTTAATCCCAGCACTCGGAAGGCAGAGGCAGGCAGATCTCTGTGAGTTCGAGACCAGCCTGGTCTACAAGAGCTAGTTCCAGGACAGGCTCCAAAACCACAGAGAAACCCTGTATTGAAAAACCAAAAAAAAAAAAAGCTAATAGTGAGTAAGAGTGAATATATGGAACGTAAAAATTTACTGACAGACCATAATGTGTATATCACAGAGATACCATGTAATTTGTGTTTATATTTTGTTCAAGGTAAACAAATATATGTATACAAGATAATATAATCACTGAAAGAATCAGTACACTTGAATAATACCACTTAGTAAATATGCAGCCTTCTCTTTTCCTTTTCAATGACTGTTATCACATGTATTTCATTCAAACAATAAATAAAAGTGTTCAAACTAAAAGAAGCTTATTATGTTTTAATTTCGATGATCAGATTAAGTTGACTGAACATATTTATTAAAAAACAAAAACACATATCTAGAATATGGAGTCTAAAATTTATGAAAATAAAGGGTAGTTTTTAAAAAAAAATCACATGTGTTAATATGTGTTTAATCTTGTCTGCCATTACTGTTTGATGTTAATTGAAAGTTTAGCATTAATGTGACAACTGTTAGAAAACAAACTTGATTTGAAAGCTTCATGATGTGTCAGGTGGACAGTGAAAAAAGCATTGCTGCATCCATCACCCATTATTAGGAAGAATTTATAATGCACCTCCCAGCTTCATTTTCTCATTTAATTCTTCTTGAGGCTCATGCAAGTGTTTGCTTCCATAATGATTCAATTAACCAATGTTAATTAACCAATATTTTTTCCAATTTATTACTTGTATAAAATGAAGCCTTCTTATTTAGCAATGCCAAGGTTCTGAAGATAAAGCTTTACCAGTTCTTCAAGCCATTAAGAACTGCAAAGTGGTTTAATTGATATACTTAAAGTATAATTTATTTTAAATTTATAATTAAAAGTACTACACATTTCAAATAGGTTAGTGTGATACAGGGACAAATAGAAACATGCTTGTTATATGGAAATCTAAGGCTTACCAACTACTCGACTGTGGGAGAATTGTCTATATTCTGTCAATTATGTTTTAAATAAACGCTGATTGGCCAGTAGCCAGACAGGAAGTATAGGCAATAAGACAGGAAGTAGAGGAGGATCTGGGAGAACAGGAAAATTCTGGGAAGAAGGAAGCCCATTCCTCTGCAGTTGTGTGCCTGCCACAGAAGAAGCAGTATGTGACTGCCTCGCTGAAAAAGGTATTGAGCCATTATATTAGAATAATGGGCTAATATAAGTTATAAGAGTTAATATGAAGGCTGAGCTAATGTGCCAATCAGTTTATAACTAATGTAGACCTCTAAGTGATTTCTTTGGGACTTAACAATTGTGGGAACCAGGCAATACCGAAAACCCTCAGACAACATTCGACATCGACTTGATTTTTCCTAAGACTTGAGGATCCATGTTTAGATGATTCTGTCAACAACTGGCATAAGGAACAAAAAGAAAGTACTTCATTGTGGGTGTCACTTGGGAGAGATAGGAAGTGGAAAGAGAATTACCTAGAAAGTCCATGTTTTGTTTTGTGTTCTTCTCATTAAGGAAGCTAGTTGTGTTTTTGTATATGCAAGCTCAACTAATTGGAAAATTACATTTTTAAGCTGTGTGGATCTGGAAATATAAAGATCAAGGGGGACTGGTATTACTCTCCTATAAATTAATAGCCTTGAAGAAAATTACTTGAAGTCAGCTGTATGAAAGTAAACATTAGGATAAACACATATATAAATTCTATAAACGACAGAGCTTCTCTTGACAATGAACAGAACAATAACACAATAAGCTATGTGTGTTCCTGGCATGTATGCATTATCAACAAGAAAGTCAGATGCAGAGTACTACTTCTAAAGTTTCATTGCAGTCTTGTATAAAAATAACACTTTAGCAATTAGAAATGAAGTAATAGAACAAATAAATTACATGTGAATTCATAAATAAGTAACAGGATATCATTAACATAGATTGCTAATATTCCATTGGAAATTATTTGAACATTACTGAACAGAGGAAATGTTTGAGATATAATTGAGGACAAAAATGTCTGTGAAGTAACACCCAGAGTGAATTACAGCCCTCCATACAAACTTGAAAACACCAAGACATGTAGATGCATAAATAAACAAAATAAATAATAAAAGAGCTATGAAAAAGAAGACATAACTCCATGATTAGGAAAGACATTTGCAAACTATATGTTTTACAGTTAAGCAACAAGAATTTACATAGTTAAGCTGAACACATTGAAAATATTTCAAAATGTTAGGCATGTAGCATTAAGATTTAGAAGAAATTATTTAGAATGCAAAACTGAAAAAAAGCAATAATAGAGATGAAAATATATTTAATAAATAACGGCCTGGATGTTCTTTAAGATAGTATGATGAATAATAAGTACTTGTAATGATACCCAATTAATGTCTTTCCTGTTATGGTCAAAGAAATTACAGAATAAAAAGTAGTTATGTATGCAAGCTTTGAAAAGAGATGACCACCATGTAAATTATGATTCTGTCAGTCAGTAGCTTTACAACTTTGATTAAAGTTATTCATTCCACTAAACCCTAGTTTTCCTATTTTTATTTTAAATAGATGAGATAATGCACATGAGAATGTTATTGAATAGAGTTGCTCCTTGGAAATGTTGCCTTTAATTAATAAATATCCTGTACACAGGAACAAAAAGTTTTAATAGTCTGTATAGAGAGCTGGAGAGATGGCTAAGATAGCTAAAATCATGTTTCGCTCTTTCAGAGGATCAGAGTTTGTTTCTTTGCACTCTCCTGTGAACCAATTGTGTTTCATTGTTTGTAAATACAATAAAACCCTTTTATTAAATTTCTTCTTCTTAGTGCCTGTATACAAACAAGTGAGATAGTTATGTTGTTCGACTGGTATTTCCAGGGTTGAAGGATATTGAGAAAAAAAACCTTTACCTTTGGACTCCACCTCTCTGTTCTCCTTAAATTTAAAATTACCATATGAAACAGTGGAGATATTTGGGTCTTATTTTTGGAGGAGGGGTGTTTTTGCTTTTCTGTTTTTTTTTTTTTTTTCAATATGGTTTCATCTATCCCAGTCTTGTCTCAGACCAGCTACATAGCCAAGGATCACCTCAAACTTTATATCTCCTTGTCTCTCCTCTCATATACCACACCAAGCTGAGGGGTCCTCTTCAGTGGCCTTCTTGGTTAATTAGAACTCTACCACGTCTTGGTGCCCTTATCTTGTAAAAAATGTCCCTCAAAAGTTGTGTAATATGACTTAAGAAAAAAATTGTGTAATATATTTGGTACATGAATGATAGTATGAAAGCATCTAATTTTATATTTTTTAGCATTGACAAGTGCTATATTTATCAAAAGTCTTTGAGAGCCTTTTCCATTGAGCTAAACAACAACAACAAATAGGAAAGAAAGAAAGAAAGAAAGAAAGAAAGAAAGAAAGAAAGAAAGAAAGAAAGAAAGAAAGAAAAAAGACAGAAGAAAAAAACTATTAAGCAATTGACTTGAGTCTGCTGGTAGTAGAGACAGATAGCTTGAATAATTCAGGTGATTTGGGAACCTTAAGCTATCTAAATTAGGACTGGTTGTCTCCAATTCATTTAATTCATGTTTGGTTCTTCATTTCATTTTGTCTGAAAGAACATTTATTGTTGTAAGATGAATTATTTCCTCAAATTGCATTTAGAAAGCCATTCTTAATGCTGTCAGACAGCTAGAAAAAAAAAAGAACTTTCTAGCACAATATTCTCTTCATAATGAGTAAGCTAGGAAATATTTTATTTCACAATAACAAAACTTAGAAATATGACATGGACAATAGAAAGTGTTTATTTATATAAAGTCTGGAAGCCTTATATGATCTCATGAACATTCTTAGTGTAAGTCTAGACTCTAATAACCATCATTAATTAAAAATGAAAACTTTTTAGTAAAAATATCAACCTACTAACAATGATGTACAATATAGTTAATAGTGAGCGTTTATGAAGTATGATTTAGTTATGTTCTTAAAAATGTGAATATTGGGAATGAGAACATCACAGAAGTTAAGTGTCCTGCCTAAGTTTCTATGAGTTAACACAGCCCACACATTCAAACAAATCATTGTGAATGGAGTATTTCCCTAACCCACTTTTAGAACTTAGTACAGTCATGAGTATTTTGTTATAGAATGTCTTATAATAGTGAAGAGGGTTTATATTTTCTGAATATGTGAAGATGAAAGTTTAAATGTCTATCCAGTCTCTTTTAACATCTCCATAAGAATTACCAGTAGTTCTAGGAATCAATTCTACAATTTCAAAATTTGAGTGCTTTTGCTATATGCAGCAAAGAGGGTTTTTGTTGTTGTTGTTTTGGTTTTTGTTTGTGGATGTGGATTTTATTTAACGTTTACATTTCTCAAGCTATATGATCTAGCACTACAATCTTGCAAAGAGTTTTAGAATTCAGTCCAGAGTACATACTGCATTTGTAGTGAAGCTCTGCTACTTAATCTTGATTGCCCTATTCAGTTGTTTATGTTCCTCAAAGGAATTAGTTGGCTTTTATCTCTCAGTTGCAGACAGAAGCTGAAAGGAGTGACTTCAGAAACTAGAATTTTGGCAGAAAAGCAATTGCCTGGGGTAAAGAAACTAAGGATATTTCAACACACACAGTGTTTTGACAATGGCTCAAATTGTCATGGAGTACTGATTAGGAAACATTGCCAAGATCATAGACTTTCAATAAATTCATGGTAAAACAGGCTTGTCAAACTCTGCTTAGTAGGAATAGGTAAATTGCTTCAGGGATTTTTCTTTTGAAGGACTGAATGGTAATTATCATGTGAATATATCTTCCTCATTTCATAGTCTTATAGCCAAGGAAGAAAAACAGCTACAATTAGCACCTCAATGGAGCTCACACATTCAAAATACTTAGCAGATACTAACTAGAACCTGGGGATTCCAGTGTGCAACATCACTGGGATTGCTAGACCTAGACTGCATACAACAAGGGTTTGATAGTTGATATCTGTCTAATAGCTTTTCCTGAATATTTAGCAGACTGCTCTCTTCTCAGGACAGATTGCCGTTAATGACACTGATTAGTGTTGTAACTGGTTTTCTCAGGTTGACAGCAAAAATTGACATGACCATATCTACTATTTTATTTCTCCAATATGCCTTTTGACAAGAAAGCCAACATTTTGGGATTAGCAATTAAATCAAAATGAAAATTGGTGAAAGGTGCTTTTTCCTCCACACTTACATCTTCTGAAATTCTTTCCTTCAACTGCCTGAACGTTGTGCTGTCTTACAAACAAAGCTTTTCATAGAAATAAAGCCACTGCACAGTACCCACAGAAGACACATTTAACAGTGCAAATGTACCTGAGATTTATTTTGTCATACTAGAACAGTTACACTTTTAGATTGCGATTTCAGTAAACAGCATACTTAAGTAATGCAAAAGGCTTCATTCTATGACCATTTTTAAATTATGTTTTAACGAGACTAAAAACACAGAAAGAAACCAGTTTCTCAAACAAAAATTGTCTCAGGTGATCTTCAGAAGATGACCAATTCTTTTCAGGGTGCAGCCTTGCCCTCATGGATAATTGGCCTTATCTTTCAGGAAAGGAGTGGTCTACCTTATAAGGTTCTGCTTTTCCTAGAATCCCAGGTGTTTGTGTCATCAGGGAATGGAGTTCCCTTTTGGCAGTTGGTAATCTTGTTAATAAAAGTGATTAAAAAACAGACTCTGAATAAAAGGATGTTTTATTAAAATTTTAGAAAACAAGACAGACCAGCTGTAAATCATGACAGCAATTGGGAAGGGAGCTGGATTAGAAGAAAAGATAAAGCCTTGTCTTTTTTTTTTTTTATCTTTTTTTTTCTTTTTTTATTGAGAAAAGGAGAAAAAAAAAAAGCAAGTTTCTACCTCCTCCCAGCCTCCCATTTCCCTCGCCCTCCTCCCACCCTACACCCCCTCCTCCCACCCTTCTCCCCCTCCCCCCACTCCTTTCCCCCTCCCTCTTCAATCCAAAGAGCAGTCAGGGTTTTCTGCCCTGTGGTAAGACCTAGGACCTCCCACCTCCGTCCATATCTAGGAAGGTGAACATCCAAACTGGCTAGGCTCCCACAAAGCCATCACATTACGTAGGATCAAACTCCCATGCCATTGTCCTTTGCATCTCATCAGCCCTCATTGTTTGCCATGTTCAGAGAGTCCAGTTTTATCCCATGCTTTTTCAGTCACAGTCCAGCTGGTCTTGGTGAGCTCTCAATAGATCAGCTCCACTGTCTCAGTGGGTGGGTGCATCCCTCGTGGTCCCTACTTCTTTGCTCATGTTCTCCCTCCTTCTGCTCCTCATTGGGACCTTGGGAGCTCAATCCAGTGCTCCTGTGTGGGTCTCTGTCTCTATCTCCATCCATCACCAGATGAAGGTTCTATGATGATATGCAAGATATTCCTCAGTATTGCTCTAGGATAATAGGGTCATTTCAGGTTCCCTATTCTCAACTGCCCAAGGAACTAACTGGGGACCTCAGCTTGGGCACCTGGGAACCCCTCTAGGGTCAGGTCTCTTGCCAACCCTAAAGTGGTTCCCTTAACTAAGAATTGTGGTTCCATGCTCCCCTGTTCAACCTTCCTTTATCCCAATCCTCCTGTTTTCCCAAGGCCCGAACTCCTTCCCTTCTAACTTTTCTCTCCCCATCTCCCCTTACCCCCATCCCACCCCACCCCCAAGATCCCAATTTTCTCCCTGGCAATTTTGTCTACTTCCCTTAGCCAAGAGGATAACTATATGTTTTCCCTTGGGTTCCCCTTCTTACTTAGCTTCTTTAGATTCACCTATTGTAGACTCCGTGACCCTTATTTATGGCTAGAAACCAATTATGAGTGAGTACATCCCATGTTCATCTTTTTGGGTCTGGGATAGCTCACTCAGGATAGTGTTTTCTATTTCCATCCATTTGCATGCAAAATTAGAGAAGTCATTGTTTTTTACCGCAGCGTAGTACTCTAATGTGTAGATATTCCATACTTTCTTCATCCATTCTTCCATTGAAGGGCATCTAGGTTGTTTCCAGGTTCTGGCTATTACAAATAATACTGCTATGAACATAGTTGAACAAATGCTTTTGTCATAAGATAGGGCATCTCTTGGGTATATTCCCAAGAGTGGTATTGCTGGGTCCAGGGGTAGGTTGATTCCGAATTTCCTGAGAAACCAAAACACTGACTTCCATAGTGGTTGCACGAGATTGCATTCCCACCAGCAATGGAGGAGGGTACCCCTTCCTCCACAACCTCTCCAGTAAAGGTTATCGTTGGTGTTTTTGACTTTAGCCATTCTGACAGGTGTAAGATGATATCTCAAAGTTGTTTTGATTTGCATTTCCCTGATTGATAAGGAAGTTGAGCATGACCTTAAGTGTCTTTTGGCCATTTGAACTTCTTCTGTTGAGAATTCTCTGTTCAGATCAGTGCCCCATTTTTTAATTGGGTTAATTAGCATTTTAAAGTCTAGTTTCTTGAGTTCTCTATATATTTTGGAGATCAGACCTTTGTCTGTTGCGGGGTTGGTGAAGATCTTCTCCCAGTCAGTAGGTTGCCTTTGTGTCTTAGTGACTATGTCCTTTGCTTTACAGAAGCTTCTCAGTTTCAGTAGGTCCCATTTATTCAATGTTGCCCTTAATGTCTGTGCTTCTGGGGTTATATCTAGGAAGCAATCTCCTGTGCCCATCTGTTGTAGGGTATTTCCCACTTTCTCTTCTATCAGGTTCAGTGTGTTCGGGCTGATATTGAGGTCTTTAATCCATTTGGACTTGAGTTTTGTGCACGGTGAAAGATGTGGGTCTATTTTCATTCTTCTACAGGTTGACATCCAGTTGTGCCAGCACCATTTGTTGAAGATGCTTTCTTTCTTCCATTGTATACTTTTAGCTCCTTTATCAAAAATGAGGTGTTCATAGGTTTGTGGGTTAAAATCCGGGTCTTCTATACGATTCCATTGGTCGACTTCTCTGTTTTTATGCCAGTACCACACTGTTTTCATTACTGTAGCTCTGTAATAGAGTTTGAAGTCAGGGATGGTAATGCTTCCAGAAGATCCTTTATTGTATAGGATTGTTTTGGCTATCCTGGGTTTTTTGTTTTTCCATATAAAGTTGATTATTTTCCTCTCCAGATCTGTGAAGAATTTTGATGGGATCTTGATGGGGATTGCATTGAATCTATAAATTGCCTTAGGTAGAATTGCCATTTTTACTATGTTGATCCTCCCAATTCAAGAGCAAGGTAGATCCATCCATTTTTTTGGTATCCTCTTCAATTTCTTTCTTCAATGCCTTAAAGTTCTTGTCAAGTAGATCTTTCACTCCCTTGGTTAGATTTACCCCAAGATATTTTATGCTGTTTGTGGCTATCGTGAATGGTGATGCTTCTCTGATTTCCCTCTCTGCTTCCCTATCCTTTGTGTATAAGAGGGCGACTGATTTTTTTGGAGTTGATCTTGTATCCTGCCACATTACTAAAGCTGTTTATCAGCTGTAAAAGTTCTTTGGTGGAGTTTTGGGGGTCGCTTAAGTACACTATCATATCATCTGCGAATAACGAAAGTTTGAATTCTTCCTTTCCAATTCGAATCCCCTTGATCCCATTATGTTGTCTTATTGCTATTGCTAAAACTTCAAGTACTATATTGAAGAGGTATGGCGAGAGTGGACATCCTTGTCGTGTTCCTGAGTTAAGCAGGATGGCTTTGAGTTTCTCTCCGTTTAATTTGATGTTAGCTGTCGGCTTGCTGTATATAGCTTTTATTATATTTAGGTATGACCCTTGTATCCCTAATCTCTCTCAGTCTTTTAACATAAATGTATGTTGAATTTTGTCGAATGCTTTTTCAGCATCTAATGAGATGATCATATGGTTATTTTCTTTCAGTTTATTTATATGCTGGATTACATTGATAGATTTTCGTATGTTGAACCAGCCCTGCATCTCAGGAATGAAGCCTACTTGATCATAATGGATAATATTTCGGATGTGTTCTTGGATTCGTTTTGCCAGTATTTTGTTGAGGATTTTTTGCGTCGATGTTCATGAGTGAGATTGGCCTGTAATTCTCTTTCCTGGTTGAGTCTTTGTGTGGTTTTGGTATCAGTGTAACTGTAGCTTCATAAAAGGAATTAGGTAATGACCCTTCTGTTTCTATATTGTGGAATACATTAAGGAGTATAGGTATTAGCTCTTCTTGGAAGTTCTGGTAGAATTCCGCATTGAAACCATCTGGTCCTGGGCTTTTTTTGGTAGGGAGGTTTTTGATAACAGCTTCTAATTCTTCGTGACCAACAGGTCTGTTTAGATTGTTCACCTGGTCCTGGTGTAACTTTGGTATATGGTATTTATCTAAAAAAGTGTCCATTTCTTTTACATTTTCGAGTTTCGTGTTATACAGGCTTTTGTAATAAGATCTGAAGATTCTCTGTATTTCCTCTGTGTCTGTGGTTATGTCCCCCTTTTCATTTCTGATTTTATTAATTTGTGTATTCTCTCTCTGCCGTTTGATTAGTTTGGATAGGGGTTTATCAATCTTGTTGATTTTCTCCAGGAACCAGCTTTTTGTTTCATTGATTCTTTGGATTGTTTTCTGTGTTTCTATTTTGTTGATTTCAGCCCTCAATTTGATTATTTCCAATCTTCTACTCCTCCTAGGTGAGTCTGCTTCTTTTTTTTCTAGAGCTTTCAGGTGGGCTGTTAAGTCTTCAGTATGAGCTTTCTCTGTTTTCTTTAAGTGGGCACTTAGTGCTATGAACATTCCTCTTAGGACTGCTTTCATAGTGTCCCAAAAGTTCGAGTATGTTGTTTCTTTATTTTCATTGAATTCAAGGAAGACTTTAATTTCTTTCTTTATTTCTTCCTTAATCCAGGTATCGTTCAGTAGTTGACTGTTCAGTTTCCATGAGTTTGTAGGCTTTCTGGGGGTAGCATTGTTGTTGAATTCTAACTTTAATTCATGGTGATCTGATAAGATGCAGGTGGTTACTAATATTTTTTTTGTAACTGTGTAAGTTAGCTTTGCTACCGAGTATGTGGTCAATTTTCGAGAAGGTTCCATGAGCTGCAGAGAAGAAGGTATATTCTTTCCTCTTCGGATGGAATAATCTAAAGATGTCTGTTAAGTCCATTTGCTTCATTACCTCCATTAATTCTCTAATTTCTCTGTTAGGTTTCTGTTTGATTGACCTGTCCATTGGTGAGAGAGGAGTGTTGAAGTCTCCTACTATTAGTGTGTGTGGTTTGATGGCTGCCTTGAGTTTTAGTAATGTTTCTTTTACATACGTGTGCGATTTTATATTAGGGGTGTAGATATTCAGGATTGAGACTTCATCCCGATGAATTGTTCCTGTTATGAGTATAAAATGTCCCTCTCCATCTCTTCTGATTGATTTAAGTTTGAAGTCAACATTGTTAGAAATTAGTATGGCCACACCTGCTTGTTTCTTAGGTCCGTTTGCTTGATAAGCATTTTCCCAGCCCTTTACTCTGAGTAGGTGCCTGTCTTTCTGGTTGAGGTGTGTTTCTTGTAGACAGCAGAATGTTGGATCCTGTTTTTGTATACAATCCCTTAGCCTGTGCCTTTTTATAGGTGAGTTGAGCCCATTGACATTAAGTGATATTAATGACCAGTGGTTGTTAACTCCGGTCACTTTTTTAGTAGTAGGGTTTGTGTGTTTCCCTTCTTTGAGTTGCGCTGGTGAAAGGTCTCTAGATGACTGAGTTATTGTGGGCATTGTTGGACTCCTTGGTTAGTGATTTTCCTTCTATAATTTTCTGTAAGGCTGGATTTGTGGCTACGTATTGTTTAAATTTGTTTTTATCCTGGAAAATTTTGTTTTCTCCATTTATAGTGAACGAAAGCTTGGCTGGATATAGTAGTCTGGGCTTGCATCCATGATCTCTTAATTTTTGCTGTACATCTATCCAGGACCTTCTGGCTTTCACGGTTTCCATAGAGAAGTCAGGTGTAAGTCTGATAGGTTTACCTTTATAAGTAACTTGGCCTTTTTCCTTTGCGGCTCTTAATATTCTTTCTTTATTCTGTATATTTCGTGTTTTGATTATTATATGGCGAGGGGATGTTTTTTTTTTGATCCAGCCTATTTGGTGTTCTGTATGCTTCTTGAACCTTCATAGGTACCTCTTTCTTCAGGTTGGGAAAGTTTTCTTCTATAATTTTATTAAGTATATTTTCTGTACCGTTGAGCTGCACTTCTTCTCCTTCTTCTACTCCAATTATTCTTAGGTTTGGTCTTTTTATTTTGTCCCAAATTTCCTGAATTTTTTGTGATGAGAATTTGTTGGTTTTGCTGTTTTCTTTGATCAGTGTGTTTATTTTCTCTATGGTATCTTCAGTGTCTGATATTCTCTCTTCTATCTCTTGTAATCTGTTGTTAGTACTTGTCTCTGTCGTTCCTGTTCATTTACCCAGATTTTCCATCTCCTTTCTTCCCTCGGTTTGTGCTTTCTTCATTGCTTCCATTTCATTTTTCATGTCTTGAACTGCTTCCCTAACCTGTTTGATTGCTTTTTCTTGTTTCTCTTGGTTTTCTTGCGTGTCTTTGAGCGATTTATTCATTTCCTCTACCTTTTTGTTTGTAATCTCTAATTGTTTATGGCAGTTTTTCACCTCCTGTTTAAGGTCCTCTATTACTTTCATATAGTTCACTTTTGAGTCGATTTCTTCTATTTCTTCAGGAGTAGGGTGTACAATTCTTCTTATTTCGGGATCCCTGGTTTCTGTTGGTGTCATGTTGCCTTTCAGGTTGTTGGAGGAATTCTTGTATTGGCGCCTTCCCATCTCTTCCTTCAAATGGAGCCAGGAGAGACCTGGTCTCTTGGTCCAGTCTTTGCTGTGATTGACTCTCTGGGTATATCTCTTCAGTGTAGAAGCACGAACCATTCCTGTCCCAATGGGATTCCTCAGCAACTAAGCCGGGCCGCTAGGTAGCCCAATGATCCAGGGCCAACAGGATGAATGGAGCAAGGCGGGGGGGGGGGGGGGGGGGGTGGTATCCAGAAGCGCGAAGGAAGCCTGGCGCTGGAGCTGAAGATGCCTGGCTCCCTTACAGGGGACCCTGAGGCCTGCCCAGTAGGCAGGCACTCACCGCTCTGGGTGGGTCGCCTTAGTTTAGGAGCTTGAAACTGTACTTGAGCACTGGTCCTAGGGCAGGGTTGGGGAGGGGTGTTGGGGGGGCTGGGTCGTGCGAAAGAAAGACAGCCCTGCAGAAGGAGCTGGGGGAGGGGGTTTGTGCTCTCTTCTGGGACAGTCCGCCCCTGGATAGCACACACTCACCCGTCCTGATGGGATTCCTCAGCAACTCAAAGCCTTGTCTTTTGAGTTAGGGCCTAAGAATATAGGCTGGTTCAACCTTAGAATTTAACAAACAGCTGTATGGGGATGGGAGGTTAAGAAAAAAGTTAGTAGGCCTACCGCATCTATTCTAAAGGTTTCATTCAGTAATTTACTCTTTTGCTAATGTATCCAGATAAACACTATCATGATATACTGCTGTGGAATAATCCCTTTGTACTCTGAAGGTTTGTCGCAGTGATTGATTTAATAAACAAGCTGACTGGATAGTAGCTGAACTGAATAAGTTTACACAAAAGAGCCAAACTAGTAAAATGATGGGAAGAAGGACAGAGTCAGAAGAGTAGCCAAAAAGACAGAAGGTGTCAGATATACAAAATGGGACAGAGATAAAAGTCACAAGACTTGGAGCAGCACATAGATTAATAGAAATGGGTTAAGGTTTAAGAGTTAATTAGTAATAAGCCTCGACTATCAGCTGAGCATTTATAATTAATATTAAGCCCTTTGTGGATATTTTGTAGCTGGTGATTGGGGCAAGAAAACTCTGCCTACAATATACATTTTCCAGATGAGTTAGGACCACAGTTAAAACCTATTTAGAAATTATCAGATCATTGAGAAAGGACCTTTTTCTTGTAAACAACTTTGAGCCCTGCCCCCTGTTTAATACATTATCTTTCAGGATTGGGAAAGTATGATAATCCTCCCTCCTCAAAATTTAACATGAAAAGAGAAAGTACTGAAATTCCATCATTTTTAAGATGTAAAATGCCCTATGAAAGGAAGGTGGAAACAGTAGTGTATTCTGGAGGCCTATTAAAGAAATAATCCTGGTAAACCACGGCTTTTCTTGGTTTTAGGGTTAGAAGTTATTTATTTTGTATAACACACTCTATGAAATGACTTTGGTCAAGAGAATGAGACCTGAGTCAGATGTCAGGCCCAACTTTTCAAGCTGCCTGGAAGATTACACTATTGTCTCCTCCTCTAATAATTAATCCAATTGAGCCTGCCAGTGACCTGGACAGAAAAAGTGACACCCACTTCTCACAGGAAAAATAGGCATTTATTCCAGAAAACTTGGAAAATGAAACACCATCCACTTAATCACATAGGTTGACACAATTGCCATGATTCATTCTTCCTCTATGGAGAATTTTCCTCTCCAACCATCCCGTTGGCCATTGCCTACTCTCATCCCTTAAGAGAATTGCACCTAGGACTAGAATAAGTTTTGTCTACTCTACTACATTCTGTCTGTATCCTCTCAATCCTTTCTGTGGAGAACATTAGATCATCGAAAAGGCTAGAACAAGAGCCTGGTAAAAAGATTTGCAAGAAGTTTTTATGATTCCTCAGTCTCCATTCATAACTACCACACATATTGCCTCTCAGCAAAAGAGGAAATGTAGAAAATGTTTTCATTCATAAGAAAAGTGAAAAAATGAGATTTTAGTTTTGACAAAAATGATAACTATGATTTGTTTCAAAATGACTCAAGGATTGACTTATACATCAGAGTCAGAATGTTCTAACCCTGAAAACACAAAGCTTTGTGTGTAAGAGCTAATAGCTAATTTAGATTTTTTATTAGTCTATCACAAGTGAAAAAGGGAATCATTTAGACTATTTGCTAAAATAGACTGCTTTAGAGCTATGAGAACAAAGGACAGAAATTACACTCAAGCAAATACTGGCTAAATTCACAGAAATAAAAAAAAAGATAACAGCGTATCAATGGAAAAAAAATACATCAAATGGACATAAGCCCAGTGACATCAAAGCTCAAAATGATAAAATTATTTATTATAGATGTTAGAAGCAGCTTAATCCACCTTTCTTCCTTCTGAAGATCACACCAGTCAAGATTTTTTGTTCTCTTGAAATTCATGTTATTGGTTTCTTGGGTAAAAGTAGCCAATAAAATAATGGCATTCTTGATTACTTCCTGACATGACATGATCATTTCAAGCATCAACTCACAGCCTCTGTTGTTATATACAGGAGATCAAGTCAGTCAGTAATACAGCATGGATGCAAGAGAGATCTCTCAAATTCCACCCCTAACAGAGTTGCTAGTTGATAGCTGCTGAGTGAAGGAGTCACTCTACTTTAAAGGAGTGGTTGCTAGTAGTTTGATCATGCCTAAGTTGATGGCAAGGTGGCTATGTGCATATAGACAACACTAATTGGATGTAGGGTTTAATAACAACAAAAAAAAAACAATAAAAGAAGACATACAAATGGGATGTAATGAATTTGAGAGAACAGCAGAGCAAGTTGCAAGGAGGTAGTAGTGAATGAATATGATTGATATAAATATGAATATGAACCTTTCAAAAACTAAAAATGTTACTAAAATGCTATTTTGATTTTAATAAAACATTACATAACAAAGCTAGACTATTAGAACTAAGAAAATAACTTATAACATGAGTTTATATCAATTTGCAACAGACTGTTAGAAGTTATGCATGATAACTCATGACTGTAATCCTAGCACTTGTGAGATTGCACCATGTATTCAAGGCTGGCCGGTGCTCCACAATGGATTTCTCTTTCAAAATAGCAACAATATAACATTTGTCTGTGGCTTACCTTAGCCTCTGCAGGCATCTTAAGAGACAGCTAGTTCCAGGACAGGCTCCGAAACCACAGAGAAACCCTGTCTCGAAAAACCAAAAAAAAAAAAAAAAAAATTATCTCATGATGGTTTTATTTGGTATGGAGCAGAGCTACATACACATTTATTAAGAGATACGGTTTTTAATGTTCAAAATCCAGACTTTTTGTGTACAAATGTACCAGAAAATATAATTATACTTCTGCTGTGCCCAATCTCTCCTTTCTGCCTTTTCATGTTTTAGGGGATGCACAGAAGTCTCAACCTTCTAAGTTACCAGGGTTTATGTGAATTCTAAGGGGAAAGAAGCAGGAAATAGCATTGTTTTGCTGCCTGTACTTGAAACTTTCTTCCCCCAAACTATCTCCTTTCAATCATCCTTTGACAAAGTAGTTAAAGTGATCAGAAATTTAAGAAAGTGGAATATAAGGTCAAAATACAGTGCTTCAAGTTCCCCTTTGCTCCCCAAACAGCCTCTCAACTGTTTATAAATCTAGATTCAGGAAATGTAATGCTATCTTTTGGCCTCCTCTGAGGATGTTGACTGCATATGATACACAGATATACATACAGAAAAAGCACACAGATGCACATAGACACTCACACAGACACACACACACACACACACAAATGAAATTTAGAAAAAAAGAATGAATCTATTCAGTTTAGTAAATAAGAGTACCAGTAATTTGGATCAATGTACATTTTTGATGTAAATTTCCAATAATGTAATCTCAGAATGGAATATATATATATATATATATATATATATATATATATATTCCATGTGCTATAGTCATATTTTTGTAAGTCTAAAATTAATTTACCTTCACTCTAAGGAGGATTATACTTTTGGGAAAAAAAAAGAATAGCAAGCATAATGCCAGGAGTCTAACTCCATTGGTTAAGGTAATTTTATAGGAATTTGAGGTTTTACTCTCATCTGGAGTTGTGCACATTTTCCTACTCTTGCCTCAAGAAAAATTATGTGATATTATGTGAGGGACTGTGTGTGTGATAAAGTAACTCAGTGACACATGCACATGTTTTTCTCTTAGAGGAAGGTTGTTGAAACAGGGAGAAGAGGGATTAGTGAGAAAGATATTCAGTTGTTTGAATTACCCAAACATGAACATACCAAAAATGCTTAATCTGATTCATATTTTCAAATTTAAAAGGAAAAAAGATAGAAATCCCAGGATATACCGAGATTCAGGCTTTCCAGCTTCAGACAACAATTTCATTGGGTATCTAAGCTGACCTAGAAATTTTGGATTAGGCATAAAAGGTGAGAGCTTTAGAAAAGTTACTATACTTATGCTCAAGGCTGCACAAGAAGTCATTCTCATTATCAATCTTCATGAACAGGTCTGGCTGCTCTTCTTGAAGATTATGAACATTGCAATGAAAGCAAGCATTTGCTTTTCAACTCTGGTCAAAGAATTTAATACCAGAACAAATCTTTTGTAAAGGGAAAAAACACACCTATTCAGGATTAAAAATGGACTCCAAAAAAAAAAAGGTCAAGAATATCCCCATGTTTCCAAAGTGATTTCAAAGATGGTGATTTCCCTCTAGCTGTTCTGAAAATATACAATATCTCCTCCAGGTAAATGCCTCCCCATAATGGGAAAGTTTTCACAGAAGAATGAAGAGATTTTGAATAAAATACAAATGGATAAAAGGGTAAAAAGTAGGACAGGGGAGGCTATTTTAGCAGAGATGAAATCAGAAGAAAGACTACTTTGTTGGCCAGCAGATTGGAGAAACAAACTATCTACCATATTCTGTTGTATTGCTTTATGTGATTCCCTGGCAGAAGAAAGAAATTAAAGGGACTAGACTGAGTAACTGTGGCAAATATTTGTCTTAAGTTTCCAGGAGAATCCCTTACTGACTGCAACCTGCAGGGATCATTACAGTGTTCCATATCCAACCCTGTTTCTTGAGCAGGTAGGTAATTTTTATGCTGCTGCCCAAATGATTGATAACTAGTTTGTGGAGTAAGGGGAGGATGTGCAGACACAGAGGCGGCACTGCACCAGTACTGTAGATCATTTGTATAGATGTGGAAAGCAGAAACTTGGGAGTATGCAATTTACCAATAAAACAAATGAATTGATAGACATTTTGAGGTTGGCTCCAAGAAGGGAGAATGAAAATGGGATGCTCATAAAATTCTTATCTAAATATATTACAGAATTTTTTTTCAGAAAGGTACCTTATAAGTAAAAGAAATGAAACGTTATTTGCCAAGCTATGCACTTGGGCTCTAGTAGAAAGAAGATTTAACAAATTCTGGTCATGGAAAGTAAATGTATCAAGACTTACAATGTAAATCTCAGGTACCCTATAAAACCTATGTTTACTCAGAGATCCCCTGCCTGAGAAAACTGCTTAAACAGCAAACCCTTTGCCTAGAAAAATTTGATATTAAGTGTCTTCTCTGCAGAAACATTTGTACACACATACAAATGGTACCTATAGAAGGGTAAATTTTACGTCGTAATAGCAAAAGTATAGAAACCAACTAAATGTCCGTATACAAGGAAATAAACTACAGGAAATTTTTCTATGATATTCTAGTAGATATATACAAAATAATGTCAGGATTGCTAACATACAATGTATGCCATATCGCATGATATATGTATAAAGTTGTATCATCTATTTGTACAATATAATGATGAAAGCAATTGACACTTTAATATATTTATGATGTGGGAGTGTCATATATCAATCTGTTGATTTCATTGGTTAAGTAATAAAGAAACTGCTTGGCCCTGTGGGTGGAGTAAACAGAACAAAATGCTGGGAGGAAGAGGAAGTGAGGTCAGACTCCACAGATCTCCTCTCGGGAGCAGATGCCTGAGAGAGACACCATGCCCCGCTCCTGGGCAGACACATGCCATGAAGCTCCGACCCAGGATGGACTAGGCTAGAATCTTCCCGGTAAAACCAGTTCTCACAGATTATTAGAGATGGGTTGATCGGGATATCAGAATTAGCCAGTAAGAGCTAGAGCTAAAGGGCCAAGCAGTGTTTAAATGAATACAGTTTGTGTGTTGTTATTTTGGGGCATAAGCTAGCCAGGCGACTGGAGTGCCAGGGACGCAGCCCCCCCACCACTCTTATTACTACAGATTGGCGCCCACGTGGACAACTGAATCCACAGAAAACCTGAAAAAGCTTGGGAAAGAGTAAAGCATGTTTTCTTGATAGTGACAATTTCTCGGATCTACTCTGCTTGCTAGAGGCAAGCAAGCACCTCATTTAATAGAGGCTTCCTGACTCAGCTTTAGCTGCAAAACCCTGCAGCTCATTAAGAGGTCCTACCACGAAACACTTAAATGGTGTTGACGAAAAGCTGATTGCATACTTTTCAGTTTTCAGCCGTAGCAGGAAAAAAGCTGCGCCGTTTAAAAATGCCAGCTTTCTGGGCTGTCCTGCCAGGGCAAACTCTGACTATTTGAGGCAGGAGGGCCAGCTACCGAGAGAGGACTTGAGTGTTGTCTGTTGTAGCTCACTGGCTGGCAGGGACCTTGAAACGCCATAGAGTTGTGGCTATAAACATGGCTGCAGCCTGTATATCTGCCATGAGGCTGGAAAGCTAAGGAATGGGCTGGATCCAGCCGTCAAAGCCACGGCTTTAGTCCTACTGAGATTGCTTGGTAAATTAAAGACTCATGTGGTCAGAAAAAGAGAGATATACAGTAAAGAGCGATTCAAAGACAGAGAAAATTTCTGAATGGTTTAAAGTGTGTTAAAAATATATGCAGACTAAAAGTTGAAGTTCTTAAAGTAAAAAACAAAAAAAAAGGAAGAGAGTTGTTGTGTGTGGTAGTACACACCTTTAATCCCAACACTTGGAAGGCAGAGGGAGATTGACCTCTGTGAGTTCAAGGTGTAGTAGTGTACACCTTTAATCCCGAATGCCTGGGAGGCAGAGACAGGCGGATCTCTGGGAGTTCAAAGAGAGCCTGGTCTACAGAGTTACTTCAGGTCAAAGATACAGAGAACCTGTCTCAAAAAGCAAAGAGTTAAAAGTAAAAATAAACAAAATAGAGGTTAAAACAAAGCTGTACTAAGATGGAAAATAGACAGAGAATTTTGATACTGTATGCTATTATGCTCTCTTTGAATTGTTTAAATGCTGAGGAAGGAGAAACAGATGCGAAAAGATATTTGTTTATAAATGCTGCTGAACTAATCCAACATAGATATTTTGAATTTGGATCTAAGGATATGATACTTTGGAAAAGAGATTCTTCTTTTGTTTTCACAGAGGATAAGACCTTGTGGATTGCATTTATCCCGATTTGGTATGATGGACCATGTCCTCCTGAAGGGTTGGTGTGAACACCTTCAGAAAATTGCTTTGCTTAACTGCCAACTGAGATGAAACTAGCAAACAGGTTATACCATGAAAGGCCTAATTAATGACGCCCCCATTCAGCAGGAAGCAGTTTGGAGAGAAAAAACTGCGCCCATGTTCCCAAATATTGTTTATAAATGTTCTTTTACATTTAAAGGGGGAAATGATATAGGTATGAATAATTTGCATTGGTGTGGATTTTAAGGTCAATTTTGTTATATGTATATGTATTTCTGATATTGATTAAGGTATTGTGATTATGTAGTTCTTTTAAAATGTAATGTATAATAGGAAATATAGGTTGCTAATGGATAATCATCGATGATAGTAAAGTTTGTAGTCATGTTACTTAGATTTTCTAGATATATAGAGATATATTTCAGATAGGCATTCTTCATATCTCTCAAAGGCTACAGAATATGGCATTTAAAATATTTTAATAACTTAGGACTTTTCATGACAATGAGGCACTCTGCTCCTGGCAGCACCAATCTACTTCAAGAGGAAGATGGGCATCAAAGAGGCTCCTTATGGAGTTGGTTAGCCATTTGGGCAAGAAACTGCTCTTGCCTGGACTATTGCATAAACTGGACACAGAGAACCAGCAGAGAGAGGACTACTGAACTTGCCTAAGGTGAGATGATCTTTCGGGGTTCCTGATTCATTTTGAAAGAGTCTGCGAAACATTCTGCAGGACACAACAGATAGTGACTGAACTGACTTTGAAATTTCCTGCTTCATGGAAATGTCTGCTGGATACTATGGACCTGAAGGCTGAAGATGGATGCCCCAACGGTACAAAATAACTTTGGGTGACTGTCCAGGCAGTGAAATGTCTCTGTCATTTCTAGAGTTTGAAAGTTGCTTATTTCTTGTTTGCTTAGGTAATATTGTATCTTTCTGGAGTCTTTGGAGTTGAAGAATAGTTAGTTATAGTTATAGTTTTCCTCAGTTATGATAAAGATAAAATTGATATAAATATTGTAATTTTTACTTGATAACTGTTTTGTTATATGTAATTTTGCTATGTTAAAGTTAAAGCCTTCTTTTTTGTTTAAACAAAAAAAGGGGAAGTGATGTGGGAGTGTCATATATCAATCTGTTGATTTCATTGGTTACGCAATAAAGAAACTGCTTAGCCCTGTGGGTAGAGTAAACAGAACAAAATGCTGGGAGGAAGAGGAAGTGAGGTCAGACTCCACATCTCTCCTCTCGGGAGCAGACACCTGAGAGAGACACCATGCCCTGCTCCTGGGCAGACACATGCCATGAAGCTCCGACCCAGGATGGACTAGGCTAGAATCTTCCCGGTAAAACCGGTTCTCACAGATTATTAGAGATGGGTTGATTGGGATATCAGAATTAGCCAGTAAGAGCTAGAGCTAAAGGGCCAAGCAGTGTTTAAATGAATACAGTTTGTGTGTTGTTATTTCGGGGCATAAGCTAGCCAGGCGGCTGGGGTGCCAGGGACGCAGCCCCCCGCCACTCTTATTACTACATATTTATCATGGTGTTGTTTGTATGATACAACACACCAAATAATACCTTTGCATAAGTGACAATGTCAGAAAGCCCTTTTGAGAGGTAGGGTTACTAAGGCCTCTGAGCACAAACCTGTAACTTTAGCCCTCAATTTATTTAGTTACCAGAACAGTTTGTGAGTTTAGAAGTGAAATGTTTCACATAAGCTCCCTAAATAGTAGGCTGTTTTTAGGAACCTGTGGAAACTTTAGGAGGTGCATCATAGCTAGAGGACATAGGTTACTGGCAGGCAGGGTTTTCTGTATTAAGACTCACCCCATATCTGGTCAATGTCTATCTCTCTCTGCTTCCTCACTGGTATCATGTACCATTCATTTGATTCTTGCTTCTTCCACCATAAAGCTGCCCAAGGCCATGCCTTTCTTACAATGATGGACTGTTTTTCCTCAAACATGGAGTCAAAATATATTTTCTTCCACTATGTAGTTTTTGTTGCCAGATATTTAATCACAGGGCTAAAAAAGTAATTTATACAGAAGTTGAATAAATTGCTTTTACATGGAAAATGATTGATATATAGTAAGGGCTAAATAAATGTTTCTGATGGAAGACGGTCATCTGTCTATGTATTACTTTCATTGGTTAATAAAGAGACTGCCTTGGTCTTTTAATAGGGCAGAAAATTAGGTGGGCGGAGTAGACAGAACAGAATGCTGCGAAGAAGACAATGAAGCAGATGCCTTAGGCAGATGCCATAGCTCTCCTCTCTGAGATGGACACAGGTTAAAAATCTTTCCTGGTAAGCCAACAACTCGTGGTGTTACACAGATTATGAGAAATGGGTTAATCCAGATGTGAGAATTAGCCAAGAAGAGTCTGAAACTAATGGGCCAGGCAGTGTTTAAAAGAATACAATTTGTGTGTTGTTATTTCAGGGCATAAGATATCAAGGAATGTGGGAGCCAGGCGAGATGAAAAGCAGACCAGCCAGCAGCAGCTCACTACTACAGTTATCTCTTGGGATAAGCAATGATTCTAGTGCATTGATACTATTTAATATCTTCAATATTAAATAATACTTTCATTTTTAAAGGAATATACTGAAAGATCAAAGTAAACCAAATTGTCAAGGACATACTGCAGTGCTTTTGATCTCATATTGCCTTTCTCTATAAACACACACACTGCCACTACTACCAAGCCTGGTTAACCTTAAATGGATAGTTAAGTGCAGAAAAGAAACTATCGCTTTTTTACTATGGATATAGTCATGTGAGGGCTAATGGAATTTACCTCTGCAACTGAGACATCAAATTAATAAAGTAACAATCAATACAACTCATTCTACATAGTTGTGTCTACATGGCTGACAAAAATTTGAACAAGTTTTTGTTATGAAGTAACACCCTCAGATGAATTAAATAGCAGGATCCAGAATGGAAACAACAGTTGACACATGAAACTGACAGACAAAAACTCAGAAAGAATTTCTAAAAATCAGCGATGAGGTACAAAAATAAGAGAACCAATAAATTAGTTGAAAATGGCACTTATAAGAAAAAATATGATGGGCTAATAAATATATGAAAACATATTGAAATCCATTCAGACATTAACACCACAATTAGAAGTACACTGTAAACACTGGTACTATAATCCTTGCATTTTGTTTTATTTTTATTTATTAAAGATTTCTGCCTCCTCCCCACCACCGCCTCCCATTTCCCTCCCCCTCCCCCAATCAAGTCTCCCTCCCTCATCAGCCCGAAGAGCAATCAGGGTTCCCTGACCTGTGGGAAGTCCAAGGACCTCCCACCTCCATCCAGGTCTAGTAAGGTGAACATCCAAACTGCCTAGGCTGCCACAAAGCCAGAACATGCAGTAGGATCAAAACCCAGTGCCATTGTTCTTGAGTTCTCAGTAGTCCTCATTGTCTGCTATGTTCAACGAGTCCGGTTTTATCCCATGCCTTTTCAGACCCAGGCCAGCTGGCCTTGGTGAGTTCCCAATAGAACATCCCCATTGTCTCAGTGTGTTGGTGCACCCCTCTTGGTCCTGAGTTCCTTGCTCATGCTCTCTCTCCTTCTGCTCCTGATTTGGACCTTGGGATTTCAGTCTGGTGCTCCAATGTGGATCTCTGTCTCCTTTCATTACCTGATGAAGGTTAATATCCAGGAGGATGCCTATATGTTTTTCTTTGGGTTCACCTTCTTATTTAGCTTCTCTAGGATCACGAATTATAGGCTCAATAATGAGTAAATACGTAAATGATACCCTGGGAAACCAAGACAAAGCGATCAAACAGGTAATGGAAACAGTTCAAGAATTGAAAACTGAAGTGGAAGCAAGGAAGAAAACACAAACTGAGGACCAGCTGGATGTGGAAAATCTAGGTCAATGAGCAGAGACTACAGAAACAAGCATATTCAATAGAATACAAGAGATAGAAGAAAGAATCTCAGATTCTGAGGACACCATAGAGAAAATAAACGCACTGATCAAAGAAAACAGCAAAGCCAACAAAATCTCATTCCAAAACATTCAGGAAATATGGGACACAATAAAAAGACCAAACCTAAGAATAATAGGGATAGAAGAAGGAGAAGAGTCACAGCTCAAAGGCCCAGAAAATACTTTTAAGAAAATTATGGAAGAAAACTTTCCCAACATAAAGAAAGATATTCCTTTGAATATTCAAGTAGCATACAGAACAACGAATAGACTAGATCAAAAAAAAAAATCCCCTCAGCATTGTGTTTTCTATAGCTTCTTTTTTTTTCTATCTAAAATGCTCTTCTGAAAACAGAGTGGTAGTGTTTTAAAATTGGGGTGCTTTGTAGGATAAGAATTTACCTGTCAGCAATTGTACAATAATGAGCTTGGGGTGTTTAAGATGAATTTAACAGAGGGATGTGTCCCACCCCCAAAACAATAGATGGTCAATTACTTAGTACTTATTTCTTTGGTACAGATTTAGTTCAAAGCCTTCACTCTTCCACTATAAATTTGATGGGGAACTTAAACTGATTTATAATGATCACTAGTGCAACACAATTTAGGTAAATATGTAGAGAACTGGTCATCATTTCTTAGGTAAAAGTAGCTCAATGTTACGCCAAAATAATTCTATATATTTAGTGGCTGAAGAACAATAACATCTAGATACTTTTGGTTGGCTTATGACTTTTGCTTTACCATGAAATCGCTTTTCAAAGTCTCTTTTTTTCCCATTGACAGGATGTGTTAGGAGAACCTTCCTTCACACTCACATAACCTTTGCCTTCAAAGCACTTTCCAAGCTTTTATTTTATCACTTCATCTATTTCTGACGTTTGCCATGGCTCTTTCCATAGTAAGAATGTAGCTTATAACTAATGTCCCTGAAATCCCATGAGTGCAAAACGCCTAATAATAAAAAAGGACATTCTGTTATTTCATAACTCCCTGACACAATGACTGCAAGAAAGTGAGTGTTAGAAGAAATGCTGCCTAAAGATTTTAATGTAAAGCACCATAAGTGAATATCAGAAACTAATTCTATCCCAACTCTGATTTTTAGTAGGTGTGACATCTCGAATGGGTCACTAAAACCTTTTGGTCTTCTATTTCTTAATCAGTAATATAGAAATAGCATCAAGAGTCTTGATTCTGACCTAGATTTTCCAATATAAGAAAGCACAGATGGTACCAAAATGGAATAGAAATCATAAAAAGGATCAGATATGTTGAAAATTATTTTTTAAGGTTAAACTCAAAGTCTTGATATAATTGCTAGGAGAGAAAAAGAACACTGGGGTTTACTTGGTAAAATAATAACAAAAGTTAATAGATGAAAAGAGATATTTCCCCAGATTTCAAGAGAAACAGTTGACTCCTTAAGTCATGGCATGTGTTCAGTCTCTGTAATTTATTTTACCACTACTGCTGGGAAACTTTTTGGCTTTCACACATTCAATCACCTTTAACCCAAATATCAAATATTTTGATCCAAAACTGTTATGTCAACTACAATTAGCATCTATCCATAAACATGCTGGCATTCTTAAAAGGGAAGGGGAAGGTAACTGACAATAGTGATGGATGGAGCTAGAGAAATAGCTCTGTTTTAAGAGCATCAACTACTCTTGCAGAGGACCAAGGTTTGATTCCCAGCACCCACATAGAAGATCATAAAGATCTGTAACTTCAGTTCCAGAGTATTCAACACCACCATCTGACTTTCTCTAGCACCATGTAATCACATAGCACACAGACACGTATACAAATCAAATTCTCTCTGTCTCTGTCTCTCTCTCTGTCTCTCTCTTTCTCTCTCTCTGTCTCTCTGTCTGTCTGTCTCTCTCTGTCTCTCTGTCTGTCTGTCTCTCTCTCTCTCTCTCTCTCACACACACACACACACACACACACACACACACACACATAAAAATTGAAATGTCCCTAAATCTTGAAAGATTTGTGGATGAGATTCACTTATCTGGCAAGACATGCAATAGACAACAGCCATTCTTGATTTAAAGCATTGTACTGTTTAAGGAAATAACATTCAGATACCATAGCTCTTATACTACTTTACGGAGAGATGCAAAAGATTAGTGGAAAGTTTTTGGAAGGACATGATATCAGTGACATGAGTGAAATAAAAGGCTAAGTGAATGAGACTCAAAAAAAAAAAATACTTCTTTTACCCCTAGGCTGCAGTGTAACTGAGATGAATGGTATGACAAGTCCTTGCCAGCTTCTTGCTGCTTTATGATTTATGATATCAATATTATTTTCAACTTGTATAATCAGAAGTCTGTCTTACAAAAAATTCAAGATGGCTACCACAAAATGTCATTGTTTTGAGGAAATTAATCTCAAAGACCGTGTGTCTACATATCAATTCTTTTTTATTTCTCTCTATAAGATTTCCTGAAGCAATATTATTATTGATACTCACAGTGTTATTCCAAGATTATAGTATAGGCATAATGAAGAAACAGAGTAATTATAAGACAGAAGAATAGTGTTTGATGTGGGAAAGAAGATTTGTAGGGAAAGCATGTAAAGTCAAAGAAAAATTATAGTTCTATGTCAAAACAAAACAAATAACCACAAAAAAAAGAAAAAGAAAACATTCTCCCATTCTGGACGAAATATACCATCAGTGGATGTGATCTGTCCTAGCATTCACAATTCAGAATTTTCTGAAGTGTTCAGGAATGAGAAAATTTTTATACTATTTTGAAAGGAAGCTGATAGTAAATTATGTAGAAGTCAAAGGAAAGGGAAAAGGATAGGAAGGTTCTACACTAAAAAAAAAAATAAGTGGGAAATCAGATGCAGTTTTTATCTAAATTCTCTTTAAATTTGATGAAATGTAAGTATTTTTTTCTAAATTAACTTAGTATTTTAAAGGACACCAATAAAATGTTTAAATTAAATCTAGGTTGACATATACTATTAATAAGTCAAAATGAAGAAAACCAGCATCCAGCCTTTTAATTTCATTAATTCACACTTTATGTGTAATTTTATAGAGTTAGACAAGCAGACATCAAAGTTTAAGTCTAAAATAATGTTTAATGTGAATTTATTTTTGTTAGAAGTAAATGCTTGTCTTTTTTTCCTAATAAGGCTATAATCAACAATGTAAAGCACTATACTATGTTTTCAATTTGCTGTATGACAGATAGATGTCAAAGTTATGATCAGCGAGCTCAAAATAAGAAAGGAAAATATGCTTTAGTTAAAAAAATAATACTGTCCAATGATGACTCTATTTTCAGAATGACATGAAGACAGATAAAGAACTATAAAGGAATTGCTTTTTGGTTAATAGACTTCTCAAAAAAATAACCACTGAAGTATGAAAATAATCAAATCTTTCTGCTTCTCCTCAATCTGATTAAGATTCTGAAACACCAGGAAGAGGAATCAGCTGATGATGGCAATAGTGCAAATGCCACATGTATTTTAACTCAAAGTTATATTTTCATACGGAATATGTGACAGAATTTTGAACATTGGTTTATATAGAATGGGTGAAAAACATGACATAAAGGTATATAAAATTATGGTAATTTGCAGAGTATTTATTATTTAGTTATATTTCTTATATTTGGTTTTTACAGTATGCTGTTGAGTCTTCAGAGACATAAATGATAAATATGAAGATATTATTTACAGTTTGCAGCATGGTTTTTAAATTGTATTAATGGAATGCTGTAATTTTGTATTCAAAATTTGTACTTCTATACTTGAAATATCATCATAAAAACCAAACATATATGGTCTCATAGAGTGGATGGAGGTAGGTGGCACTGGAATTGTCCATTACAGAAGGAATTTTAGGAGTCCCAGAAGTCAATGGACAGAAAACATGTCCAATCTTTCCTGTCTTCACTACCAACAAAGAACAGGCAAAGAAAGACAATTCTCTGACTATAGTTATATCAGTTAAAATAGGGGTTATTAGGACATAGAAATCTCCCCTTCATGTTGGGACTACCTTCTTCAGAGGAGATAAGACCATATTAAACTTTATTTACTTTCTTGAAATTATGTTTCAGCCAGTTACATGGAAAAAACATGCATGATCTTTGTACTTCTCTGATCTTTGCCATTAAGCTTTTGAAGTCTCAATAAGTTGAAATAAAACTATTTAGAAGTTAGACTAGGAAGTGCTATTGTATAAATAATATTAGAAGTGAATATGTGCTACACCCATCTCTAAAAGATAAATAAAAGTGCTCTTAACTTTGGTGTAAAACTTCAAGCAGAACTATATGTGTACAATCAGCTCAAATGTGAGAATTAATGGAAGAATGGGAAAAGAGTCTCATTTTATATTTGAGATTTACAACAAGAAGTAGAGGAAAAAATTTAATCCCTAAAGAGGCAAACAAAAAGCCATGAGGTTTAATAAAACGGTGCATGAGTTGTGGCATATACCATAGTTTGAGTTTTAGGAATTTTTTTTTACTCTTTTCTAATATGACACATCCCAACTACAGTTTCCTCTCAAGCCATTCCTTTCAGCCCCACATTACCTCCCATCCTCCTTTCAAGTCTCTTGCAAGAATGGAACAAGCCTCTCAAGGACATCAACTGAACATGGCAAACAAGATACAGTAATACAAATCATGAATCCACACATCAAGGCTGGGTAAGGCAACCAGTAGGAAGAAAAGGGTCCCAAGCATAAGCAAAAGTGTCAGAAATAGCCCCCATTCTCACTATCAGGAGTCCTACAGAAACACTAAGCCAACAACCATACATATTGTATTAAAATTTTTATTTTAAGAATCATTATAATTGTATACAAATGAGAAAGGATTATTTATGCTTTAAAAGAGAAGCTTTAATACTTTACCATACCACTATTTACTTTATGTTCCCTTCTCCCTACCTCAGTACATCATGTTAAAATTTATGCATAAATAGGGTGTATTTCCATATTTTCATGTATATGTCATCATATCTAAGTATGCACATATATGAAAGACTAAGTGCTATGCCTAAAATATTAACTACAGATGTTTTCCAATATTTGCTTTTGTATTAAATTATTTGTCACAGAAAATTATTTAAAGAACCAAGTATGACTGAAATCAATTTATTATTTTAATGTTAACACTGACAGGTAATTAACTGAGGTTCTCTGCACTAACTTTCTAGGTGCCTGTCAGCCAATAGACATCACTGTATTATTCGTTCTCTATGTAATCTGTGTAAAATGCCTAAGGAATTCTGGATATTGACATTATTTCAATTGAATAGCCTTAAAGTACCTGATGACAAAGCCTAGAAGTGGTGATCATTTTAGTAATTGGGTCCCAAACAAAGGTACCACAACATAAATCGAAATGTTTTATTGGAGAAAACTATTGGAGGATATGGAAAAGCCAAGCTTCTAGGTCAATTCATGTCATTGATTTACATAATAAAGAGAAATGATAGAGAAATTGTTTTTAAAATTGTGTTTGACTATTGTTTCAATTCCCTAAGAAACTGTACCTCAAAAGGCTATGATAGAAAAAAATTGAACCATGCATGCAAAGGTCATAAAATATTTCCTGAAAAGCCACTCTTCTTTTTCTTCCATGTTACAAATCATTTTCAATGACTGCTAAACTTGCTAATATTTATGGCTCATTCTAGAAATGACCAAAAATGTTCAAAAACAAAAAGAAGTAGAGAAAGGAAACAGGCAAATACTAGCAGGCAGAATTACAATTTTCTCTTTCTGGAAGTCCTAGAAATGGGAAGAGTGTTTTCTCTGTGAAACAGACCTGGCTGTCCTAGAACACACTTGTAGACCAGAATGGCCTCCATCTCACAGAGATATATCACAGCAATCTTTCTGTCTTTGCCTTCCAAGTGTTGGGATTAAAGGTATGTGTCACCAGCCACCACCTGAAACAGTGTTTTCCCATCAGATAAAATCCAGATTAAAGGGCCCTTCCTCCATGAGTCCTTCCCCATTGACTCCAGCATGTATTGATTATTTTCATCTCTAATATCCTATCAGATTTTAATGTACTTTCTTTCCCACTATTACTATGAAACTTCTATTTACCCAGCTTTGTTCAAGACATAGCACACATATCTCATTATTATTCATAAAACACTACTGAGATAGCAATGTTAGTAGATGTCCTGCCTCAGGGTAAAAATCTAAATTATACTAAATTTCATATTGTGCCATGTCTGTGGGGGAGCCTAACTACTAATACGCTTGCCATGAGGCTTAGAAACATAGGTTTTATTTCTTCTAGGACTTCTCAGTGCCACAGAAGCACAAATGTACCCTTAACAATCATAATAGTCCTTTTCACTCTTCTAGGTCTTAAATAAACATTGCACCAATATTTATTAAGTGAGTAGATTGAGGAAAAGAATGCAGCAGAAGAAATATTATTTGGGAAATCAAAAGATGCAATTTACACAGATGTAGGACCTTGAGAAAACAATCTCTGAATAATGTCTTCATTACTACAATATGAGGGGATCAGAGACCATAATCTCTGACATTTTTTACAATACTTACATTCGAATAGAATATAAGAATCCCAAGAAAGTACTATTTGGAAATCATACGATTATCTATCACCATAAAAGTTGGAAAAATATTTTTAGAGCATCCTAAGTAATTATTATACCAGATGTTTGACATTTGGTGACTGTATAGAGGCCTCAGAAATGTAAGAGTGATATATGCATTTAACTGTTTAGTGCAATGCTGAAGTTGTATCTTCATTAAGTTTTCCAGTCTCTTTTCTGATATTTTCTCCACAATGTAACAAAATAGGTTTTTCTACAATTTCAAACAAATTATATTATAGGTTTCCTTTGCCATTTGGAAACAAACCCAAACCTTAAAGTAGTATCTAAGTCTTGTGTGAATCATATACCTTCTTTTTACTTCAGTATCAACGTGAACATTCATGATTTAAAAAAAAATCTTTATTATAAGTCTCTATTCATATTTAATTTTTGATAGATACCAAAACAAGCTAAAGGACTTAATTCCACAGGCAGTTGAGCAGGCCATTGTGTGTGTGTGTGTGTGTGTGTGTGTGTGTGTGTGTGTGTGTGTGTGCAAGATGAAGGAGATCACGCATCAAATAAAAATAATGGAACAAGTATTGCAAGTAAAAAGTCAAACAAAGTAATAAACTTCCCCAAAAATTGTTCTGTAATTCAAAAATTGAAGTCACTCAGATATCAAGCAACTAATGGAGAGATAAAAAGTACTATATTAAATATCAGTTAGTCATAAAAAGAAATTAAGTACTAATAACTGTTATAAAATGAAAGAAATGTGAATACAATGTGCTGAGTTGTCTTGGTTATTTTTCTTTCTATAGCTATGATAAGACATCATGACCAAGGAAACTTATAGAAAAAAAAACTTTATTTGAGGCTTATAGTTTCAGTGGATTTACAGTCCAGGACAATAATGGGAGAAAGCATAATATCAGGCACACACTATACTGGAACAGTAGTTGAGAATTCATATCTTGACTCACAAGCACATGGCAGAGATAGTAAACTGGAAATGTGATGTGGTATAATGATTTTGTACACTATAAAGATTTGTCACTCATATTGGTTTAATAAAATACTGAGTGGCCAGTAGCCAGGCAGGAAGTATAGGTTGGGTGACCAGAATAAGAGAATTCTGGGAAGATGAAAAGCAGAAATGCAGTCCCCAGTCACACAGAGAGGAAGAAAGATGAGAATGCCTCACTGAGAAAAGATACCAAGCCACATGGCTAAACATAGACAAGAATTATGGGTTAATTAAAGTTGTAAGAGCTAGCTACTAATAAGCCTGGGATAATAGACCAAGGAGTTTATAACTAATATAAGCCTCTGTGTGTTTGAGACTAGATGACTGCAGGATCAGACAGGACATATAAAAGGAGACTGCTGGTTCATTCCCAACTGTCCAGACTTGAATAATTACGCAGAAACTATATTAACTACAATACATTTTAGCTTAGTTTTCTTGTTAACTAACTCTTGCATCTTAAATTAACTCATTTCTATTAATTAATGCATCGCCACGAGGCTGTGGCCTAATGGTAAGTTTTCAGTGTCTGTTCCTATGGCAACTACATGGAATCTGTATGACTCTGTAAAATTCTGCCATGCCATAGACCAAAGCAGCTTTTTTTTTTTTTTTTTTTTTTTTGGTTTTTCGAGACAGGGTTTCTCTGTGGCTTTGGAGCCTGTCCTGGCACTAGCTCTGTAGACCAGGCTGGTCTCGAACTCACAGAGATCCGCCTGCCTCTGCCTCCTGAGTGCTGGGATTAAAGGCGTGCGCCACCACCGCCCGGCCCAAAGCAGCTTTTTAATTAACCAAAGGTAATAAAACAAATTCACAGGATACAGAGGGGAATCCCACATCAAGGACAAGACATTTCATTTATGGAAATGATACGGCTTTTGAAACCTCACTCTGCCCCAGTGATACATCTCTTCCAACAAGGCCACATCATGTAATCCTTCACAAACAGTTCCACTAACTGGAGTCCAAGTATTCAAATATATTAACCTACTGAGGGCAGTTCTCATTTAAACCACCAAATGATGAAAGAAGGGAGGCACAGAAGAACATTTTCCAAATAACTAGAATTATAGAAAATGCCCTTTTCAGTTGCATATATGTGAAATTTTCTTAATAGGAAAGAAGAGAGAGAAACAGACAGAAAGTAGATCAGTAGTTGTTAAAGACTGGATGGTGGCAGAGTCGGAAGTGACTGCTGATAGGTTTGATATTTCTTTATTGGGATGATGAAAATATTCTATGCTTGACTTTTCATGGTGGCTACACAAGTCTATGAATCCTAAAAGACATTCAGTTATACAATTTAGAAACCAAAATGGTATGCATTTAGTTATATTTAAATAAAATTGTTAAAAGATTTGATTGAGAATACTTTGAAATTAATCATGGAAGTAGTAATAAGGAAGCTGGGCATACATAGTGTTACACACCTTCAATCCCAACAATCAGGAGGCGGAGGCAGAAGGATTATAACAAAGAAAAAAGAAAACCAAAAGCAAGGACTAGGAATGGTGGCACCTGACTTTAATCTCAGCAATCAGAATGCAGAGACAGGCAGATCTCTAAAATTTTGAAGCCAACTTGGTCTATGTTGAAAATTCTAGGCTAGTCAGGAATGAAATCTAAGCTCTGATTCCAAGAAAGGAGGAAGGTCACAGCAATTAAAAAGTTTGAAGAAATGTCAAGGAGCCAATGGCAGAAAAGGCAGTCTATTCACTTTGGACAAATGCCTCTAGGTAGACATCCCTTGTCAAATGCCCAGGTAAACACAGCACACACAGGCAACATAAAGGTCTGCTTTTGCAGATGTGCAGGTTGGCACAAAGGATGCACAAAGATAAGCACACAGGTCTATGGATGCATATACCTAGGCAGGCTGGTGTGGCAGAAGCAAAATACCCAGATCTCTGATCTAGAGTCCATATTTATACAGAACCTTGTAAAAGCGGCATGATGCCAAAACCAGTTATGTAACAGATTATAGCCCTATTTTCTTTAACGTTCCCCAAATAATCAGCGTCAGTCATTTTGTACTGATGTATGACTACCATGTCCACTGTCTGCCATGTTTTAGTTGACTCATTCTGCATATTCATATCAGTAGTATTGTGCTTAAAAATAAACTGGTCTTTATGATTATTTCTAATACCAGAGTTATTTAGTAAGACCCTATACCCCCTCACACACAGACACCCTAAAAAATAATCAGAGACAACAAAAAAAATCCAGAAGAAAGACAAGATAAAGTTTAGAAAAAGCTGAGTAATCCCAGCATTTGGAAAACTGAAGCTGGAGGATGAAAATTCATGGTCATCCTTTTATACATACTAAGGCACTGTAAAAATAAAATAACATTGGCACAGGAGACCACTTCCTAAATATAACCCGAGTACCACAGACACTGAGAGAAACAATTAATAACTGGGACCTCCTGAAACTTAAAATCTTCTGGAAAGCAAAGGACATGGTCAACAAGACAAAATGGCCGCCTACAGAATGGGAAAAGATCTTCACCAAACCTATATCAGACAGAGGGCTGCTCTCCAAAATTAACAAGAACTCAAGAAATAATCCAATAAAAAATGGACTACAGACTTATTCAGAGAGCTCTCAACAGAGGAATTTAAAATGGCTGAAAGACACCAGGAAATGCTCAACATCCTTAATCATCAGAGAAATGTATATCAAAACAACTCTGAGATTCCAACTTACAGCCTTAAGAATGGACAAGATCAAAAACACTGATGACAACTTATGCTGGAGGGGATGTGGGGGCAAAGGGAACACTCCTCTATTTCTGGTGGAAGTGCAAATTGGTACAGCCTCTTTGGATATCAATATGGCAATTTCTCAGATAATTAGAAAACAAACCTTTCTCAAGACCCAGTAATACCACTTTTGGGTATATATCCAAAGGTTGCTCAGTCGTATTACAAGGCTATATGCTCAACTATGATCATAGCAATATTATTTGTCATAGCCATAACCTGCAAAGAAGCTAAAAGTCCCTCAACCGAAGAATGGATAAGGGAAATGGGAGTACCACACAGCAGAAAAAAATAACATCTTGAAATTTGTGGGAAGATGGATAAATCTAGAAAACATCATATTGAGGGAAGTAACCCAGAGTAGAAAGACAAATATCATATGTACTCACACATAAGTGACTTTTAGAAAGAAAACAAGCCTATAATTCACAATCCTAGAGAATCTAGACAACAATGGGACCCTAAAAGAGACACACATAGATCTATTCTACATGGAAAGTAGAAAAAGACAAGATCTCTTGAGTACATTGGGAGCATGGGGACCATGGGAGAGGGTTGAGGGGAGGGGAGAGGAAAGAAGGCAAGGAGAGAAAAATATATAGCTCAATAAAATCAATAAAAGTCTATGCATAAAAATATAAATAAAATAACATGCCATATTAAAAATAGCAATAAACTGGCCTTGGGCTTCAATATGAACACTTGAGTTTGATGGGTATATGAGCATGTGCAAACCTTTAACTTTGAAACTGGAGACAGTATAATCTATGTTGGGTTTCTGGATATGATGATTGTGTTAGTTGTCAATATGATTGAATCTAGAATCACTTGCAAGACGATGATCCTCTGGATATTTATGCGGGGGAATTGTCTTGATTTCTTCAATTGTGGTAGCTATTTTGATTGTGGGTAAGATGATTCCCTCTATCAGACATCCTGGACTGTATATAGTGGAGAGACTGAGTTGAACATTATTAAGCACCCTTTTTTTCTTAGAGTATGTTGAGATCAACTGCTTCAAGTTCCCGCTACCTTGACTCAAACATGGTGATGGTTTGTAGTTAGAACTGTGAGCCAGAATAAACCATTTTTTTTCCTTAAATTGTTTTGGTCAGAGTATTTTATCACAGCAACAGGAGAAGAAACTAATACTTTTGGCATTAAATGAGATAGTACATGTAGAACACTTTGTAAATTGATATTTAAAAGTAAATTGATACATGACAATAACTGCTTAAATATTATAATAATGTAAAATAGGTAGGTAAAGTACAGTATTTGACACCTATATTTTGACTTTTATTATAGTTCTTAACGATCTAAAGAACTCACTTGGTGTATAACAGCAGTCACAATTATCCCTAATTAGTCTGAATAATGAGGAACTATTCCATTGGTTGATCTTTAGACAAATAATTCTCTTTCTGAATCTCTGAGCAATATATTTTAATCTAATGCAGATACTGTGAGAAGGAAATTTGTTTCAAAAAATCTATAAAAATAATTCTAGAAAAGTTTTAAAAGGCAATTTTTATGATACAAAATTAAGGAGGCAGGGAATAAGGAGGAGGAAGGATGATCTTCCTTTATAATTTTTTTGCTAAGAATCTTGGGGTACAGAGAAAGGAACAAACATCTGGAGTGATGATTTTTTTTCTTCTTAAATCTAAAGGACAGCCGAAGAGCAATCTGTTGTTTGTGTATAAAAAAATGCTTTTAAAAGAGGAAGAAAGTACACTTGAGGGAACATCTGCTCTGAGAAACACTTGAAAAGTAAGTGCAGGGAAACATTTGCACAACATACAAGCAGATACTGTGTTGCAAAAGGAGGCATAAATATATCTAACATACAGAGTTTTAAGTCAAAATATAACAAAGACATAATTAGCAACTACATTTTAATGCTAGGCTGGAAAGGTTGCCACCACTGAACACTAATCAAAAGCACTATCTCTGGCTTAGTATAACTTAATTTCATGATTTGATTGTGCTATTCACTGATGAATGGAGACAGTTAACAACTAAAACCCACATGCTAGTATATAAAATACCATGTGTTGTACATTGAATAAAATCACTCTCATAGTTTCACATGTCTGAACATTTGCTTTCCCAGTTGATGGTACTGTTTGGGAAAGTTATAGAACATTTAGGAGCTGGAACAACGCTGGACGAAATATGGCATGGGGGTTATTGGAAGCTTTGCATTCTACATCCTAGTCCTACTTGTTCTTAATTTCTGCTTCTTGACTGTGGATGATATGTGATCAACCAGATTTCCGTTCCTGTCACCAGGTCCTTTCTGCCTATAGATATGTTTTGCTTTCCATTGTGGACTCTGTCTTGTTTTGTTTTTCATAGATGTTTGACATGGGACACTTGGAGAAAAAAACCTTTCTGTTTCCTTTTGGCTTACACATTCTATCCCAGTTCATAAGTGAGAAATGGCACCGCTGGAAGACATTCAGGAGCTGAGACTGGAACCAATGAAGAAAACTGCTTACTGACTTTCTCCCAGGCTCTTATTCAGCTATCAATTTTTTTTACCTCCCAGGACTACCTGTTCTGGAGTGAAACATCCTGGGCCTTCACACATTAATCAACAATCAAAAAAAAATAATGTCCCACAGACATTCCTATTGGACAATTTGAGACGTCAGTCCCTTAGGAGAAATTTCCTTTTCCCAGATATATCTAGGTTTTTCTCAAGTTGCTAAACCTAGATAACAGAGACTCTATCCCTCTCGAAGAACAAACCAAAATAAGCCTTTTATTCTCTAAAAAAAATTTCTTGACACAGCACTGGAAAGGAAACTGATACACCGTAGAAATTGTTTCTTATATATCAACTAAAACATACAAAAATTGACTCTTCTAGGAGGGAGAAATCAATAGAAAAAAGAAACTTCATATTGAATTAGGTAATTCTGAGTCAAACCAACTAAGTACCTTGTTTGATTTAGTCTGTAAGCACACAAAGCACATTATACATTCATTAAATGTTTGAAAAGATTTAGAAGCACAGGGTTTGGGGTTTTTGTTTTGTTTTGATTTTGTATAACTAGGCCCTCAGATTGACCTTAGTATTAGTTCCCCTGAATTTCTGAGTGGCAATTGTGGGATGGACCTGAGCATTGTCCTCTGCATTATCTGCAGCCTGTGTTCTGATGTCTACCACGAACCATTCAGCAACACATGACTCTTGTTTATCAAAACACAGGCCAAAGTGGAAGACTCCTAGGAGTCCTCAACACTGTATAGGAGCTGCAGGCAATTAAAAATATTCAGAAGTGGAGAATTAATCTTCCCCAGAGAAGATACCAATTGGTTATCCATTACCAAATGATTATTCCTGAAAACAGACATACAAGTAACATTACTAAGCAGGTTATATTTAGAAATGCATATGTATGTGTACACATATACACACATGATTGTACGCACATGCATGTGTACAGGTGTGCACAAACACACACACATACAGACACACACTAACAATTAATGGAAAAAGACCATGCATCCGAAAGGGAGTAATAAGGGTATAGAGGAGAGTTTGGAGAAAATAAAAGGAAGGGAGAAATATTGTGTTCATATTACAATCTCAAAAATAAAATAAAAAACTTTAAAAAATAAATTAAAATAATAGAAAGAAGACAAACCAGAGCAGAAATTCTCAAATCTCACAGAATGTAATTAACATTTTAAGGACCACTCATAAATAATCATTTTCTGAAGTGCATTTATGAATTAGTCTCTGATTCTGAAAACTCTGAGAAATTCCATTTTAAAAATTTCTGTTTTTACATGTGTGTGGGTGTGGGTGTGTGTGTGTGTAGGTGCCATATGAGTGAGTGCAGGCCAAGCAGAGGCCAGCAGAAGGCACGAGATATGCTGGAGTTATTACAGTTGTGTCTGCTCTGAGTTCTGGAAAATTAACTCAGTTTGTCTAAAAGAGATATGAATACCACTAAAACTTCTTTATCCTCCAAAACTGCATTTTGAATCTCTGATTACAAATACTTCTTGGAGCTTGCCTTGTGGCATGTTCTTGTATTGACAGTTCTCAAGAAGTAGTGGGAGGAGGATATTATGTTCTAGGCCAACCTTAGCCACATAGCAAGTTAGAAGCTAGCCTGGGCATTATGAATCTGTCTTTTAAAATTATGAATATATAAGTAAATGACCTTTAAGACAAAGATGCTTGAAAACTGTTGTTTTAGTTCTTCCTTATTCAAATTCTATTTATTTAATAGTGGCAGATTAATCTTAAATTGCTTTTGAAGTGATGTTTCTAATACAATTTTTAAAATGATTTTCCTTTATTTGCTGAATAAAGTTAAAGCTAGTGAACCTGGCACCTAAAGCTAACTATAATATATTCCAAGATGTCATCCATTGTTTTCTTGTTATTTTAATCTTTCATTCTTTCCAAATAAAACTACTCTTCCTTACTGCTGAGTATTGAGAGAAGATCATTTCTAAATGTGGAAGTATCCTTCTTCTATCTGCCAGCTAATTGCTACACACAAAGAGAGATACCTGACTTAAACTGTGCTAATCTGAGATTTTTCTCATTTCTTCTCCTTAGGATATTCTAAAACTCAGAAGCACATGTCATTCATGTGTTGGGATGGATTTACTGTCTGCATTTCTATAAGGAACTGGATGAGTGATTGCAATGCACAGGATGTACTTTCAGAAACATTAGGAGAGCTACACTAACTTGGAAAAAATGATTAATTTTTGAATTGTGGTCAGACATGGTTCAGTTTCAAAATGAAAGGATAGATAAGATGCATATTTCCCTACAATAACCCTGGTTTCTAAATATCTTTCAAGAAGTCTGTTTTAATCTATACGATAAGATGTGAATTTGTCTCATGCATTACTGCATGATGGTAGACAGCCACTCAAAAAACCATGCTGCATGGTGAAAGGTGGTGACAGATGATGCAGAATTCTACTTTGGCCTCAATAACTGCAGGGAAAGCTGTGAAGAGAAACTATCATAACCTAGGAAACAAGCATAACGTGTGACCTGGAAGGTGATCACTGGAGACACTCCACAGCCAAAGTTAAGTGTCACAGAGACTCAAAAGGAACAAGACACAGGGAGGGCAAAAAAAAAAAAAAAAATTGTTGGAAGATCTGATTCAAACCATTAGTTCTTATAATTTCAACATGAGATTTATTCCTAAAAGCAATACCAAAACAATGAAGAAAATATTATTTGCATGTCAAATACATTTGTCATTAATGAAAAATACCATTTAGAAGATATTAACTAGCATGATATTTGGAAGATTGAGCTTGTACAGAAATTTTTGAATTATAGAAAATAGAGTTATTGACATAATGATTTTTCACAGTTTCCTAAACAAAACAAAAAATGAGAAAAAAACATAATTTTTGTTGAAATAAAAAGATGATGAAATAGATGTTTTCATCATGCTGAACTTAAATTTGTAATTTTTCCAAATCAAGTCTGTTTTTAACACACATAATATTTTAAACAACCTCAAATATATGAGATTGTTCTTGATAGGGGAAAATATAAGTTACAAGGATAAAGGTTATTTGATACATTTATTAAACTTTCCAAAATAAAATAGAAGCGTTAGCTCAGAGGTTGATCACCCACACCACATAAATCAGAAACACCTCTCACTCCAAGAGTCCTGGGTGTTCTGATACCTCTGGCTTATGTATATACCTATACTAACATGCACATACTCACACCCAGAAACTCAGTTTTATATGTGGAAGTGTTTCTTCCACATGACAGCAAATTGCTGGCATTATAAAACACAATCAATGGTGTATACATATAATTGAAAGCAAAACTTGCAAAAGATACAAGGATAATTCCATGGAACTCAAACAGTTTATATACATGTATAAATATGTATGTGCATATGTTTGCATGTAATTCTACAAACCACCAAGAAAATTAGATAACTTCCACAATTCAATGAAAAGAAAAAATAACTTAGACAAACTTTGGATACATTGCACAACAAACAATTGATTTACTTGTCTTCAATTTACTAGGGACAGCCTATAGTCATGGTTTACTATTCCAAAACAATACAACAGTCCAGCTGTGCAATCTATCCTGTGACAGCCTGACAAAGATTCTCTTTAGGTCGTATCTGAGAGGTTGGTAGATTTGTTTTTCAAAGACTGTTAAATTTCCAGAAAAACATGAATATTCTAAAACAAAATGAAAACAAGCAAACACCAACTATGACACATTTTAAACTGTGTGGAACACGAAGAAATATATACAGTGAAAATTTGTGAATGATTAAATTTTTATTTTTCTCTTCTGTAGATTTCATTACCTTTTTGAAAATGCAGAAATGGATAGGACATAGTGACATTGCTAATGAAACCCTAAGGGACCAAAGCAAGTCATGTACAAGAATCAGAGATTTTTGAAAGGTGGAGTTAAAGTGACAAGTGTTAATTAAAAGAAGAAAGTTGGCAAAAGTCAGTTTTTTTCTGGTGTCAAAATAAGTTGGTTTGTTATTTAAAAAGCACCCAAGACATTGATTGACCTGAAACATTGATTTAGAGCTAGTTGCCTCAAGCAAACAGTTTCTCTAAGTCTCTCCAGGGTTGTTGGACTAACTTTGGAAAATAAAATTGGCATATCTGAAAGGTAGACAACTCTTTAAACTTGTCTATTATTATTATTATTATTATTTATTTTTATTAAAGATTGCTAAATTCTGCTTCTATTTTGATACAGGCAATCAGACCTGTTGATTTTGTACTTGCTGTTTTTAAGAATTTCTTTTCTTTTTAATTATGTTTATGTGTCTGTGGTGTCTGTGTCTATGTGTGGGGATGTTTATGAGAGTGCACATTCCTAGGGAAGCCAGAAGAGGACATTGGTTATTTTGGTCTCCCTAAGATGGGTAGTGGAAACCAATGTTTCTGGAAAGGCCATATGCCCTCTTAGCTGTTGAACCATTTTTCCACACCTCATTCTAATCTTTTAAACATGTATCTTATTACATGAACACATGAAAAGTTCTAAAACTGAGTAATTCCAGCTAGGTAGTAAATATTTTAGCTGTATCAAGTAAGTTTATTAGTAGTAAATTCATAATTCGTTTCTCCTAGTTACCTTACCCTGAGAAAATGCTTCTGTTTCAGAGGTGAGATGTGAATCTAGATTCACAGCCTTTTCAATGCAGATTAGGATTTGTTTACAGCTAAATAGCCTTTAGAATTCAGCTGCTACTTGCCAACATAATTATATACTTTGAGAACTAGTTAGAATTTAACTCAGACTTCCTCAACATATTGAATATGTTCAAATCATTGCATTACAGCCTGTCAACAGTAATTTTCAAGTAAGTAAATTAATTCTTTTTATGAATGTATGAAGGAAGTCATACAATACTTGTCTTCATGAAAAGAGAAAGAATAAATAGGCATTTGTATTATTTAAAATGTCATTGTGAAATATTATAAAAACAGTCTTACTAAAGATCATACATTGTCATGATCAATGATTTATTATACTTTGCTAATGGCTTTATGGAGATGTTTACCTGCCATAAAATTCTAAAGGGCATAATTCAATACATCTTTATTTCATTTTTGGTTATATAAACCACACTTCATCTAATTACAGAACATTTCCACCACCAACACCCCCACTCTGTAATAGTTTAGGTTTGATCCCTCTGTCATCCAATATATCCAGTTAGTCACAGGCAACCAGCAATTTATGCTTTTGTCTATATAGATTCATTTTTATGGAAATTTCATGTAAATGTAATCATACATATACAGTCTCTTATTTTTTTCCCTGTTTTCAAAACTTTATTTCCTGTTTTCAAAACTCATCTATGTTGTAGCCTGTATTCGTTGCTTATTTAACCAAAGACTATTTCCACTGGAAGGCTATGCCTCACTTTGTCCATTCTCCTGTTGAAAGACATTTGCGTTGGTTTTACTTTTGGCTGAAATGAATGATGATGCTTGCTACTGTCCAATACAAGTATTTGCATGGACATATAGATTTCATTTTCCTGATAAGTACCTAAGAATAAAATTAAAGTATCATATGGAAACTTAAGTGTCCCTTCAGAGGATCTAACAGACTGTTTTCATAGCAGTTGTTCTATTTTGCATTCCCACCAGCAGTATATGATAGTTCCAATTTCTCTGTATCCATGTCAACACTTGTTATTTTCCTCTTTTAGTATAGACAGCCTAATGAATGTGAAGTAGCTCTTTGGGCTTTTAATTTGCATTTTTTTACTAATGATGTACAGCATCGCTGCATAGAATTTTCTATATATATATATTTCATTTTATAATTGAGTTGACTTTATAACATTGAATTATGTTATTTGAATACTCTGGATCTACATTTGATATTCTTGCCACATACAATTTTTAAATGTTATTTAATTTTTTATATATGGTTTATACAAGTGTGTGTGTGTGTGTGTGTGTGTGTGTAGAAGAGGACATCAGGTATCTAGTTTGATCACTCTCCACGTTCATTAACTTGTGATACAGTATTTCACTCACTGAATTTGGCAGTAGGTTTTTACCCAGCAAACCCCAGTAATGTTCCTGCCTCCTCTGCCCAGTGCTGGCATTGAATGTGCTAGAGAATAGTCTTCACACTAAAACAGCATGTGGTAATATATACTGAGTTCTCTCCCTAGCTCCAAACACTTTAATATGTGCATTATTTTTCTTATATTCTTGAGTCTTACATTTGAATAACAGGTACATTTAATTCTCTTCTTATTCTTTCCTTTTTTAATAATTTCTGTTTGCAGCTCAGCAAAGTAAACCCAGGGTCTTGTGCATGTTAGTCCCATGCTCTATCACTGAAATATATCCTCAGCTCACACTTTGAATGCTGAAGAGGTCTAGTTATATTCATTTGACTTTTGTTGCTTGGGATTCAGTATGCACATAGAAAACAATCTGTTCATGGGCAGGAAGGATGATGGCTCATCAGTTAAGAGCACTGGCTGCTCTTCCAGAGGATCGGGGTTTTATTCACAGTACCCCCATGGAAGTGGCTCACAACCATTTGTAACTCCAGTTCCAGGTGATCTGACTTCCTATTCTGGCCTGTGCAGTCACCATGTATGCATGTGGCATGCAGACATGAATGTAGGCAAAAACTCCATATACATCAAATAAGATAATAACTTTTTCAAAATAAATCTACTGGATAAGCCATGGTCGTGAATATTTACACATGTGATTTGTAAATTACTTTATGGCTTTAGATATTACATTAAAGTACTCTAGAATAACAGTTTTACCTATTTTTCAGATATTTGACATTAAAAGAACATTATTGAGAGTATAATTATAATATTTCTCCTTTTCCTTTTCTTCATTTAAATCCTGCTATACATTTCAACATTCTGTCCTTCAAATCCATGACCTCTTTTTTCACCAGTTGTTATTACGTGTGTGTGTGTGTGTGTGTGTGTGTGTGTGTGTGTGTGTGTATCTTTTGCATGTATATTTTCAGGATTTAAAATTTGGCATGGTATAACAAATAGTGTACTCCTTTGGAGAGGACCCTCTCCTGCTCCTAGCTTTACTCAGATTCTTGTTGTGCTTTGTATAGAGTTGAGGCATCCTGATGATTTTTTTCCCATACACTTTGGTATGCACATTGGTGTCCTCATTCTGTTCATATTTGAGCAGTCATGTTAGTGGCACTCTACATGTGTAACTTCTGATATTCCTAGGAGATACAAACCCTCTGGTTCTTATTTTTTTCTACCCCCTCTCCTGCAATGGTCCATGAACATTAGATTTGGGAGTGTTTTCTAGTTGTATCCGTTGAGACTGGGCTTCACAACTCTGCATTTTCACTGCTTGCTGTTTACTGTGGTGCTATATTTTAGACTACCCTTTCCTCCTTGATAAAACCTAATTATTAGGCTTACCTAACTGTTTTATTGTAGTGATGTTATTGTGGATTCTAGATCATCTCACAGTTTTGTCCAATTGTACTTAAGCTTTTGCAAATTTAATTATTGAGGAGAATGTTTTAAATTTATTCTTATCACAAAAGATTCTTTGCTACTTGTACTTCTAATGCTCTAAGTCCTCATGAAAAGCCCATGCTGTAGTCTGTAGGTTAACATGGTGTGAACAGTCTTTTCTAACTTGCTTACTAAAATCTTGATTATTTTCAAGCAGCTCACTTATGGATGATTGCAAGGCATAGTCTTTATTAAATTTTTTGTTTCATGTAAAAAGATTTCTAGGCAACTATTCAGATTTTGGACATGGTGGTAGCCTCTGGTGGTCTTGTTTCTCCCTGTGTAGAATTTCGACCGTATGAGTGAAGACCTAATGGATAAGGAATTCCCAAACATGCCCATTGTGTTCATGTAGCATCTAGTTTCTTCACAAGTAATAAGGAGAAATTAAAAATTCTGACTGCTTGAACTTCTTAGATGAAATAACCCTTAACTGAGAACTAGGAGCAAGAGATCACTACATTCTTGGACACATTCACCTTCAGAGAAATATCTGTCATAAAGAGCCAGGAGGAGTTAGAACCATAATAAGTCATAGTTAAAATGCCATAGACCCTTACCATTATCAGCAAGATTTAGTATATTTTGGTCAATAAGTATTTACTGATTTAAGGTAAATGTCAATAAATCATGTAGAATACACAGATATAGATCAGCATGATAATATATACATGCCCATCTCTGATGCTTAATTTTGAGCCTGAACTTGATTGAAACTACATCTCTGGGTATACCTGCAAGAATGTTTCCAAAGGATTTTAGATTATGAGGTCAATGACTTTATAAATGGATGAATTTCCACATGGAATCATAATATGTCATTATTGGAGGGAAGGTGATGAAAGGAATCAGCATTACTTGAATGAAGTAGATCATTAGGTATTGAACTTTGTGGCTGTATTTTGTCCTGGCTCCTTCTTATCACCACCCTTTTGCCTGACAGATATGAGGTGGTACATTTGATCCTTCATGTACTGTTATTGACAGGACATCTGCGCAAGACTATGTGGCCAAGTGATCATGGGTTGAACCATTAGAAAATGTAAGGCAAAGTAAAGCTTTCCCCTTTAAATTGTTATTTCTCTTATTCCCGCTGTCTCTATCTCTGTCTCTCTTTCACTGATTTTTTTATTATGACATTTTCATACGTATATTACTGAACATTGTCTTATTTCTTTCACCACCTAACTGGATCCCATCTTATTCATTCTCCTTCCAATAGTCACCCTTCATGTCACAGACCCCCCCCGACAAATGCATGCATGCATACACGTATGTGCACAAACATATGTATATATGCATGCACACACACAGTCTACATTTTAGAATGTGAGGATACATGAGTACAGTCAAAGGTCATATAGAAATAGAATTAATGAATTCTATACATGACAGCATGGATTATCCTTGCCAGTATCTAAAAGGAAGAAGAAATTAAAAAGTAGATATGAACAAAATGAACACATATGTTTATAAAAGAATATGTGTTAGCAGGTATAAACTAGAAGACAGGTGAAGGAAGCTTCTGTGACTATAGAACCATCATTTATACATTTATCTATTAAACCAGTCATTTGTTTATGTATATTAACTTTACGTTTTTAAGATTAAAAGCAATGGTCAATCCAAGATAAAAGTGTCCTTAGTATACTCAGTTGTAAAATAGAAGTACAGCTTTTTATTCAAAGATGGCATAACTTCTTGTTAAAAGTAAATAAATCCAAATCTGAGACAGGAAATAAAAAAGAAAAAGCCTAGTACATCTTGAGATGCCAGATGGAAAAGAAGGTATCTGTGATTACGTACGCTACTTTAAAAGAGATTTAAAGACACCATAAAGAAGCCCCAATTGACAAAATATGACAATTTCAGTTTCAATAAGGATATAAATTTCAATGCACTAAAGAATAAGTATGTTTAATTGCTTGAGATTTTAATTTCATTATACAAAAGAATACGGAGGGTGGTAGAGATGTGATTAAATATATTGAAACTCAAGTAGCTAAATTGAATAAATCATGTATTCATATTTTTGTATAAACTTTACCAATTAATAACCACAAAATAGATGGATGTTTTCTAATTTAAACACATATGTAAAGAAAAGGGAGATGTATTACCTACTTTCTCCCTAGTTCTGATGAAATTTCCAAATAAAAGATAGGTTTATTCTAGCTTAGAGTTTGAGATCAGTTCATTGTGGAAGAGAAAGCATCATGGTAGATTTGTCTCATAGCTGACACAGAAAGAGCATGAGACTACTATAAACATTGGATCACAGCAAGAAAGCAGAAAGAGTAACGATTGTTGACAGCTGGCTTCCTCATTTATCTCTTTTCATGTCAGTCAAGGGCACCAGTATAGGGTCTGGTGTTGCCCAAATTTAATATGGTTTTGTCCTTGTTAGTTAAACCTCTATTAAAATAAAATTAAAAATAGTCCAAGAGTTGTGCCTCTTAGGGGATTTCAAATCCAAACATAGGGGGGTAAATGAAAAAAAAAAGAAAAAGAAAAAACAACCAACCACCAAATAAAGCTTGCTTTCCTCCTGATAAAGGAATCCAGTATAGACCCTAATCTTAGTGAAGAGTTTGAATATGAATTTGATCAATCTCTTTGTGTGTCTGATCATTTTCAGGGAAAAACAGAGGAAGGAAAATGTTTAGGACTACATGATGAGTGCAATCAACAAATTTAGAGTAAAGTCTACATATTAGTTTTGGTACTTCAGATTCTTAAGTAAACAAATTGTAAGAGAAGAAAACCGGAGACTAGCACACATATTACTTATAATACATCTTAAAACTTGCTAAGACTCTATTGTACTGTACTATTCTACCTAGTGATGCACATTTAAGTAATAAAATTGTAAACCGCCTTGGCGGGTCACTCATTCTAGGGTTGTAACCCGCCTGGCTAGTCAGTAATCCCAGGGGTCCCGGAGAGGCACTATCTGGAAGATATGGGAGGGTGAAAAGAAGGAGGTCAAGCAGGGTTCTTGTCAAAGCCTCCGTTTATTACAGTATGGTTACAGCTTTTATAGGATGAGGAATTTGGGGGGGAGGGCAGGAGCCTGGGCTCTTGCCGCGTGTTCCACGTCGGTCACGTAGGCCAGGAGGTTACGATAGGTCACCATTCCTCGGCCAGGAGTTCACAAGTTGACACACCTAGTTCTCTAGATAGTTTGGAATGTGGGGCAGGTTCCAGTAACAGCTCTCTATTAACAGATAATTGGGTGTGGGGTAGGCTCTGCCAATAAAACAGTTCTCAATACAACTAGGTTATGTGGGGTTCTCTGCAGACTCCCCAGAACAATGGTTCCTGTAATAATTTTGGGGGGAAACGGCTCCTGACAAAAAATCTTCCAGAAAAGCTAAAAAGCTACTATAAAAGCCATGGCAAACCAGTCATGGTGGTGTGTGCTTGTAATCCCAACACTCATATTGAGGGAGGAGGATAATGGGTTACAGAAAAACATTAGGACACAGTGAGACTATGTCTCAAACAAAATAAGGAAGTGCCAGATTAATAATCATTTTTAAAATTAGAAGAGGAGATTGCAAGTTAAATTGGGCCACAGTGGTAGACTTGTTAGATAAATGAAATGTCTTGATAGTGGTTAGATGATTTTTGCTTGGTATTAACTATGTCTTTACTATATCCATGCTACATTATATAAAAGAATAAAAACTGCGTTTATACACCTAACACCTAGGATACTTAGAAGAGTTGTCACAAGTTCAAGACTAGCCTTACCTACATAGTTTAATGAGTTCTATTCCAACCTATGCTGCTAATCAAAACCTTGTTTCAAAAAGCATAGAAAAGCAATTAAAATTAGAAAAAGCATAATCTTCTAATTTTGTTGTTTTATATGCCCTCATGCAGTTCTGCTTATGCAGGTCCTAGCCATGTAGGGTCCTCAAGGCCCTGAAAGACAGGAAGTTATCCATGGGCCTCTCTGCCTGACACCTTGCAGTGCTGGACAGGTGGACTCCATTATAATAAGCAAATATGTGGTGGTGGAGAAATGGGAGAAAAAGAGAAGCAGAATGGTACATGTGCTGTAGAAAAAGGCAGAAAGGAAGGGATAAAGATGGTGAGGAGTAGGATGATGTTGGAACCCTGATTACAACCTAGGAACAAGATGGCTGTGAGGAGTAAGCTGATCCGGAAGGTTTGTTTGTCATCCTAGGCCATGGTCATGTCTGGACTGGCTGCTGACAAGGGCCACGCCTGTGTCCCTGGTCTTACAGCAAGCGTGTCTGTGGCTCCTGTTGCCATAGAGTGTCATGCAGATTTCTGTGATCTTAGCTGCTGCCTGGGACCACGTTGGGGTACAGAGGCCATGCTGCCACTGAAGGCCATGGTGTTATGCTGTGCCAGTGAACTGCTGAGGGTCATGTCTGGGTTCATGGCCCTATAACAGCCAGGGACTACATTAATGTTTGTGGCTGCTGTTGCAACTGAGGGTCGTAAGAATGACCAGAGTCAGTTCAGCCTCCAGAGTCCAGGTTGGTGTCTCAGGACCACAATCCATTCAGTTCTGAATAGCCTGTGCTGTTTCCCAATGCCATGGCAATGTCTGGCACAGAGCTACCGCTGAGAGCCAGGTCTGGGTCTCTGGCCCTATTGCAGCCAGAATCTGTGCTGATGTCTGATGTTTCTGGTACCATCAAAGGGTATACAGATACAGATGCCTGAGGTCTGGGGCCATGTTATTGTTGGAAAGCCACACTGCCACTGAGTCCAAGCATATCTTTGTGGCCTGCACTGCCACCTGAAGCAATGGTAACATCTATACCCAGTTGCCTCCAAGGACCAAGACTGGGTCTGTGGTTCTACCATGGCTGGAAGTTGTGGTGAAGCCTAAAAGATATATTGCCACCAAAGATCACATAGAATTCCAGGGTTGGGCCCACAACCTGTGACTTTGGTGGTGTTTGAAGACATGCTGCCATCGGAACCATTCCAACCTAAGTAGACAAGGCTTCTTCTCAGAACCAGAATGCTATCCAGTGTGAAGCTGCTGCTTCCAAGGACCATGTCTGGGTCTGTGGTCCAGCTGCAGCTAGGCTCTGTGTTGATTACTATGGCCCATTTCAACTCAGGGAGTCTTAGGAACCATGTGAGATGAAATCAGAAGGCCATAGTGAGCTGGACCTGCCCTTCACTGGCCCAGGGAATGCTCACCTTGCCTCTAACTGGACACTGCATCAGGAGAGCTGGCCCTAATCATTATGGGAGAGCTGGCTTCTGCACTTGGGAAAGATGGCCTCACCCATCAACACAGGTGAAGATGAACTGACCCTAAAGAGTGGGCATGTGGTCACTGTAACCCTGACTAACCAGCTCAGCTACCAGCCAAGCCCACAGCCAGGCCCACAGTCAAGCCTTGGATTGGGTCACTCTAACAGCTACCCCATCAAGGACCTGCTGGGGCTCATGAAGGGATTCATTATGGAACAGACCCTGCAGGATCTCCAAAACTCTGAATGACTGCAGGATATTGCAGAGGAGTTACAATGAAAACCAGTGATGATGGTGTACAAGAAGCCGGAGGCCTTGAACCACAGCAGTGACTCACTGCAATGAACATTAGCTAGTAACGCTGTCAGGACAAAAGGGTTTACCATATAACACAGAGCAGCCACCAAAGCTGCCAGGATGAATGAAGAAGTGTTGGAGAGGCAGGTAAAAAAGAAGCAAAGACTTTTTTGGTGGGAAGAGGTTCTCATTTTTGTTTGTTTGCTTGCTTGATTGTTTGGTTTTGTTTTCTTTTGGGGGGTGCAGCCAAAGTGAAGGAGGGATATGGGGGAACCAGGAGATGAGCAGAATTATGGTTCATGATATGAGACTCCAAAAAAACAACTAAGAAATCAAATACAGAAATGTTTTATATTTATTTCTGGGTATGAACTGCATCTATGTGCATGGCACTTTGGTGTTACGGCTGCTTGATGAGGTCAGAAGAGGGTATTAGAGTCACTTGAACTGGAGTTCTGGATGACTATGAGCTGACAGCTAACATGTAGGTCCTAGAAACGGGACCTCCAACCTCTGTAAAAGCAACACAAGCCCTCTACCACTAGCCTGTCTCTCCAAATCCCAAAAATGCAATCTTAATGCAAGCCATGTCATATAAAGGTGTGATAGTTAAGTCTTAAAAAGACAAAAGCAGGGAGACAGAGGTAGGAGGATTTCTATGAGTTCAAGGCCAGCATGGTCTACAGTGCAAGTTCCAGTATAGGCTCCAAAGATACAGAGAAGCCATCTCAAACCTCCCCCTTTCACAAAAAGACAAAAACAGAAATTCTGATCAGTGGTTAGAAGAAAAATTTAAAGTGGACTTTTAGAAATAGGAACATGGGTTTTGTGCTTTATGTTTAAATACCATCTATGAGTGAGTAGATGTGATAATTGTCTTTCTGTATCTCAAAATAATGTTTTCTAGCTCCATCCATTTTCCTGCAAAATTGGAGATTTTTTTTCTGCTCTGTAGTAGTCCATTGTGTAAGTGTACCACATTTTGCTTATTCATTCTTCAGTCGAGGGGCATTTAGGTTGTTTCCAGGTTCTGGCTCTGATAAACAATGCTGCTATTACATAATTGAGCATATGTCCTTGTGGCATGATGTGTAGTGAGCCGGACAGGATCGCCATTACAAGATGGCGCCGACATCCTGTCTTGTTGGTTATAAACAACTCCATATTTGGCTATGGCTTTGAGAGCTGCGCATCCCCGCTTTCCGCATGCGCAGTGGATGAGGATCCTTGAGCCTATCCTGATGCGGTCTGGTGTCAGCTGTTGGTGGCAGCCAATCACAGGGCGACCCGTGTGCCAATTCCCTATTTAAGCGGCTGCCTAAGTGCACCCCGGCCCCTTCGCTTCCTGCTGCCTCTCCCGTCTGCTCCCTGTTCCTCGTTTTCCCGCCCCTCATTCCATGCTCCCCATCAATCAAGGGCACTCCAGTAAAGGCGTGATCTGAGTGGAATCCTGGTGTGGTGGTCATTCTTCATCGCCGGTCGAGAGGTCCGCCACAATGATGGAGCATCCTTTGGCTATATACCCAAAAGTGGTATTACTGGGTCTTGAGGAAGGTTGTTTCCTAATTTTCTGAGAAATCTCCACACTGATATCGAAAGGGGCTGTACCAATTTGCACTCCCACCAGCAATGCAAAAGTGTTCCCTTTTCCCCACAACCTCTCCAGCATATATTGTCAACAGTGTTGATCTTGGCAATTTTTACAGGTATAAGATGGAATCTCGGAGTTGTTTTTATTTGCATTTCTCTAATGACTAAGGATGTTGAACATTTCCTTAAATGTCTTTCAGCCATTTTAGATTCCTTTCTTGAGAGTTCTCTGTTTAGGTCTGTACTCCATTTTTTTTTTGATTATGCATTCTTTTGGTGACCAATTTCTTGAGTTCTTTGTATATTTTGGAGATCAGACCTCTGTCTGATAAGGGATTAGTGAAGGTTTTTGTCCAGCCTACAAACCACATTCCCAGAGAACTTAGACATCAACGAAGACACTAAGAGAGACTTATATAGATGTAATCTACACGGGAAGTAGAAAAAGACAAGATTTCCTGAGTAAATTGGGAGCATGAGTACCTTGGGGGAGAGCTGCAGGGGGACGGGAGAGGCAGGGAGGGGAACAGAGAAAAATATGGAGCTCAAAAAAATCAAAATAAAAAGAACTAGGAAAATGATCTCAAATAGAACATAATGCAACAAGATGAATAAATATAAATAGCTGGGTAGGAGGCCTCAATTGTTGAACTGTCCTGGTTGCCTTGGGTTTTGTAGGAAGGCCCATTGTGACTGTGGGCAGCATGATCTGGTGGAACTCCAGATAAAGAGTATGCCAAAGGGAAGCTCATCTTGTGTTTTGAATGCTTTGTTTTCCTTCTTGTCACAAAGGTGATTAGCCCAGTTATTGCTGCTAATGATGATTGCTTCACTAGTAGCAGAATCAGTGATATTGGATATTGGAACTGTTGGATATCCAGGAATTTTCTAGACTTCTAGAGCCAGATTAGGACTATTGAGACAACTGACCTTATAGACTCAGTTGTTGCCCCTCTCCCTTCAGTGAGAGAAAGCTGTTGCGTGACTACTAGGAATGTTGAGGCATTCAGCCCCAAGCATAATCAACTACTAGGGTTCCCAGTTCTTGGGTGTGATTTGGTTATTGTTACTATTTTAAAGCTTAATGAATTCTGAATGTATATATATATATATATATATATATAATGTATATATGTATATACACACGTATATTTCTTGATTCTATTCCTCCAGAGGACCTTAACTAAACAAACTGTATCATATCATATTATGAAGAATAAGGAGGTAGATATAAATGAACTTACATGGTTTTAAGTTTTAATAAGTATTATAAAAAGGTAATAATTGAATTTCTTTAAACTATGAAGGGAATGTAGGGTGTGTTCTTTAGGTAATTATGGGAAAGATAAACTAATATATAACTATTAAATTACTACCCAAACTACAAAAGCTCAAAACTATTTGCATAGTTAATCAAAGGGGAGAAAGGAAGAAATGAAAAGGTAAATCAACACTTTCTTAAAAGACAGATAACAACATGATTGCAAATTTAATCTCATAATACAAAAATTACATTCAATGAATATAGGCAGATACTTCTATATAAAATATAAAAGTGCAAGAACTGATAAAAAGGTAAAGACAAGGTGTTTAAAATTTAAGACATTGAAAACTTTAAATATAAAAATACAGAACATTTTAAAGAAAAGTACATTCTTCCTTACACCATGGGACCATAAATGAAAAGTAATCTAGAGCTAGATTAGCATGAAGCAAAGTAAATGATGCAAGAAGATCTCTACTATGTAATGTAGGCTAATATAATGGAAAAATTGTTAGTCTAATATGAAAATTTCCCAACTCCTAATTTTCTCATACTGCTACCATAGTTTCAAAGTCCATAAAAGGAATTTTAGTTCAAATAAAAAAGAAGAAAATTTGCCTAGTGGTAGTCTTTATTATATTTATCAAAATAAAATAGCAGACAGAAATGATAATGGTAAGGGTTATTAATGATGATGACTCATTGACATATATAGAACATTACCCAACAGTGATAGGATTCAATTTCTGCTCAAGTGCATAAAAAGCCTACAATATAATAGACCATGGCCTATTCTATGAAGTCTCAGTACATTAAAAAGCATTAAATCATTCTAGGTAAATTCACAGTCCACAATTAATAAAGGTCAATCTCAAAAGATAATTATTAAAATTATACTTCAGAAAAAGTATTTTAAATAATTCATGAAGAAGAAAAATAAACACTTTGAAGGAATTGATAATAATAAAATTATGACTAAATGAAGGCTGAAGTAAATCAAATGCCTAAGTATAAATTAATGTCCTAAATATTCTTTGGATAAAAAAGTAGAGTAATAAATAAATTAAACTTATATTTCAAGAAGCTAGGTATAAATTTAAGCAGCAAAAAGAAAGTAAAAACATGAATGAAAGTCTGTAAATTAGAAAGCCACCATAAGAGAATAAAACTAAAGTGGGAATTGGTGCTTTAAAATATTAATATGTATGATGAATCTCTAGAATACGTGATTAAGAAAGTAAAAGAGAGAGCAAAGGACATGATTATAGATTCTGTAGACATCACAAGACAATGAGAGGTCATTAAAATAACTTTATGCAGATGCTTTGAACAATTTTCCTGAAATAGAGTATTCCCCAAAAATACGAGCTACCATATTGGCAGGTGATACCAAATATCCTTGTACCTAAACTCCTTTTATAAAAGTGTCTGTATTGTTAATGTCTCAAACACATGTATATATAGGAACACATATGCATACATACAGAAATATGTACATGCACACACACAGTGCCAAATATTAATAAATTTATACAAATATTTAAGAAAAAATAAAATAAAATTTATTCAAATGTTTCATATAATAAAAGATGAAATAACCTATGGCTTGGTGGCAGATATGTCAGTGGGTAAAGGTTCTTGAAGTGCATACCTAACAACCTTAGTTTGTTTCCCAAAACACAGAGTGAAAGGAGAAAATTTATCCCTGAAGGTTGTGTTCTCATATACACTCACGCGTGCGCGCGCGCACACACACACACATACACATACACACACACACACACACACACACATTCGTACTAATACAGAATAAAATAAGCATTTTTAAAGAAAGAATATTAACAGTTTTAAAATCTTGAGTGTGACAGTAATAGAAGATCACAGATCAGTCTCCCCTACTTTCCTAGATGCAAAAATATTAGTAGATTAAATTTATGACTATGTTAAGAGAATAATATATTATATTCAACCAAAGATCATTTTTTTGTGCCTCATGATTGATTTGTACTAGCTACAGTAAAAGAAATATGTGCATATCATATGATCATTCCGATTGATGAATACAAAATATTTGAGGAATTTAGCACCTGTTTATGCAAAACTCCAAGCAAATTCAAAACTTAAAGGAAGCATCTACAATATAAAGGATAAGTGTAAGTAATCTACTGCTGACGTAGAGTTGTCACAACACAACCTGAACAGTTTAAAACCCTACCAATTTTTCATCTCAGTTTCTGTGTTTTGAACAATTTCAAGACTTGATGCATTTGGCTGAAATTAAGACATTGGCTTCATTTATCTTTAGAGCCCCTAGAAAGAGATCAGTTTTCAAAGTTTATGTAAGTTTTTTGAAGAATTCCTTTTGTTCTTATTGAAAAACTAAGCTTCTTATTTCCTTGCTGGCTTTCATTTAGGAGTTGTCATTAGTACCTGGAGTCTTTGGTATAGTACTTGGAAATAGTCTCAATCAGTGGTGCACTGAATCCTTATTCTCTTGGAATCTCTAAAGTCTTTTTCTGTTATGTTGCTCTTGTATCTTATCTGTCCACAATTACTAAGAGCAAGTGGTCTCCTAGTAGACTTGGGCTAGGACAGCTCTATTTTACAAACACAGCCTTTGCAATATCACTGTTGCTATATAACCTATTCCATTTATGTATCCCAGATCATAGTATTTGCTTATCTTTCCAGAACGATTCTATCTACAGAATAAATAGTAAATGACTATAATTTTGCTTTGTTTCCTCAATTTCCATGTTAAATGCAAATTGAACTGCTTTGTGCCAGAAGCAGAGCTTGTGTCTTCCTTGATAGTTTCTAGCTCAGTGATTCATTTAGTGTTTACCATGGTCAATCTCAGTATTTCATTTACACAAGCAACTCCTCATGACTATTTCCACATGGAATAGCAGGATGAATTCTATTTGCCTTCTCCACATACCTCTACAACCTATAGTGACTATACAGACACATCACAGTCAACACTGTATGATGCCAGGAAATTTATGACTCACAAAACTGACTAGTTATAACCTATAAGAAATCTGTTGGAGTAATGCACTCAACAAAATAAAAGCTTTGACCCACTGATCTATTTTACATTGCATTGCCAGGCAACTGATGATTGGACATGGCTTCTCCAGAAGGTCTCTGACTTCCTATTAAGTTTATGACACATATTACTCTTCTTTCTGTGATTTGCATATATAATGTTACATATTTTTTTATTTCTTACCTTTCTTTTAAACACCTCTGTGTTGGGGAAGGTCGCTAGTTTATTCCTGGCTGCTGAACCCCAAAGTAACCATACAGAAACTATATTATTTGCAATACTGTTTGGCCTATTAGCCCTAGCTTTGTATTTGATAGCTCTTCCATCTTAATTTAATCCATTTCTATTAATCTTTGTATTGCCATGTGGCTGTGACTTGCTGGCTAGGTTCCGTCCCTTGTCTGTCTCTGGTGGGGCTAGATGATTTCTCCTGACTCTACCTACTGTCTTCCAGCATTCAGTTTGGTTTTCTCTATTAGCTCTATTCTACCATATCACAGGCCAAAGCAGATTCTTTACTCATTAACCAGTAAAAGCAACACATAGACAGAAGGACTTCCCACACCAACTCTGTGTCTCACTTTACTAATTTCATCAAACTTAGGTGTTATTCTATTTAGTGCATGCTTAGAGAGTGCCTGTCATGGAAGAAATTAGCAAGACAAGAGTCATTAAGGGATGTCCTAGTATAAAAAAAGTAATGAGTCAGACACTAAGGCACAGTTCTAAAGAAGTAACTTAAGAAATATACATTGTAGCTATCACATGAAACTCTGTCAGTTCAGTGCCTAAACTTAATCCCATAAATCTGAATTAGAAAAAAATTATGATGTGGAATCTCTAAAACCTGCATCAAATTCTGATAGTCAATTAGAAAAAAGTGCATGTCTTCCCAACTAAGTCAGAAATGAGAAAAATCTACTTATTCTCACTAATTTCATTTGGTATACAAGCTGCAAAGCTCCCATTTCTTTTTTGTATTTATAGATCCATCTTTATGTATTATATATAATATATAACATGCATATAACATACATAAAATGTGTGTGTGCATGTAACATTAATAATTGAAAAAAGAGAGAATGGATTTGACGAGGAGTAGAGAAATACAAAAGGGAGTAGAGAGAGAAGGGGTAGAAAGAAATAATATGACATTATTTTAATTAAAACTAATTATTTTAAGAGTAAAACTAGGGCTAGTGGTAAGCACTTGCAATCTAAACACTAGGGAAGGAGATCATTAGTGCTCAATGGCTAGACACTCCAGCTGAACCAGTTAGTTCTAGTGTCAGTGAGAGACACTATCTCAAAAAGGAAGGTGTAGAGTGGTAGGAAAAGACATTTAACATGGATCTCTTGCCTCTGCACACTTGGATCCATGTTACTGTTCACATACATGTACATGCATGTAAATAAAGACTGCTTTTTATTTTCCAGGCTGCTCAGACTCAACCAATCACACAGAGACTATATTAATTACAACATTGTTTGGCCAATGGCGAAGGCATATCTCTAGCTAGCTCTTAAATCTTAAATTAACTCATTTCTATTAATATGTGAATTACCACAAGGCTGGGGCTTACCTGTAGGGTTCTAGCATCTTTCTCCCTCATCAGATACATGGTGTTTGCCTGGCTCTGCATTCTTTCTCCTGCATTCAGTTCAGTTTTACCACCTACCTCTATTCTGCCTTGTCATAGGCCAAAGCATCTTCTTTATTTTTGGTGTTGTTGTGTTTTTTTTTTTTTAATTTATTAGATTTTTAAAAAATACCAATCCAAGTTCCCACTGCTTCCTCTCCTCCTATTCCCTCCACCTACCCTCCTACCCCATCCACATCTAATCTTCAGAGACAATAAGGCACATTGTTTTGTGGAAGGTACAAGGCCCTCCCTACTATATCTAGGCTAAGCTCCCCTTCCTTAAGAGGAAAAAAAAATAATTTCTAAGGTATATAGAAGTTATAAGAAAGCTCTTGTAAGTTGTGGGTGATGTAACTATATGTTATCCAAGAAAAATACCAATAATTCTACCCACCAGATTCCTATAAGGCAAAATGCATTTCTTTAAAAGACAGCATTTAATATTATCAATGGAGATGTAAAATGGTACACTCACTGTGGAAAGTACTTTGCCAGTTCCTCAAAAGTTAAACATTGAAACAAAGAACAGAAAGATTATAAAAGTTATAGGATCTGGGAGTTTTCTGTGAGACTGTCTCCCAGGAATGTCAGAAGTTTATACCCATAAAGTCTTACTAACATAAGTTCGTGAACACCAGCTGAACAAGGACAACAACAATAGACATGTCAACAAGGATGGGTAAAAACCAAGAGGCCTCAGTCCTACACAAACAACTACAGGCAACTAAAAAATGCTGAAAGTGGGAAAAATAGTATTGCTCAGATTAGAGGGTGCCAATTGGTTACCCAATACTAACTGGGCAACCCAAAAGACATTCATATTTGTAATGTTATACAGACTGAGAAGGTCATATTTAGGAATACTTACATATAATGCATGTTAGCATGCAATAACAGTAAATGAAAAGTGGCCATGAAATTAAAAGAGAGCGTGTGTGTGTGTGTGTGTGTGTGTGTGTGTGTGTGTGTGTGTGTGTGTATGAGGGGTTAGAGGAAAGAAAGGGAAAGGAAAATGTGATTTATAATTTCACAAAGAAAAGAAAAAGAAGTTAAATATATGATGACCCATTACCGCTACTTCTAATCACAAACCACAAATAATTGAAATCAGTGAAACAAGAAGGTACTTGTATAAAAGCATTTATTTAAACACCTTTCAAATGGCTAAAATGCAAAAAATAATAAAGGAGTCATCAGAAGATGAATGAATAAACACAATATGTTATACATGTGTATATGAATGAGTAAACTATAAAATTAATAGAATTTTGTTACATACTAAAACATATGAAAATCTTGAAGGCATATTGTTAAAAGTAATAACCTAGACATAAGGCCAATATTGTGTGAAACCAATAAATAGCAACAGTCAAATTCATATAGAGAATTAGTAGACTACAACCTATTGGTTGTTAAATATGTTTCTCATTTTTTAAGAGTCTCCTGGATATTGGAAATATACAAGATTTCCAGGCAATAATTGAGAGCTTAGGGGTGGAGGTGGGGCAGGGGTTAGGGGAGATGGGGAGAGAGAAGTGAGAAGGGGAGGATGGGGAGAGCTTGGGGGAATGGGACAGTTGGTATGGAGGAAGAGTGGATGTGGGACCAGGGAAGTATATATTTTAATTAAGGGAGCCATTTGAGGGTCGGCAAGAGACTGGACTCTAGAGGGGTTTCCAGGTGTCCAAGGAGATGTCCTGAGCTTTATCCTTCAGCAGCTGAGGAGAGGGCGCCTGAACTGACCCTATACTATAGCCACTCTGGTGAATATCTTGAATATCACCATAGGACCTTCATCTGGTGATGGATGGAGATAGAGACAGAGACCCACACTGGAGCACTGGATTGAGCTCCCAAGGTCCAAATGAGGAGCAGAAGGAGAGAGAACATGAGCAAGGAAGTCAGGACCATGAGGGGTACGCCCACCCACTGTGACAGTGGGGCCAATCTAATGGGAACTCACCAAGGCCAGCTGGACTGGGACTGATGGAGCATGTGATCAAACCGGACTCCCTGAATGTGGCTGACAATGAGTGCTGACTGAGAAGCCAAGGACAATGGCACTGGGTTTTGATTCTACTCCATGTACTGGCTTTGTGGGAACCTATTCTGTATGGATCTTCACCTTCCTAAACCTGGATGGAGGAGGGAGGACATTGGACTTCCCACAGGGCAGGGAACCCTGACTGCTCTTTGGACTGGAGAGAGAGAGGGATTGGAAGTGGGGGGAGGGGAGGGGGAATGAGAGGAAGGGAGGAGGTGAAAATTTGTAATAATAATAAAATAAAAAATAAAATAAAAAACTTTTTAAGATCAGCAAAAATTAGCATGAATATACTTAGTACTGTGGGATGAGTCCATCAATTGATTAAGATAATGAATTTATTATAAATAGATATTTTTAATCAGAAGGCTTAGGCATCAAAAAGCAGTAATTAGTAGGATAAAAACATATATTTGAACACAACAACTGGGTTGTTATCTATAAAGTTCACAATTGTGAGACACAATGAAGTTATCAAAAATTGAAAACTTATTTTGTAATGTATTAAGTAAGTTTATGCTTTTTGATAGGCACCTTGGAGTGCCTGTGGCCCAGAAGTAACAGTTTGGACATTTGTATTAATCTAATCTAAATCAAATATATGTTTGTTCATGTTTTGGATTGTCTTGACAAAATAGATGATGTAAACAACATAAAGTTGAAAGCATCAGAGGTTTAAGCCTATGGCCTGATGGTTCTTTTGCTTTGAGTCTGGTGAAGCTGACTACAATCTCAGTGTCCATGTATGTGTCCGTGTCAGTGTGTGTATGTGTGTGTGTGTGTGTGTGTGTGTGTGTGAGAGAGAGAGAGAGAGAGAGAGAGAGAGAGAGAGAGAGAGAGAGAGAGAGAGAGAGAGAAAAAGTGGAGCTGATTGTTTTCTGTTGACCAGGAAGTAAAGACGTACTCTGCCAGCAACAGAGTTTTCATTTCCAGGAAATTCTGCCTGTGACCAACATCTTCTACATAGCATATATTTTTTAGAGTTTAAGCCATTGATTATACCAGTCTTCTCAGGATCAATCACTTCCCAAAACACAGTCTTCTAGCCACCAAGTCTTTATTTAACACAGGAGCTTTTTATGGTATAGTTCATATCATAACAATATACTTTGGAAACCTGAACAATGTGGTCTTGTTTCAGAAACTAAGAAATATCCAGAGAAATAGAGGCACATAGGACCTTAGATTGAAAAAAAAAAGTCTGCTATAAATGCTATAAATGTTTTGATTCTTTTACACTACTGTATAATCATAATAGAACAACAACAGAACCTTGCCATGAAAATTTAAAGCCAAATTTAAATTTCTACCAGAAACAAACAAAAAACCAAGCAAAAACCCGTAGAATAATGAAAGGTACCTTCTGGAGGGAATCAATATTTGGCAATATAAACTATCAGGTATATGAATATATTATACAGCAAAAGGTACTGATAATAGAAATCGTATAATAGAAAAAGCACAGAAGCATAGAAAAATAGATCAGACAAAAGAGTCAAGAATGAGATCTCCATATACACGGTCTTCTGAATTAAGATAAAAGTATATTGTGATAGAACATAGAAAACATGTCTTCTAAAAACTCTCCTTGGTCAGTTGTATATCCAGATGGAAAAATATCACTGACAAGACTTGTGAGTATCAAAACATATGCTAGGGATCTATAGGGAATTTCTGAAATGGCTCCACAGAGACCAGTATTTGAATCTCTAGGGTCTGTTACTCAACACAAGATGCTATATTATGCAGATTCTCACATGCTTGTCTCATTTCCCTTACAAGACCTTATCCCCTAGGAATATATCCATCATGGTCCTAGATTCATCTTGAGGCTCTGCTGCCACTATGTGTTTCCCAAGAGGTTGGTCCCAGAACTCTTTAGCATAATTCAGAAAGTAATGAAGTAGAAATTATCATTTGTCAGATGTAGTATTAAAGAATAGTAACAAACATTTCAACAAATTAATAAGCATTTAAATGAAAAAAATGCTGTCAACATTAGAGGATATAACATTAACTAGGATATAAGCCTCTGTGCATGCCTGTAAGAGATATGTAGATTAGGGTAAAGTCTGAGCAAGTATGTGATTCATATACCTGGACTACGTTAATTGAGAAGGAATGACACACCCAAGCTTGTAGACCCTATATATAAGTGGATAAACTGATCTGAATACTATTCTTCACGACTTTCTCCTGACTGCAGATGCAATAAGGCCAACTGCCTCCACCTCCTGCCACCATGACTTCCCTGCCACAGTGGAATAGAAACCTAGAGTTGTGAGCCAAAATAAATGTTAACAGGCATTTGGTTACATCAAACAGACAAGTAACTAATGCAGAAAATTGGTACAGAGAAATGGGCCACTGTTATAAATATGAAAACATATTTTTTAGACCTTTAGAAATAGTTTTTGGGAGGAATGCTTAACACTTCAGAACTTTATGCTTGAAAAGCCCTCTAACTTTGTAAGCATGATTTAATGGCTCATTTTTTTGGTGGGGTCTTGGAAGAACTAGAACACAGAGAAAAATGTACACAGTGAAGGTTAACTCACAAGGTTTTCTAGATGTCATATGCTTTTATGGGTCTAGGGACAGTTCTTGTCAGACTCTGGCAGAGACGATAACAGTCTCCTCAGAATTAGTATGAGGCTAAAGTTAAAAAAAAAATGAACAGTTGTGGAACATATTATTTCCTGTTTTCTTTCACAGTCTTTTGCCATTTGTGTTTAGGAGGGTTACTGAGGTTGTGTGTGTGTGTGTGTGTGTGTGTGTGTGTGTGTGTGTGTGTGTGTGTGTGTGTGTTTCATTTGTATCCTGCTACTTACTTAAAATACTTTTATTAGCTGTAGAAGTTTCCTGGTAAAGTTGTTAGACTCCTTTATACTAAATCATCTGCAAAATTCCAGTTTGACTTCTTTGTTTCTTATTTGTATCCTCTTGATCTCCATCAATAGTCCTGTTGTTGTATCTAAAACTTCAGGTACTATATTGAGTAGGTATATAGAGAGTGTTCATTTTGTCTTGGTCCTGATTTTAGTGAAAATACTTTGAGTTGCTCTCCATTTAATTTGATGTTGGCGCTTAGCTTTTTGTTAACTGATGTTATTAAGTTGAAGTATGACTTTTGTATCCCTAATCTCTCTAGGAATTTTACCATGAACAGGTTGGATTTTTGTCAAAGTCATTTCCACATTTAATGAGATGATCAAGTTTTTTTTTTATTATTTCAATCTGTTTATATAGTAGGTTACATATATGGATTTACATATGTTGAACTATTCTTGCATCTCTGGGGTGAATCTTGTTTGATCAGATTATATGGTTTATTATGTGTACTTTTATTAGATTTGGTACTTTATTGAGAATCTTCACATATATGTTTATGAGTGAAATTGTTCTACAGTTTTAAGTTTTGGTTCGGTCTTTGTGTGATTTTCATGTCAGGATAAATGTGGCTGTATAAAAAGAATTAAGAAATGTTTCTTCTGCTTTCATTTTCCAGATCTGTCATAATATTCAGTACAGTCCCAAGAGATTAGTTTGATTATAATAATTGAGGTGGAGACCTACTGCAATCACAAGGCCAATAAAATGGAGTAAAAGAGCAGAACATTTGCATTCATTGCTGTCTACTTCCAGAGTGTTGACACAAGGTAAGCCTCTGCTTCTAACTCCTGCTGGGGTGCCTTTCCCACCATGATGAATTACATTCCAACAGTGAGTCAAAATAAACCCTTCCCCCAAAAAATTCTTCTCAGGTTTTTTTTTTCATAGCAACAGAACAATTAATTAATATACTATTTGGTTCTTTATCAACTGTAATTGATGTGAGGCTATAATATTTTCAAAATTTTAAGTATAAACAGCACAGAATTCTTGAATGGAGTAGACAGGAGAATTTAACTGATTTTTAGTTTTCCAAAATGGAAAAAATATTTCTTAGCAAATATATTAGTTGTCTTATAAAATATAATTATTTTAAATAAAATAGAATAATTTTATTAACAGATTCTAATTTTATCAGAATTAATATATATTTTAAATTTATCTCAATATAATTTAAAGTAAATATTAATAGGTACAATTCATATAAAGAAAGGCTGATCATTGTTTTTCAAATATGTAGGATTATTGAGACTGAATCATGTGAGAATCACTACGAGAGAAAAAATTCTATTTCAAATGAATTAATTTTTAATCATAGATCTCAACAATAAACCACTATTAGAGGGAAATGTAGGACATTATTATGGCTTTGGAGGAAGGACATTTTTTCTAACATAAAATGTACTGACCTTGAAAGGAACAAAAGAGGCTCTTTAAAGTATATTTTAAGTATGATTTATTCATCAACAGAATCTATTTAAAAAATAAGAAGATAATTGTATGCATAATAAGATAATCCAATATAGGAACCCTACCCTCTGTATTAGAAGAGATTCTACAGCTTAATAAGGAAAAGGACAGAAAACAGTCATGGGAAATAGCCTTAAAATAGGTACTTTATACAATATCATCACTTTGTGTCATTAAGTTATTTGCAGGCTATTAACATTTTCTATGTTATCTTGATAGCCACATGCATTCAAACACATTTGTATCCATATCATCAGATAAAATTATGAAAATGAAAGCATTATTTTTTTCCATTTTGTGGTAGTGTTCAATCAACTGAGAATTTGATGTCTCACTCTAATTATTACACGTTCTAATTGCCTTTGCAGTCATGGAAGGTTGTTGCTATTTTTGTGCTTTGAATGTCATTGCTATTTGAGGTTATGTTTGTTTTTGTTTAAATCATGTACCAACAAAGTGTAAGGCGAAAATTCACAGCATGTTTTCTCTGGGGTAACAAAAAAAAAAGGAAGGAAGGAAGAAATGATGCTGAAAAAGAAGTACCTTGATGGAGGAAGGTCATTGGCTAATAAAGGCACTGCCCTGGCCCATTTTATTGGTTAGAGGATAGGTGGGAGGAGTAAACAGAACAAAATGCTGGGAGGAAGAGGAAGTGAGCTCAGAGACTCCACAGCTCTCTCGGGAGCAGGCGCCTCAGAGAGAGACGCCATGCCCCGCTCCCGGGATGAAGCTCCGACCCAGGATGGACTAGGCTGGAATCTCCCCGGTAAGCGCACCTTGGGGTGCTACATACAGATGATTAGAGGTGGGCTAAATTAATATGTGAGAATTAGCCTAGAAGAGAATGGGCCAAGCAGTGATTAAAAGAATACAGTGTCTGTGTAATTATTTTGGGGCATAAGCTAGCCGAGCAGGCGGCCGGGGTGCTGGGAACGCAGCCCCGCTGCCCCTATTACTACATATGGCGCCCACGTGGACAACTGCTTCCACATAAAGCCTGAGACAGCTTGGGAAGTAATTCTAGAACAAAATGAAAGCATTGTGCCTGGTTTCTTGGTAGCAGCAATTTCTCGGTTCTACTCTGCTTGCTAGAGGCAAGCAAGCGCCTCATCTAAGAGAGGCTTCCTGACTCAGCTTTAGCTGCAAAGCCTGAAGCTCATTAAGAGGTCCTGCCACGAAACACTTAAACGGTGTTGACAAAAAGCTGAACGCATGCTTTTCGGTTTTCAGCCGTAGCAGGAAAAAAGCTGTGCCGTTTAAAAATGCCGGCTTTCTGGGCCATCCTGCCAGGGCAAACTCTGACTGTTTGAGGCAGGAGGGCCGGCTACCGAGAGAGAGGACTTGAGTGTTGTCTGTTGTAGCTCACTTGCTGGCAGGGACCTTGAAATGCCATACAGTTGTTGCAGTAAACATGGCTACAGCCTGTATATCCTCCATGAGGCTGGAAAGCTAAGGAATGGACTGGATCTAGCCGGCAAAGCCACGCCTTTAATCCTACTGATATTGCTTGGTAAATTACTTGGTTAAAAAAAAAAAAAAAAGACTCATGTGGTCAGAAAAAGAGAGATATACAGTAAAGAGAGATTCAAAGACAAGGAAAATTTTTAAATGGTTTACAGCGTGTTAAAAATATATGCAGACTAAAAGTTGAAGTTCTTAAAGTAAAAAACAAAAAAAGGAAGAGAGTTGTTGTGTGTGGTAGCACACGCCTTTAATCCGAGTGCCTAAAAGGCAGAGACAAACAGATCTCTGTGAGTTCAAGGTGTAGTAGCAAACACCTTTAATCCCACTGCCTGAGAGGCAGAGACAGGCGGATCTCTGAGAATTCAAAGACAGCCTGGTCTACAGAGATATTCCAGGTCAAAGATATACGCTCAAAAAGCAAAAAGTTAACCTAGGAATGTCACAGCTTAGATTCTTAAGCGCCTAGTGATTTAAAGGCGCAAATCAAAAGTGCCCCTGGATAGTAAAAAATTGCAGATTCACAATAGGACAGATTCAGACCACTAAATGAGTCACACTGTGGATGAATGTACGTAGGCTTGGGAGAGAGAAGAAAAAGAATATAGAGAATAAAGTTAATGGTTTAAAAAAGTAAAAGTAAAGTCTTTAAAGAGACAGAGTACAGATAGTTAAGAGATTAAAAGAAATAAAGAAAAATAAGCCACGTAAAAATGGAAAATTCACAGAGAGTCTGGATTATGTACATTGTGTTTTCTTCAAAATTTTTGACTGTGAAGGAGCTAAGTACAGAGAGACATTTCATTATATGGGCTGCCAAGTGGAACCAGAACGGATATCATGAGGGTATGATTTCAGAATTTGGATCTAAGGATATGATACTTTGGAAAAGAGATTCTTCTTTTGTTTTCACAGAGGATCAGACCTTGTGGATTGCATTTATCCCGATATGGTATGATAGACCACGCCCTCCTGAAGGGTTGGTGTGAACACCTTCAGAAAATTGCTTCGCTCAACTGCCAACTGAGATGAAACTAGCACACAGGTTATACCATGAAAGACCTAATTAACGACGCCCCCATTCAGCAGGAAGCAGTTTGGAGAGAAATAACTGCGCCCATGTTCCCAAATAGGGTTTATAAACGTCCTTTTACATTTAAAGGGGGATATAATATAGGTATGAATAATTTGCATTAGTATAGATTTTGCTTTATTGATAGAGATTTAAGGTCAATTTTGTTATATGTATAAGTGTTTCTGATTTTGATTAAGGTATTGTGATTGTGTAGTTCATTTAAATATGTACTGTATAATTAAGAAATATAGGTTGTTAATGGATAATCATCGATAATAGTAAAGCTTGTAGTCATGTTAATTAGATTTTCTAGATATATAAAGATATATTTTAGATAGACATTCTTCATATCTTTCAAAGATTATAGAATATGGCATTTTAAATGTTTTAATAACTTAGGACTTTTCATGACAATGAGACACTCTGCTCCTGGCAGCACCAATCTACTTCAAGAGGAAGATGGGCATCGAAGAGGCTCGTTATGGAGTTTTGATAGCCATTTGGGCAAGAAACTGCTCTTGCCTGGACTATTGCATAAACTGGACACAGAGAACCCGCAGAGAGAGGACTACTGAACTTGCCTAAGGTGAGATGATCTTTCGGGGTTCCTGATTCATGAAAGAGTCTGCGAGACATTCTGCAGGACACAACAGATAGTGACTGAATTGACTTTGAATTTTCCTGCTTTATGGAAATGTCTGCTGAATACCATGGGCCTAAAGGCTGAAGATGGATGCCCCAATGGTACAGAGGAACTTTGGGTGACTGTCCAGGCAGCGAGATGTCTCTGTCATTTCTAGAGTTTTAAAAGTTGCTTTTTTCTTGTTTGCTTAGGTAGTATTGTATCTTTCTGGAGTCTTTGATGGAGTTAAGAATAGTTAGTTATAGTTATAGTTTTCCTTAGTTATGATAAAGATTATTGTAACTTTTACTTGATAACTGTTTTGTTATATGTAATTTTGCTATGTTAAAGTTAAAGCTTTTTTTTTTTTGTTTAAACCGAAAAAGGGGAAATGATGGAGGAAGGTCATTGGCTAATAAAGGCACTGCCCTGGCCCATTTTATTGGTTAGAGGATAGGTGGGAGGAGTAAACAGAACAAAATGCTGGGAGGAAGAGGAAGTGAGCTCAGAGACTCCACAGCTCTCTCGGGAGCAGGCGCCTCAGAGAGAGACGCCATGCCCCGCTCCCGGGATGAAGCTCCGACCCAGGATGGACTAGGCTGGAATCTCCCCGGTAAGCGCACCTTGGGGTGCTACATACAGATGATTAGAGGTGGGCTAAATTAATATGTGAGAATTAGCCTAGAAGAGAATGGGCCAAGCAGTGATTAAAAGAATACAGTGTCTGTGTAATTATTTTGGGGCATAAGCTAGCCGAGCAGGCGGCCGGGGTGCTGGGAACGCAGCCCCGCTGCCCCTATTACTACAGTACCTCAAAGTCAAACTTGACATCATTGCTGATCTTATGATCATTTTCTAGAGAAGTTTGAAAAATAAATCCTGAGAGGTCAAGGTCCATCAGTGATTGATGAAATATATATATATATATATATATATATATATATATATATATATATATTCCACAAAGTATGATATTTAAACCAGGAGCAACTCATTATCAGAAATGCTTTGTTTTATTCTATCGTTTCAACCCTAAGGGTGTCTCTTACAAATTCAGATTTTAAGCTCAAAAATCTGTTTTAATCTGACCTACAGTTGATTGCAATGTATGCTCTAGTATGAAAATGATTTGTAGAGAAAATTATTTTGAGAAATACAGGTGTGAAGGAATCACAGGGAAGATGCCTAAGCATATTTAAATAGTGATGAAAGAGAGTCTGTACTGAGGAAATGTGTTGAAAATACAGTAATAAAAGTGAAATTCCACTGGATAATGTTCTTTAGCAGTCATGAGGCAGTGAAATTCAATCATAGTTCAAAGCAGAGGGTTATGCACGCATTGTAATAAAAATGAAAAGCAAAAAGGATGGGTTCAGATAATAACTTCTAAAATTATTAAATCCTTCTTATAAGCCAGATATCATTCTCAAATGTTCACAAGGACACATCCTTATATTGTTTCAACAACCTTGTATAAAACTATTATTATTACTATCCTTTTGATGAAGAGAAATAATTACAGAAGTTAAATAATTCCCCCCTAATTGTAAGTAACATGTGACAACACAAGACTTATGACACAGACCGTTGTGTTTTGAAAGAATGTTCTTTTATTATTAATTATTACTGTGTTTTAACTTATTTTGAGACAGGGTCTCAGTGTGTAGGTATTGCTGGCCTGTAGTTCACTGTGTACATGAGACTGGCTTTAAATTCACAAAGATCCCCTTGCCTTTGCCTATAAAGTACTAGAAATAAGAACATTCATCACCATGCTTGGCTAGAGTCAATATTTTTAAAATTACTGTATGATATATATTCAATTAATGTATATTTATTTATCATATGCACTCTTTCTTCTTTGTTTGTCTCAATGAGGCATCTCATGCAGCTGAGGTTGGCCTCAAATTCATCATGTTCTTGAGGGTAACCTTAAAACGTTTTTTGCTTGATGTATTTCTTGAATGAGGGAATTGCAGGTTTGTGTAAACATGTCCAACTTCTTAGTAATTTGCTGCTTATTTATGTCTTCATTTTTGAGATAGGATTTCTCTCCATAGCTTAGATTTCCTGGAAATTCCTATGTACCCCAGTCTGGTCTTGACTTTGTGATCATTCTCCCTTAGCTTTTCATTGCTGGGAGTCTAGAATGCCCCACCACTTTCACCAAAGGTAGGTGGATGTGATGATGGATGTCACATGACAGAATTTTTACAAAACAGCTTAAATTTCCCTTCAAGAAATCTGTTGAGAATGAGTCAGGTGGAAAGATCATATATTTTAAACACAATAGAGATGATTTAAAAAGCCAGTGTAAAAGAGGAGATAAAAGACAATTAAATTTGGTGACTGGTACGTTTCTGCTGGTGGTGACCAGCTGTTTATTGTCAAGAAAACACTAGTACGAATTCTATTTTATAGAGTGTTTAGACTTTTCTACGAAGTTACAGAAGAAAGTAGAGAATTGGGATGTTTTGTAGACTGGCATGGGTTGCATATATGTATGGAAATAACAGGAAAGTTGAATCTAGATGGAAATTAAAATGAAATCACTTATATTGTCAAGAAAGTATGAAAAGAAAAAACATACATATTCTCACTTCTATTTTTAATTTTATGTTCTCTGAAATGTCTTTAGCCATATGCATGAATATTTTACATCATTAAAGCATAACATGCTTTCAATTTTGTCCAGCTTCTTTACTTAGGAGACAATTTTTCATTTGTTTTCCTTAATGTTTACCATTTATAATGGATGTTTAAACATCCTATATATCAGAACCTACTTGATCCTACCCGTATGTGGCAACAATAAAGCCTTGATTTTAATTTTTTATGTCTTTGAGTATATAGATATTTCTAGATAGGATTTTTTCATATTTTAATAGCTTTCTCAAAGTAATTCCATGAGCAAGTTTATTAAAAGAAAGGATATGTGCAGTTCTGTTGCCTGTAGGTTGATATTTCTATTCAGAATAATTATATCAATTTTCCTTGACACCAGAGAAGTGGGGCTATGCCAGTTTTTCCACATGCCTCCATTAACAGATTTTTCAAAAAATGTAGTTAAAATTCTTATTATAGTTTATGTAAATAATACCCAAACTTTGCCTTTATTGTACTTCTTACTTTTACTATTAGTCAGTTTAATAAGTTAGTAAGTGGATATGTGTCACATATTTCATTTTGAGTGAAATTTATTTTCATACATTTTTATTTGTTCTTAGTCTGTTATTACTGGTAAATTTAATAAAAAGCCGACCATAAAGTGCTTTCTCTCAGATATCATAAACACAATAGATTCTTAAAAAATAAAATATCAATTCCAAGTAATTCAAAGGGCTTATTTTTTATGGCTTTGGAAATATTCACATATTAGTGCAGTATTCACATATGGTAGAAGAGAAATATTTTGCAATGTTAAATAATTCATATAATTCTTCAATTTGAAAATATGGAGCTATCAATATGATATACATTAAATGTGACATTGATTTATGCTAAATAATAGAACAGTGAATACTTTATTCATAAGGATAGGCAATAAAATACATTTATAAAAGTCTAATAAAAGTTAAATTTTATCTCATAATTTATTTTAAATTTCAGTGAATATTAGATGCAATAAAATGTGAACAACTGAAATGCCAAGTTGTTTTGCAACTATATAAAAACATATTATCTATATTTTAAATTCTATACATTTTCTTATTTATAATTGATGAAAAAATACCAAATTTTTAAGATGTTGAATGCAACAGTATTTTTATTTTCTATTCTATAGATCATAAACACCAATAAAGAGAAAATGTAAAGCAATTATAAAGAAGGATGATTTCACTGAAATAAAAGGAAGTTAATATTGTAAAATAAAATGCAACTTATATATTATGAATATACAACCTGCTGAGCTATCTGCCTGACTCCTACTATGTATGTATTACTTTTTTTGTTTGTTTGTTTGTTTTTTTTGTTTTGTTTTGTTTTTCGAGACAGGGTTTCTCTGTGGCTTTGGAGCCTGTCCTGGAACTCGCTCTGTAGACCAGGCTGGTCTCGAACTCACAGAGATCCGCCTGCCTCTGCCTCCCGAGTGCTGGGATTAAAGGCGTGCGCCACCATCGCCCGGCTTTATGTATGTATTACTATACTAATTATTTCTAAATGCATATCATAAATATTTGGCCAGGTTTGAAATTTTGACACTTTGCCTACTTTTACCCAAATAAAATGTATAGCTTTACACATTCATACATTAAAAAACTTGCTATTATGATTATATTTTTGTTTTAAGATTTATAAATAATTATACATGTGTGTGTGGCAGCTTATATTTCATCTTGCTCTAGACAGTGTAAATGTTTATCATGAACTAATAAATAGTAGTTATCTGAAAGAATATTTAAATATCAAATGAGATCACAATTTAAATAAAAACATAAACTTACCCCGCATGTAAAATTCTAACCTTAAGTTTGAACTATTTATATCAAAGCCATTTCTCAAACACAGTGGTCTTTCTTAGTATGGCCCAGGTAAAAGAAAAATTCCATTTAAGTGTTGTAGCACATACATATCATCCCAGCACTTGAGAATCTAAGACACAAAGATCACTGATGAAGCTGGCTTGATATACACACTCAGTTTTAAGCTAGTCAGGGTTAATAGTGAGACATCTCAAAAGGGAAAAGAGTTTGCATAAATGTACACTGCTTTAAAGCCTTCGTAAAGCATATTAACTGAAGACCCAAATATTTAAACAGTAGTTTTGTAGGCACTTTCCCCCTACATTTATATCACCGTAACATTCTGGTGGATCAAAACCTGAGAGACTATAATTGTCATGCCTTATGCTACTTTTATTCATTGTTAGAATACATATAAGAATTTATTCTCTTATTTTAAAGATATAATAATCACTTCTATAAAAGATTGTATTTAGAACCATGCATGATAGGAGAAAGACTACATTTATAAGGGAAGAAAAAAGGAATACCTGTGTTAGAAGTTCTATGGTTAGAAATCTGTGATTATAGAGCCAGTCTCAGAATTCTGCAGATTCAGGGATAAAAAATATCTTAAATATATTTTAATTTCCTTAATAGGCATTTATTTCTCACCTCTGCTTCTGAAAAAGTACTGTTATGACTATCAGCAGAATATTTTGAAATACAGTAATAGGCTAGTAGCCTCTATCCGTCAAAACCTAAGAATGCCATTCAACAATTATCCCAGAGCCATAGTTGATGTTTTACATCATTTTTAGAAACCCACCTACTAGATGTCTCCACCAGAGTAAGTAAAAACTGCTTTGATTTTTATTCTCCTTTCTTCTATAACTATTGAAACTCTATGCAGCTGTGTTCCTCTGCCATGATCACTCATTTTTCTTCCATATCCACATATAAACTTATTAAACTGACTAATAATAAAAGTAATAAGTACAATAAAGGCAAAGCTTGGTTATTATTTACATTTATTCATTTTGTGGTGATAACTGTATTGCATTGACACATGAGAAAAAATGTGCAATTCATTGCAAAATAAAACCCCCAATTTTAAGCAACTTTGCATTGTGAACAGTTGTTTTGTGACTTTTCCTGAGGATTCTGTTTCTAATTACCATAGACAGAAAGGGTAACAGTAGCCCGAAACGATCATTCTACTTGAGTCTAGTCTGATCAGCCAATGAGTCCAGCAAGGGCTATTTACAGAAGCATTGGCAACAAATAGCTGCTACATCTCAAATAAAATCTGCCATTTCCTCTTCTACAGGAAAATGTTAGTGGGCTAAGTCTTGAGAGGGTCCCATGTATGTAATCACATGCAATCACAGCTGATTTAGTTTCTAGATGGCAACAGCCATGTCATGTTCAGAAGATAGACTTCTATAACATTTTGTCTTTATAATTTTACAGGGAATTACCACCACTGAATAAAGCAAACACACACACACACACATACACACACACACACATACACACACACACACACACAGTTACTCTGGATTAATCAGCAAGGTTGCCATTGATTTTCATACTTTTCTGCTTAAATCATAATACTTGACTTTGAAAAAATATTTTTCTGATAAATATATCTAGATTTTGTGTGACATATACAAGCCTATTTTTGCCGATCTCCTTTAAAAAAAAGTTCATTATAATTATGTATGCTTAAATTAAATGTGCTTTCTACTTTAGTTAAGTACAAAAGGTGATATTTACTCAGCATAACAAAATTACTTGTTATAAACATTTTTAAATCAAATGTGAGGATTTTCCAAAGACAGAGCAGAACAATGTATTAATAATCATACAAATACAAAATGTATGTTTCTTTCATCATGACTTTTAGATATGAAAATGATTTTATAATATTTTCTATAGAACTAATAAGGTAAGTTTGTATTTATTATAATACAACTATTCTTTCTTAGTTTAAAATGTTTTTATAATTTAGAATGTCACTTTTCTGTTTCATAACTTATTATCAAAATGGTATTAAATTCAAGGATTATTAGCAAACTTGGTAAATTTTTATCAGATATTTACCATTTGTTAACTGCATTTCAATTATACTGTCAGCTCACAAGTGCTAAATAATCTTTAAATAGATAGCTCAATTCCTATTTGTCATCAGTATCTTCATTTTATTAAGGGATATTTTTTATTTTTACTAATGTCAGTAAGTAATAAAATCAGAAAGAAATTTAAAGTTAACAGCTTTATCAATGCAGTCAGATGATTCTTTCCTCATTAATAAACTTAAGGGACTGTTCACTATTTCTCTTAAGAATTTACTTCCTACTCTTAATGAGCTATTGTTTACTTACATCTGAAGTTTTATAAATTACTTCATGATATCAGAAAAATGTATTTTAACTATTGTGCTATTTTTATCACCTATTATCTTAATCTGAATTTTCTTCAGTAAGTTTTAAAATAGCCATAAATGTTATTATGTGCATCAGTCTATATGGAGAATTTATAATTTCTTATTCATTTCATATATTTGTTAGCCTAGAGTTGCTGATGCTGAAATTTTGAAATAAAAGTTCATGGGAAAACACATATAAATACAATAGTGGTCTACAGTGTACTAGAGATGTATATCAGCAATGCTTATGTGCAGTAATGTATCAGGTAATTATATTACATTTTATGGTATTTGAGGTATCTGGAAAGTTACACCGTTGAAAATCTAGAAAGAAAAATATATACAATTCTTGTTGAAGGGGATAGAATGCAACCAAACATTATTTAAGCTTTTGCTTGGGTGTGGAATTGTCTGACACATGAAAGCAATTACTTAAAAATTAACCAAAATTCTAGTGAGTTCTATAAGAGAAAGAGAAGAACACATAGTAATGTATCATTGCTCTTAAAATAAATAAAATACAATGAACTTATGTGTAAATCCCAAAATATGGAACACATATCATGACCTTTTTTTATTTGGGTGATTTGTCTTTTGCTTGTTGCACAACAGTTACCTTGTATAGAAAGTAACTCTTTATAGAACAGTTATCATTTTATTTGGATTAAGCTCAATGAATTTCCATAACAGTACAACAAAGCAAATGCTCTTTAAAATATCACCTACTTTTCAACAGGGAAGAAATGCTTAATCAACATATTGTTAGGTTGTATCTATAGGGACTATAACAACAAATTTCAATTATAAATCCCTTTAGAACAATAGCAACTAAAAACCATCCTATACAGGGTCCACATATATTAGTTTTAAAATGAACGTAATCTTAATAGAAAAATATTAAACTGGGATAACTATGTAGCAACAGATTATATTTTTTCAGAGAAAACAAAGTGTACTTAAAGAACAGGAAATCTCATGAGGCACATTTCCTTGTCACTGTGATAGAAACTCTTGGGAATTTTATTTCTACTGCTACAGTTTTAATTGCATCTAATAAAACCTTGTCCAGTTAAACTAGTAAAACAATGAGGATCAAAGAAAAGGTTTTGAAGGCAGTACATACAAACTGCAAGCACACCCCCATAAGCAGAACATAACAAGGTTTGATTGTTTTGCTTGACCTAGCAGTGAGAAATAAATTAGGTCCCAAATTTTATATTTTCAGTTTTAGTGTCTCATTTTTTTTCCACTTAGAATAATTAAATATACCTACTCTGAAAATACTACTAATTACAGTCACTCCTCTCATCATGGAGTTTTGTTTAAAGCATTATTATGTGAATGTTACTGATAACAAAACAGTAACAAAATCTCATGTATGATTACTTATATAATTTAAACATGGCAGGCTGAGGAGAATTTATAGCATATAGAAATATGCATGCATGCAGTGGAGAGAGTGGATTGGAACAGTGGAGGATTGGAGGTGAACTTGTTGCTTTCTCCCTGTAACAGTAGGTGGTTGCTCAGGCATTCATACACAGAAATAGCTGACCAGATAAACTACAGATACAATGTATTGTATGACAACTGTGCTTAGTCTGTGACCCTTTAAATAGGAGAGTCTGTAGTGAATGCCTAGGAGGTAGAATGACACATTTGTGGCTTATTCTAGTTGAACTAGAAGGCCATTTAACTCTAAACATGAACATCTATCAAAAAGGCATATCTTGTTTAGCTGTTGTAAAATCACAGTTCACATGTACAGAGTGTCAGATTGCTCAATCATCCAAAAGAACTTTGTTTGCAAACACGGTAGCTATTTAATAGCACATTTGGGTTGTTCACTTAAAGTCAAAAAATATATATTCAATCTTCAAATGTTTTGGTATATTATTATGACATTTTCACCCCATCCTAAAGACCATCACTGCACATTGTTGAAGGGACCACTCATTTGTTCCTAGCAGCTTAGCCTAGAAATAATCACACAGACTCTATATTATTTAAAACATTGCTTGGTGCATTAGCTGTAGCTTTTTATTGTTTAACTCTTTTTATTTATTTAATTATTTATTTATTTTATTTAGAAAAGAAAAAAAAAGTATCCGCCTACTCCCAGCATCCCATTTCCCTCCCCCTCCTCCCACCCCTCTCCCCCTCCCCCAAACTCCTCTCCTCCTCCCTCTCCAGTCCAAAGAGCAGTCAGGGTTCCCTGCCCTGTGGAAAGTCCAAGGTCCTCCCCTCTCCGTCCATGTCTAGGAAGGTGAACATCCAAACTGACTAGGCTCCCACAAAGCCAGAACATGAAGTAGGGTCAAAACCCCTTGCCGCTGTCCTTGGCTTCTCATCAGTCCTCATTGTTCACCATGTTCAGAGAGTTCGGTTTTATCCCATGCTTTTTTCAGTCACAGTCAAGCTGGCCTTGGTGAGCTCCCAATAGATCAGCCCCATTGTCTCAGTGGGTAGGCGCACCCCTCGTGGTCCTGACCTCCTTGCTCATCCTCTCCCTCCTTCTGCTCCTCATTGGGACCTTGGGAGCTCAGTCCAGCGCCCCAGTGTGGGTCTCTGTCTTCATCTCCATCCATCACCAGATGAAGTTTCTAAGGTGATATGCAAGACTTTCGTCAGTATTGCTATAGGATAGGGTCATTTCAGGCTCCCTATCCTCAGCTGCCCAAGGGACCAACTGGGGACATCACCATGGGATCCTGGGAGCCACTCTAAGGTCAAGTCTCTTGCCAACACTAAGGTGGATCCCTTAACTAAGAATTGTGCTTCCGTGCTACCCTGTCCAACCTTCCTTTATCCCAATCCTCCTGTTTCCCCACGTTCCCCCTCCTTCCCTTCTCCCTTTTCTCTCCCCATCTCCCCTTACCCCCATCCCACCCAACCCCACCCCCAAATCCCAATTTTATCCCTGGCAAATTTGTCTACTTCCCTTAGCCAAGAAGATAACTATATGTTTTCCCTTGGGTTCACCTTCTTATTTAGCTTCTTTAGGTTCACCATTTGTAGTCTCCGTGACCCTTATTTATGGCTAGAAACCAATTATGAGTGAGTACATCCCATGTTCATCTTTTTGGGTCTGGGATACCTCACTCAGGATAGTGTTCTCTATCTCCATCCATTTGCATGCAAAATTCGAGAAGTCATTGTTTTTTACCACAGCGTAGTACTCTAATGTGTATATATTCCGTACTTTCTTAATCCATTCTTCCATTGAAGGGCATCTAGGTTGTTTCCAGGTTCTGGCTATTACAAATAATACTGCTATGAACATAATTGAACAAATGCTTTTGTCATATGATAGGGTATCTCTTGGGTATATTACCAAGAGTGGTATTGCTGGGTCCAGGGGTAGGTTGATCCCGAATTTCCTGAGAAACCGAAACACTGGTTTCCACAGTGGTTGCACAAGATTGCATTCCCACCAGCAATGGATGAGGGTACCCCTTCCTCCATAGCCTCTCCAGCAAAGGCTATCATTGGTGTTTTTGATTTTAGCCATTCTGACACGTGTAAGATGATATCTCAAAGTTGTTTTGATTTGCATTTCCCTGATTGCTAAGGAGGTTGAGCATGACCTTAAGTGTCTTTTGGCCATTTGAACTTCTTCTGTTGAGAATTCTCTGTTCAGTTCAGTGCCCCATTTTTAATTGTGTTAATTAGCATTTTAAAGTCTAGATTCTTGAGTTCTTTATATATTTTGGAGATCAGACCTTCGTCTTTTGCAGGGTTGGTGAAGATCTTCTACCAGTCAGTAGGTTGCCTTTCTCTCTTAGTGACAGTGTCCTTTGCTTTACAGAAGATTCTCAGTTTCAGTAGGTCCCATTTATTCAATATTGCCCTTAATGTCTGTGCTGCTGGGGTTATACCTAGGAAGCGATCCCCTGTGCCCATCTGTTGTAGGGTACTTCCCACTTTCTCTTCTATCAGGTTCAGTGTGTTCAGATTGATATTGAGGTCTTTGATCCATTTGGACTTGAGATTTGTGCATGGTGATAGATATGGGTCTATTTTCATTCTTCGACAGGTTGACATCCAGTTGTGCCAGCACCATTTGTTGAAGATGCTTTCTTTCTTCCATAGTATACTTTTAGCTCCTTCATCGAAAATGAGGTGTTCATAGGTTTGTGGGTTAAAATCAGGGCCTTCTATACGATTCCATTGGTTGACTTCTCTGTTTTTATGCCAGTACCACACTGTTTTCATTACCGTAGCTCTGTAATAGAGTTTGAAGTCAGGGATGGTAATGCTTCCAGAAGATCCTTTATTAAATAGGATTGTTTTGGCTATCCTGGGTTTTTTTGTTTTTTCATATAAAGTTGATTATTGTCCTCTCCAGATCTGTGAATAATTCTGATGGGATCTTGTTGGGGATTGCATTGAATCTATAAATTGCCTTTGGTAGAATTGCCATTTTTACTATGTTGATCCTCCCAATCCAAGAACAAGGGAGGTCCTTCCACTTTCTCGTATCCTCTTCAATTTCTTTCTTCAATGCCTTATAGTTCTTGTCAAATAGATCTTTCACTTCCTTGGTTAGATTTACCCCAAGATATTTTATGCTGTTTGTGGCTAACGTGAAAGCTGAAGCTTCTCTGATTTCCCTCTCTGCCTCCATATCCTTTGTGTATAAGAGGGTGACTGATTTTTTTGGAGTTGATCTTGTATCCGGCCACATTACTGAAGCTGTTTATCAGCTGTAAAAGTTCTTTGGTGGAGTTTTGGGGGTCGCTTATGTACACTATCATATCATTTGCAAATAACGAAAGTTTAACTTCTTCCTTTCCAATTTGAATCCCCTTGATCCCATTATGTTGTCTTATCGCTATTGCTAGAAGTTCAAGCACTATATTGAAGCGTTATGGCGAGAGTGGACAGCCTTGCCCTGTTCCTGATTTTAGTGGGATGGCTTTGAGTTTCTCTCCATTTAATTTGATGTTAGCTGTCGGCTTGCTGTAAATAGCTTTTATTATATTTAGGTATGACCCTTGTATCCCTAATCGCTACAATACTTTTATCATAAAGGGATGTTGAATTTTGTCAAATGCTTTTTCAGCATTTAACGAAATGATCAAATGTTTTTTTTTTCTTTCAGTTTATTTATATGATGGATTACATTGATAGATTTTCGTATGTTGAACCAGCCCTGCATCTCAGGAATGAAGCCTACTTGATCATAATGGATTATTTTTCGGATGTGTTCTTGGTTTTCGGTTTGCCAGTATTTTGTTGAGGATTTTTGCATCTATGTTCATGAGTGAGATTGGCCTATAATTCTCTTTCCTGGTTGAGTCTTTGTGTGGTTTTGGTATCAGAGTAACTGTAGCTTTATAAAAGGAATTTGGCAATCACCCTTCTGTTTCTATATTGTGGAATACATTAAGGAGTATAGGTATTAGCTCCTCTTGGACATTCTGGTAGAATTCCACATAGAAACCATCTGGCCCTGGGCTTTTTTTGGTAGGGAGGTTTTTGATAACAGCTTCTAATTCCTTGCGACTAACAGGTCTATTTAGATTGTTCACCAGGTCCTGGTTTAACTTTGGTATATGGTATTTATCTAAAAAAGTGTCCATTTCTTTTATATTTTCCAGTTTTGTGGTATACAGGCTTTTAGTAAGATCTAATGATTCTCTGAATTTCCTCTGTGTCTGTGGTTATGTCCCCCTTTTCATTTCTGATCTTATTAATTTGTGTATTCTCTCTCTGCAGTTTGATTTGTTTGGATAGGGGTTTATCAATCTTGTTGATTTTCTCCAGGAACTAGCTACCCCTGTCTCCCTCCCTCCCTCCCCTCTTTGGCGACATAGCACCTCCCAGCTCAGCCTGCTCAGGCGCTGGGACAGAACCCGATTAGGGAAGGCAAAAGGCAGGGCAATACTTCCTTTGCCTCCATAGCCTGCCTGCAGCAAGCAGGTTGGGCCCTTTGTTTGCAAGCTACCCAAGCAGCACAGAGATCTGATCTGGACACCAGGAGAACCATCACTGTGGAGTAACATTACTGGGAAGGTACATCCGTGGGCAAGAAGACCTGATAGTGTAAAAGAAGATCCACAGGGGAGTATTCGGAGGAAGAGATGGGCAAGTGCCAATGCAAGAATTCACACAAAAATCTGAAAAACAACATGAAACCACCAGGCCCAGTGACCTCACAACAGGAGGACATGAACACCTTAATCAAAAAGAAGTAGAAAAAACTGACTTTATGAAAGTGATAGAGGCCCTTAAACAGCATATAAAAAACGCCCATATAAAAATGGATGAGAAGTATAACAGAAAGTTTGAAGAATTGAGTAAATCAGTGAATGATACCCTAGGAAACCAAGGAAAAACAATCAAGCAGATAATGGAAACAGTTCAAGACTTGAAAACCGAAATGGAGGCAAAGAAGAAAACACAGAGGGCCAGCTGGACATGGAAAATCTAGGTAAACGAATAGAGACTAGTGAAACAAGCATAACCAGCAGAATACAAAAATTAGAAGAATCTCAGATTCTGAAGTTAACATAGAGAAAATAAACACAATGATCAAAGAAAACAGCAAGTCCAACAAACTCTCATCACAAAACATTCAGGAAATATGGGACACAATAAAAAGACCAAACCTAAGAATAATTGGATTGAAGAAGGAGAAGAAGTACAGTGCAACGGTCCAGAAAATATATTTAATAAAATTATAGAAGAGAACTTTCCCAACCTAAAGAAAGATATTCCTTTGAAGGTTCAAGAAGCATACAGCACACCGAATAGACTGGACCGAAAAAAAAATCTCCTCACCATATAATAATCAAAACATCAAAACACAAAACATACAGAATAAAAAAAAGAATATTAAGATCCGCAAAAAAAAAAAGGCCAAGTTACTTATAAAGGTAAACCTATCAGACTTACACCTGACTTCTCTATGGAAACCATGAAAGCCAGAAGGTCCTGGATAGATGTACTGCAGACACTAAGAGACCATGGATGCAAGCCAAGACTACTATACCCAGACAAGCTTTCATTCACTATAAATGGAGAAAACAAAATTTTCCAGGATAAAAACAAATTTAAACAATACGTAGCCACAAATCCAGCCTTACAGAAAGTAATAGAAGGAAAATCACAAACCAAGGAGTCCAACAATGACCACAATAACTCAAACATCTAGAGACCCTTCCCCAGCACAACTCAAAGAAGGGAAACACACAAACCCTACTACTAAAAAAGTGACCGGAGTTAACAACCACTGGTCATTAATATCACTTAATGTCAGTGGACTCAACTCACCTATAAAAAGGCACAGGCTAAGAGATTGGATATGAAAACAGGATCTAACATTCTGCTGTTTACAAGATACACACCTCAACCACAAAGACAGGCACCTATTCAGAGTAAAGGGCTGGGCAAAGGCTTATCAAGCAAATGGACATAAGAAACAAGCAGGTGTGGCCATACTAATTTCTAACAAAGTTGGCTTCAAACTTAAATCAATCAGAAGTGTAACGGCGTAAACGAATGCAGACAGACTGTAAAAATATATATAACTTTAATGGCAAAATAGACTTACAGAACCACCGTTCCTGTGGAGACCTGGAAAGCAGAAAGGGACGGCTGGGTTCACGCTTGCCCAATTTATAGGCCAACATTAGCCCAAGGCGAACACGCCCCCTAAGGGGTGGGACTTATCCATACATCTCCCCTTTTTGTCTAAATAAGACAGAACTAAACCAAATACAACTATATACAATAACAACAAACAATAAATATAACAAACTATATTGAGAACAAAAACTTTGCTAAACATTCTATCTCAAGGAGTCCAAATAATGTAAAGAGTAACTACAATTATATAATCTTCACCTCAGTCAAACATCTGAGAAGGAAATAAACACTACTCAACAAACGAGATATATCCAAAATGTGCAACAATTGACAGAGACAACTGACTACCTGGGCAATCACCCAAAGTCTCGTTTGCAACGTTGAGTCAACCAAATTTGGCTAAGGCCTAACATAACTGACATACCATTATTAAAGGCAAGGAACTTTTCAAAACTATCTTTCCCTGTCTTGGCAGGATATGACAGTCCTGTTTTATCCATTGATGCATGCTCTGTATCTCTGTCAGTGGTTGAGGTATGGGCATTTCTTTGCCCCAAGGCCAGTTCTGCCAAAAAGAAAGGCTCCAGGTGGAGTGTCTTTGGTGCTCAACATTCTCTCGGGAATAGAGCGGTGTTGCCAGGAGCAATAGTGTCTCACTATCACAAAACTCTGAGTTAGATTAAAGGCCATATTCTACAGCTCTTTGAAGAAGTCGAAGATTATCTATCTATACTGAGTATAATCTCTATATATCTAGTGAACCTGATTAGTCTAATTATAACTGACAAACTTAGATGACTATTGATCTATATAATTCTCAATATCTATCTAACTTAAAGACTAAGACAATAAACAACTGTGTAACAAATGAGGATAATGACCTCCAAATATAAACACTGTACAAATAAACATTGCAAATATACATGGCAAATATATATCAATACACAAACATTATATAAATATCTTAATCAGAGGTAGAAATGTATACTGCAATATGGTAAATATATACAATATATATATATATATATAAATACAATATATGTCAATACATAAAAATGTTTTAAACAGACATAGAAACATGCATGCATACAATAGTCAATATAATTTAACTTTGTATCAGTATACAAGAATCACTAGCAATATATTTGTCTAAAAGCAGTAACTCACAATTATAAATCTATTATCCCATCATTCCTTCTTTTTTTTTTGTTTCAAAATGATCCCTGAGCTTTTAAAATTCCTCCCCCAACCTCCCAAACCCTAAATGATGTCCCTAAACCCAGGGGTAAACTTTACTGGGAGAGGGGACGTCGTCCTCTAGAATTACTTCCAGCTGTCATGGGGGCGACGTTCTTTCTGGGGGATCCTGTGAAAGTAAAATGATGGTTAAATTTCAAGATCAATGTCTTTTAAAATTGCAAATAGTCTCTGAGTATTTTGTGCAGGTCTGGTCAGAATGTTGTACAAGATGTGCACCATTTCAGCTATCCAAGTTGGGATTGTCTTCTGCAGCTGGTATCCAAAACAGGTCTTGTAGTAGAGCTATCAGTATCATGACGTCATATCAACCAGGTAGACTTGTTGTTGTGGGGCCCCATCTTCTTCCTGGAAACTTCAAATGTCACTTCAGGAAAAACTCATTGTTCATTGTGAAAAACTTAAACATTAATCATATAGACATATATAGACATACATATATATTCAATGAAAGGCATGATAGATATATTCAATGAAAAGTATGATAGATATGAAGAAAAGCAAAGATGTTTTCTAAACTCATATTTCTTTCTGTCCGATATCATGGCTCTTGACATGAGACAGAAACTCCAGAAACTCTTGGTATTTCTCTTACTAACAGGCTTGGAATTGGAGAGGGACTGAGCCAGAGTCCATCTTCAAAACCAGCTCTATATATTTATAAAGAAATGTTTAATAAGACATATATATATATATATATATATATAAATTAATACTTACAAAATGTGTCCATCCATCAGTAATTAAATATTCAGGGTCCCTCAATTTCTTTGAAGATGAGTATTTTCCTGTGGAGATAAGAAAAGAACTCTGCCCCCAACCTATCTGTATTTCTTACCATCAGTATGCTCACCATCCTTGTGAATGAATTGCTATTTATCTTTTCCAAGTGGCTTCTCTTCTTCAAACCGAACCTTTATTAATTTTGACGGTATCAACAATTTTTCCTCACCTGTGGAGATAAGAGCAAAACCCCTTCCCCAACGTAGCACATATCCTGGCTTCCATTGTGAGGTCAGCACATCCTTGAAATAAACTGGTTGATTTAGTTCAGTAGACTTTTCCATTATCCAATGTCTTTCTGCAGCCGTTGTTCCCTTCTCATTAGCGTTGAGAAAATTCAAGGTTAACAAAGCATTATGTGACCTATTTCTGGGGGTGTTTTCCACCCCTTTCTGTTTGTTCTACATATCCTTTATTGTTCGATTTGATCTTTCTATGACTGCTTGACCTGTAGGGTTGTATGGTATACCTGTAACATGCTTGATATTGTAATAATCAAAGAACCGTTTCATTTTCCTAGAGACATAAGCAGGACCATTATCCGTCTTTATTTGTGTAGGTATACCCATGATAGCCATGACTTCTAATAAATGAGTGGTTACTGAATCAGCTTTTTCTGAACTTAAAGCAGTTGCCCACTGAAAGCCTGAATAAGTGTCAATGGTGTGATGAACATATTTTAATTTGCCAAATTCTGCAAAGTGGAACACATCCATCTGCCAGATTTCATTCCTTTGGGTGCCCTTTGGATTAGCCCCTGCAGGCAGTGGAGTTTGGTTATAGAAAGAGCAAGTAGGGCATTTCTTTACAATCTCCTTAGCTTGTTGCCATGTAATTGAAAATTCTTTCTTCAAACCTTTGCTATTAACATGATGTTTTTTATGAAATTCAGAGGCTTGTAGCACACTGCCAATCAATAATTGATCAATTCCTCCATTACCTTGTGCTAGAGGAACTGGCAGACCCGTATGGGATCGGATGTGTGTTATGTACATAGGGCAAAGCCTGTTCCTGATCAAATCTTGAACCTGGAGAAACAATGAGGTTAGTTCTGTATCATCAGGTATAAATTCAGCAGTTTCAATATGTAAAATAACTCTTTCTGCGTATTGTGAATCAGTGACTATATCAATAGGTTCTTTAAAATCCCTTAGCACCATAAGAATGGCATATAATTCCGCCTTCTGGACAGAATTATATGGAGTTTGTTCCACCTTACCCAAGTCTTCTGATTCGTAACCTGCCTTCCATGATTGATTGGCATCAGTATAGAATGTACGGGCTCCAGTTATTGGAGCATCACGGACAATTCGAGGAAGAATGCAAGAAGTTCTCTTTATGAAGTTAAGCCTCTTGCTTTTTGGATAGTTGTTATTAATGTCTCCCAAAAAATTAGCACAAGCTCTTTGCCATGGTTCATTATCTTCCCATAATTTCTTTAGTTCATCAGCAGTGAAAGGCACTATAATTTCTGCTGGGTCTATGCCTGCTAGTTGACTAAGTCTCAGCTTGCCTTTTATAATTAACTCAGAGACTTTCTCCACATAAGTTTTCAGTTTCTTACTTGGTTTATGTGGTAAAAAGATCCATTCCAAGATAATATCATCTCTCTGCATTAAAATTCCTGTGGGAGAAATTTTTGACGGTAGTATGACGAGAATACAATCGAGCTCTAGATTCATCCTGTCCACATGTGCCTGTTGTAATTTTTCCTCAATCATTGTCAATTACTTTTCTGCTTCAGCTGTTAATTCTCTGGGACTGTTCAAATCTTTATCACCATCCAAGGTTTTGTTCAAATGAATTATTAGATCAGGTGTTATTCCAATAGCTGGTCATAGACTGGAAATGTCTCCTAACAGTCTTTGAAAGTCATTAAGAGTCCGTAGGCGATCTCTCCTAATTTGTGCTTTTTGTGTCTTAATTTTTTGCAAACCTATTTTATAACCTAAATAATTAACAGAATCTCCCTTCTGAATCCTTTCAGGAGTGATTTGCAATCCCCATTTAGGTAAAAGTATCTTTATTTCTTCAAACAGTCTGTTCAAGGTATCCATGTTTGAATCGGATAACAAAATGTCATCCATGTAATGGTATACTATAGATTTGGGAAATTTCTTGCATATTATTTGCAATGGTTGGTTCACAAAATATTGGCACAGGGAGGGGCTATTTAACATACCCTGGGGGAGAAGGGTCCAGTGGTACCTCCTCGAAGGTTGAGAATTGTTATGAGTAGGCACTGTGAAGGCAAATTTTTCTCTATCTTCTTTTTGCCAAGGTATAGTGAAAAAACAATCCTTTAAATCAATAACTATGAGAGGCCATCCTTTTGGTAATAAAGAGAGCAAAGGAATTCCAGATTGCAGAGGGCCCATAGGTTGAATAACCTTGTTGATGGCCCTGAGATCTGTCACCATTCTCCATTTACCTGATTTTTTCTTAACCACAAATACAGCAGAATTCCAAGGGCTGGTAGATTCTTCTATATGTCCAGCATCTAATTGTTCTTGTACCAGCTGTTCTAAAGCCTGTAACTTTTCCTCAGCTAAAGGCCATTGCTTTGTCCATATTAGTTTCTCAGTTAACCATTTTAGAGGCAAGGCTGTTGGTATCTCTGAAGGGACATCAATTGCTTGTTCTTGTACAGCCCGAATGCCCGGTTTTCTCTGTTTGTAATATCTTTTAATATTATTCTCAGAAATATAGGCTCTAGAAGTAGCAGGAATGTTAATTTCGGTATTCCATTGTTGTAATAAGTCACGACCCCATAAATTCATTGCGATATTGCCTACATATGGCTTTAATTTTCCTATTTGTCCCTCTGGCCCTATACATTCAACCCATCTCGTGCTCTGCCTTACTCGAGATAGGGTTCCAATTCCCAGGAGCTGAACATTTACATTCTGAAGAGGCCAATATGGATGCCAAGATTCTGGGGTAATGATACTTACATCAGCAACTGTGTCCAGCAGGCCAGTAATAAAAATGCCATTTACACACACTCTCTGTTTAGGTCTTTGATCATTTATAGAAGTTTGCCAAAACACACGTACCTTATCTTTCTGATCATTATTGCTTGTAACAGTAGGCATGGGCCTTCCTAATTGTCCTGATGAGGCACATTCTCTGCAGAAACTGGAAATGACTGAACCATGTTTGCCATGGGGGCCTGTGAGGCCCCCCCTCTCACGTTTCCCGACTGTATCAGGTTGCCTTTTCTATCTCTTGTAGACCTGCATTCATTCGTCCAATGTCTGCCCTTTCCACATCTTCTACATAAACCTGAAGGCTGAGTCCTCCTATTCCTGTTATTTCTAGAAGATTCATTATTATTATTATTATTATTATTATTATTATTATTATTATTATTTCTGAAAGATGCATTATTATTATTATTATTTCTGAAAATTCGTTGTCTACAATTCCTTCTCATATGACCCAGTTTGCCACAATTAAAACATTTGGTATTCTGGTGTCTCCTTTTACCATTGGAAATTGCTTCTTCTACCCATGCTTCAGTGCCATAATCAAATGTATCAACATTTAGTGTATGCAAGACCCATTCTTACAAGGGCGCTGATCTGAGCTTTAAAGGGCCCAAAATCCTTTTGCATTCCACATTTGCATTTTCATAGGCCAAAGACTCAATCATTATACGTCTTGCTTCTGGGTCAGATATCCCTATTTGTACAGCCTTAGTTAATCTTTGTAAAAAGTCACTAAAGGGTTCTCTCTGTCCCTGTTTAATTCTGACAAATGATTCCATTCTCTGTCCTGGGTCTTGTACCCTGTCCCAAGCCCTTAAGGCTGCTGTAGTACACATGGAGAGTGTGTTTTCATCCAAATTAGCTTGTTCCTGAGGGTTGGAAAAGAGCCCTTCACCTAGAATTTTATCTAGGGAAATATCAATTCCCTTCGCTTTTTCCTGCTGTTCTAATAGTCTAGCCTCTTGCCTGAATAAGCATTTCCATTTCAATTGTGGTCCACTCTCAAGTACTACAGAGCTCAGCTGGAGCCAGTCCGAGGGAGTTGCTCTGCTTGTTGTGGCCCAAGATTTTAGCATCTCTTTAACAAAAGAGGCTTGCATCCCAAAAGTCATGACGGCCTGTTTAATTTCCTTGAGGTCATTCATACGGACAGGCTCCCATGTATCCTCCTTGATGACCCTAGGGTTTCTGGAACCAAACACATTCTCTGTTGTTATTACTGGAAAGGCAGGTAGAGCTGTAGGTAGAGCTTTGTGGAAATTGTCCCAGAGAGATTTACCCACAGATGTAGTTAAAATTTGCCTTTCTACCCTTTGCTCTTCTTCATCAGAATTTAGAAATTCCTCAATCTTTTCAATTCTATTCACCATTGCCTTCTGCAATGTCTGAATCTCCTGTCCAGAATTATGTTCCAAAGCCTTCACTCAGGATTCTAAAGTATGAAGTTTGTCTGTTAGAGATAACATCTCATCTTTGGACATAATTTTTATGGCATAAACCGTGCCTTCTTGTATTGACAATCTTTCCGTCAATCTGTCATAAGCTTTAGACAAAATCCGATTGTCACATTCAACAGTTTTGATTCTCTCAGTTAATATTTCATTTCCTACAGAAAGGGACTGAATCTTATGGTCCAAATCAGCTGTTCCCTCTTCCGTAGTAATAAATTTCTCCTTAATATCAGCCACTAATGTTTCAGTTCCTACAGAAAGGGACTGAAGCTTACAATTCAGATCAGCTGTTCCCTCTTCCATAGTGATGAATTTCTCCTTAACATCAGCCTAGAGAACTTCAAACTGATTCTCAATTGTTTTTAAGCGTTCAATCTCTGCCTTAAGAATCCTGGATTCGTCTCATAAAGGCTTTATCATATTTCTATTATCAAACCATTTAGTGGCAATGAAAACTACGAATCCCAGAAGGATCCATAGATGTGGGGTGTTAGACACCTCTTGTAAAATCTCCCACATGGAACAATTAAAAAAAACTGTTAAATTCTTGAATACTAATGTGTTCAGACATTTTTATTTATAGAAGAAAAAATTTCTTTCCTGCAATGATCGGTTCCTGCCAGTGATGGTCTCTGTGTTTTTAGAGCCTGTCCTAGAACTAGCTCTTGTAGACCAGTCTGGCCTCGAACTCACAGAGATCCACCTGTCTCTGCCTCCCAAGTGTTGGGATTAAAGGCGTGGGCTACCACTGCCCAGCCAAGCCACTTTGTATCAGACCAAATCTGCCGCTGTGGCAGCTTATGTTGCAAAACCGCAGGTACTTGGGCTTCTGCTAATTCAGGCAGTGGGGTTCCACTGCAAACTTAGCCAAGGCAGGCAGAATGGGCCTGGGTGGCCGAGTATGTCTCGGACTCGGCACTGGGGCCGGAGTCACGAACTAAAAAACAGCACCCTGGAGGGTGCTGTTTTAGCTAGCGGGTTACCCACTTGAGTCGGGGGCAAAATAGCCCACTTTGGACGCCAAAATGTAACGGCGTAAACAAATGCAGACAGATTGTAAAAATATATATAACTTTAATGGTGAAATAGACTTACAGAACAACCGTTCCCGTGGAGACCAGGAAAGCAGAAAGGGACAGCTGGGAGCATGCTTGCCAAATTTATAGGCCAACATTAGCCCGAGGCGAACACGCCCCCTAAGGGGCGCGACTTATCCCTACACAGAAGATATGGAGAGGGACATTTTATACTCATAACAGGAACAATTCATCAGGATGAAGTCTCAATCCTGAATATCTATGCCCCTAATATAAATGCACCCACGTACGTAAAAGAAACATTACTAAAACTCAAGGCAGCCATCAAACCACACACACTAATAGTAGGAGACTTCAACACTCCTCTCTCACCAACGGACAGGTAAATCAGACAGAAACCTAACAGAGAAATTAGAGAATTAATGGAGGTAATGAAGCAAATGGACTTAACAGACATCTATAGATTATTCCACCTAAATAGGAAAGAATATACCTTTTTCACTGCACCTCATGAGACTTCTCGAAAATTGACCACATACTCGGTAACAAAGCTAACTTACACAGTTACAAAAAAAATATTAGTAACCACTTGTGTCTTATCAGATCACCATGGATTAAAGTTAGAATTCAACAACAATGCTATCCCCAGAAAGCCTACAAACTCATGGAAACTGAACAGTCAACTACTGAACCATACCTGGATTAAGGAAGAAATAAAGGAAGAAATTAAAGTCTTCCTTGAATTCAATGGAAATAAAGAAACAACATACTTAAACTTATGGGACACTATGAAAGCAGTCCTAAGAGGAAAGTTCATAGCACTAAGTGCCAACTTAAAGAAAACAGAGAAAGCACATATTGGAGACTTAACAGCCCACCTGAAAGCTCTTGAAAAAAAAGAAGCAGACTCACCTAGGAGGAGTAGAAGACTGGAAATAATCAAACTGAGGGCTGAAATCAACAAAATAGAAACACAGAAAACAATCCAAAGAATTATTGTTTAACTCTTACATATTAATTTAACCTATCTTCATAAATCTCTATATCGCCAAGTTGCAGTGGCTTACCGGCAAAGTTTCGGCATGTCTGTCTCTGGTGGAGGTTCCTTGGCTTCTCTCTTGCTCTGCCCTTCTTTCTCTCAGCATTCTATTTACTTTTCCCCATCTAGCTCTGTTTTCCTATAGCTCTGCTATAGGTTCAAAACAGTCCCTTTAATATTCAAAGCACACAGAATGGAACCCCTCATCACCTCTCCTTTTCAGTTTAAATAAAAAGGAAGGTTTTAACTTTAAAATAGTAAAATTACATATAACAAAACAGGTATCAAGCAAGAATTACAGTTACAATATTTATATCTACTTTATCTATTGTCATAACAAGGAAAACTATAACTATAAATTTTTCAACTCCATTAAAGGCTCCAGAGGATATAATAGTACCTAAGAAAACAGAAAGTGCATTATAAGCAACTTCCAAATTTCTAGAATTGACAGATACATCTTGCTGCCTGGACAGTCACCCAAAGTTCTTCTGTACCATTGGGGCATCCATCTTCAGCCTACAGGCCCATAGTATCCAGGAGACTTTTCCATGAAGCAAGAAATTATGAAGACATTCCACCTATATTGACATTTTGTCAGTCATTTTTTTCTGTACCCTGCAGAATGTCTAGCAGACTCTTTCATGTAGCAGGAACCCCAAAGGATCTTCTCTGTGGGTCCTGCATGTCCAGTTCATCAAGGAGTACAGGCAAGAGTAGTTTTATGCCCAAATGGCTAACCAACTCCATAAGGAGCCTCTTCAATGCCAATCTTCCTCTTGAAATAGATTGGTGATACCAGGAACAGATATGTCTCATTGTCATGAAAAGTCCTAAATTATTAAAACATTTTAAATTCTAAATTCTGTCATCTTTGAAAAGTTTGAAAAATGTCTATCCATCTGAAATACATCTCTGTACGTCTAGGAAATTGAACTAACATGACTACAGGCTTTACTATTATAGATGACACTCTAATAACCTATGTTTCTTAATTATACATTAAATTTCTATATTAGCTTTACAAACACAATATTTAATCAAGAGCATAAATATACATATACACAGTATAAAAATTGATCTTAAATTTGTATCAATAAACCAAGATCCATACCAGTGCAAGTATTCATCTCAATAGCATATCCCCTTTTAAATGTAAAGAAACATTTATAAACCATATTTGGGAATAAGGGCGCAGTTCTGTCCAAACTGCTTCCTGCTTTTTGTTTGTCAAAATAATTTTTTGAGAGTTGTTCAAGGCAACCTTTCAGGGGATCTTGGTCCATCAAACCACATTAGCCTGGAATAAATGCATAGGTTCCCATCCTCTGTGGAAACAAAAGAAGATCCTCTTTTCCAAAGGAACATATCCTTAGACTCAATTCTGATGTCAGGATACTTTTATGTTGGTTTAACTTAGCAGTACATACAATGAAATGTCTCTCTGTACTTAGCACCATCACAGTCAACAAATTCAAAGAAAACATAATGATATACATAATTCAGACTTTTTGTGAATTTTCCATCTTTACTCATTACTGTTTAATATTCATTTTATTATCTTTATTCCTTTAATCTATGATGGTCTCTACTCTGTCTCTTTGAAGACATTGTTTTATATTTTTAAAAACTATTTACTTCTTTTTATAACTCTCTGTTCTTTTTTAATTCTCTCTCCCAAGCCTACACACAGTTATCCAGCACTGTGATCCAATTAGGTTTCTTTTATTAAAATCTGGATTTGTCATATTGCATATTTGTAATTATTTTCTAATCTGAAGTGCCTTTTAAAATGCTAAGTGCTTAAGAATCTAAGCTGCTATATTGTATATATGGCACATCCTGCTTGCCTTGTCCATTGCAACATGGTAGAGCTGTGTGCTGCTTCTGAGAGTTATACATACACACTGCCCCACTTCCATCACACAGCCATCCAGATTGCCATCAAGCAAGACACAGCATGCTTTCACAAACCCCATACAAATGCCTGGTCTTCCAGAAGAGCCAGAGATCGCACTAGCAACATGACTCAGGAAGCCGGCATTTCAAAATGGTGCAGCTTTTGTTTAAACAGAAAAAGGGGAAGTGATGTGGGAGTGTCATATATCAATCTGTTGATTTCATTGGTTAATCAATAAAGAAACTGCTTGGCTGGCCCTCATAGGTTAAAACATAGGTAGGCGGAGTAAACAGAACAGAATTCTGGGAGAAAGAAGCTGAGTCAGTGAGTTGCCATGATTCTTCCACTCCAGACAGATGTAGGCTAGAATCTCCCTCGTAAGCACACCTCGTGGTGCTACATAGATTAATAGAAATGGGTTAAGAGGCTGAAACTAAGGGGCCAAGCAGTGTTTAAAAGAAAAAAAAATGGTACAGCTTTTTTCTTGCTACTGGTGAATCAGAAATATCTCTCTTAAAGGAATCACAGCATGCCTCCAGCAATCAAAGCCCATTCGGAAAAATAAATATGACTAAACTTTGTTTTTAGTGTCTAGATTTCCTTTCCAAGCCCTCTCAGGTTTTTGTGGATTTAGTCCACAACATTGGCACCAATTTGTTGTAGGGGCCACTCATATTTTCTGGGCCGCTTAGCTCAGAAATAATCACACAAAAACTATATTATTTAAAACACTATTTGGCCCATTAGCTTTAGCTTCTTATTGGCTAACTCTTACATATTAATTTAACCCATCTTCATTAATCTGTGTATTGCTATATGGCAGTGGCTTATCAGCAAAATTTTTGCATGTCTGTCTCTGGCTGAGGTTCTATGGCTTCTCTCAGACTCTGCCCTTCTTTCTCCCAGCATTCCGTTTAATTTTCCCTACCTAGCTCTGTACCCCTAAAGCTCTGTTATAGGCGCAAAGTAGTTCCTTTATTAACCAATGATATTCACAGCATACAGATGGGAATCCCACATCAGCATAGTACTTACTCTCTCACCTAAGCAGGCACAAGACCAGAGACATGCAGTTTTCTTTGCAGTCCTGTAAGAAACTGCAGCAAAATCATACCTTCTTTAAGGTTCCAGTTTCCTAATATGCAACTGCTTGCCTGTGAAATCATCTAGCCAGCCTACCAAGTGAGGTCTTTTCAGCGCTGCTGAAGGTATAGTCAATGTCTGCCTGCTAAAAATGAAAGACTCAGAGTCATGAATTTGGGTTGTGCTTTTGTACACATAACCCTGTTTTGCACAAGATCAGATGCATCTAGGGGGCTGTACTTGACAAGCTGTGCTTAGAGACCTCCTACTAAAGAGACTCTTCTAGCTGAATTTAAAGAAAACCTTCTGTGAGAAGGCAGTAGGTCCTACAGAAGAGACTCATTGCTGTGATGTCTGCATACTGCTGTTCCAAAGGCCAGTGCCCCTTGAGGGGAGAGAAGTGTTAACATACCTTGGAGGTCTGTTTTACTGGTAAATTAGGATGCAGAGTATTGTATTTTTAAACTTCTAGAAGTTGGAAACAAGTTAGTCAAGATTAAATAACACAGCTTTTCAAAGCTGAATGAATGTGCTCATTTGGAGCCCAGGGTTTTTTTCCTCCAAACTACAAAAGGAGCTTCCTTAAACTTCTTGATTGGAATACTACTATTCTGATCAAAGGAGTTGAATGGATTAATCTGAGCTGTAGAATCCCATTTCATTCTTCTCAATAACTTCCTTTTGTAAGCTTTAGAAGTATCGTTCTAGACTTACTTTCATACAAATACTTTCCTAAGAAGTGTATACCATATGTAGGATACCAATTTGACTCTTACCCTAGAAATGGGCACAGACACAATCACCATGCTGTGTTCGTATACCAAGAGGAAGAAGACTTGATTACTTTGAACTTATAATTATCTTATTATCTTAGTATGCTCTCTCTTGTTGACATTGTCCCCTATAAGGAGTGTGGTTTTTATCACCCTGTGATATCATCAGCATCTTGGTGAGGTATAGCTCTTAGACATCTACACTCATTTTTGAAGGTACTACAGTGCCGGACGTTCTGCTGTTAGGTGCCAAAAAACTAGGGAAACTGTAGGTCTGGTTGTGATGATAGTGAATTTATCTGTTCTTTTCTTATATTTCACAGTTATACTTGATTTAGAGTAAAGAGAGTTATGAATTAAATATAGAACATAGTTACCAGTTAGTGAGTGGTGAATAATGATCATAGCTCTTGTTTTTGAGAAATGAATGATAAGGGGTATACATTTCTGAAAGAAAAAATAATTTCAAAGGCATGGTGAAATAATGTTAATAATGCTGGATTAGATAATCAAATAGAACTGGGAATGTGTCATGAAATATAAGCTGAACAATTGGTGCTCTCCTTTTGTAGATAGCTTCCATTAAAATAAACTATTTGAATTTAGGTTTCATAGATATTATTTTATCTAATAGCGCCAGGGAAAATGAATTTCCTTAACTTTGCAAAAGACACAACCAAAACAGAAATTTAACTTTGAATCTAAATTCTTATATTCTCAAAACAATTAGTCTTTTCACCACTTCTTCACATCTTTCTAAAGTAGAAAAAGTTACGAAAATAGACTGAGATCCAGAAATATTTACAATGGCTTAATAGCTAGTGCTAAGGCTTTGCTTCAGAGAATGTTCAAAATAGAATGAAGTGAGATGGCATGTTGTATCCAGGTCAAAAGAAATCATACCACTCTCAGTGGGTGAGACACTCTGTGACTTAAGCATGTAGATGGCATTAGAAGCAGACATGTGGTTTGATTCTAGTCCAGTGCCCATGTTGGAACTAAGTATAGTTTCCTATAGGTGTTTTGGCTTTTAATGCCCAATTGAAGCAGTGTCTGTGGGATCTCACTAGCCTCTACTAATAAAAACATTGGCTCAATGAATATTAATTGAATAGCTACTCTGGCATACTGTGCTCTAGGTGCTGCAGATCATTGAGTGAATGAGATGTGCTAAGTTCCTGAACTTAAGAACCTTAAATTTATGGTGGAAATGAGATAGATAACAAATAGTATGGTATGTACTAGGGAGGAAGTCCTTTTAGTGGAGTAGAGGGACAGGTAAAATGTCTTATCATTTTAGATACATATTTTAAGGAAATGAAAGGTTTTTTTTGGGGAAATGAAAGTTAAACAAAAGTACATACCTAGAGATGTAAAGTTTTGTAGAAAGACACCTGTAGACGAATGTACTTTGGTCCTCTAATTGCCAGTCACTTTCATTGGCATTTTAAATTTGTCATTTGGAGGATTCTATATATGCCGAGTCCTGTAACTTTAGCTTACTAATTTATAAGAACACGTTTGTGGCATCATTAATTGCATAAACAACATACAGTTTTACTTTCCTTTGCACTTAAGTCCTCTTAGTGAGTTAATCAGCTTCTTATCTCTATTTAAAATCACCTGAGAAAATAAGCTTAAGGAAGAATTCATTTTTACTCAGCAGTTTCAGAAGTTTCGATTCATGGTTTTCTGGTTCCATTGTTTTGTGTCCAAGGCAAGATATTGCAGTTGTAAGTGGCAGGAATGTGCAGAGAAGATTATTCACTTTAAGAACTAAAAGTCAGAAAAAAATGAAGGGATCTTGGAAAAAGTAAGTTTCAAAAGCATGACTGAGATAATTTACTTATTCCACACATGCCTTACCTCCTAGAGTTTTTACCCCTCCTCACAAATACCAGTATTAACTACTGACCAGAAAAATTTCCCCATCAGTTTGTGGGAGGGAATTTATAAACTATTACAGGTAGCAATGTGACTATACTATTTTTCTCATCAATAGCTCAGAGGCTATTTTTCAGCCCTTTTATTTGAGTTAGTTAATTCCGTGACTTGATGCAGCCATTATAACGCAGCAAAAGATGGTTCTCTTCTGAGTCTAGACCTCCAAAGACTTCATACACATATTCCTGTTCTAGGATCTTTGCCTTTTCCATAAGAACAGAAATTAGTTGTTTCTCTGGAATACATGAATTAAACAATGTGAAAATGAGTCTATTTCTCTCTGTGCCCACAGATGAAGTCTTCGTTAAGGTGAAAGAAAGCCATCATTAGCCAAGTTGTACTGTTTTACTTAAAATTCCATGAGTGTTGGCATACAAAAGAGTAACACACTAATCTGGAATGGAGTGTAACAAAGGTTTATTTATTTGGAGATAAACTCAGAGAAATGGTAGCAATATGCAGTCCTCTGTGTATTCTGGGAACTGGAGCCTAATCCAAGAGCTAAGAGACCTGTGCAAGCATCATGTCGGCATGTATATTGCCTGAGACCATGCCCAAAGTGGTCCAGTGTCTTAAAGGCTATTGGTTGAAGGAGTTCTCACAGAACTTCCCCCTTTTGTCTAAATAAGAGAGTTCTAAGCCTAATATAAAACTATATTCAATAAGAAAAAATATTGAGAATTGTCCAGGGAAAAGAAGAGGTAAAAACATATATAAAAATTAGAATTATAACCAGCATCAAAAACATCAAACAAGAGACATATGATAAATGTTTCGTTATTTACACTGTCCTAAGGAGTCTAAGTCTTATATTCAAAATGGCTTGGCTAAGTCATGAGAGAAAAGTTGCTATCGCTATCTAATCTTCAACCCCATCAAAGAGAAGGGAAATACTATTACTTGAGTAAATAGGAAGTGCAGTCAAGAACTTCCAAAAGGTGCAAAAAATGACAGAGACAACCGGCTCCCTGGGCTATAACCTAAAATGTTATTTGCAACATTAGGGCAATCAACTTTGGCTAAGACCTAGAGTATCTGACAGACTATTTCCAGACACAGGAAAATTTGAAAAACCATCTTACCCGGACTTGGGAAGGTTTGGCACTCTTTTTGCTTGTATCATGCAAATCATGCTTATATCATGGAAATCTGGACACTGTGCATTTTGTCAGCGGTCAAGGCAGGAAAAGTTCTTTGCTAAAAGGCCACTGTTGCCAAGAAGTAAACAAGCTCCAAGTGGAGTGTCTTCGGTGCCCAACATTCTCTCGGTAATAGATTGTTACTGCCAGCAGCAATCCTGTCTCATGTCAACAGAAAGTTAATTTATTTTTCTACCCTTTCTTTGAGTTTATCCCCCAAATAAATAAACCTTTGTTTTACTCCATTCCAGGCTATTGTGGAACTCTTTTGTATCCAACAGATTGGATCCCAACGTGGGGTGGTATCTTAAAAGCTATTGGCTGAAGGAATTCCCATAGCACAGGAGTGTCAGTTTTAATTTCTATGAGAAATTTCCAGGTAACACACTGGTATGGGATCAAACTACCATGATATTATTAAAGGGTACTAATTTTAGAATGACTTCATGTCTTAGTTACGGTTTCATTGGTTATCACAAAATACCATGACCAAAGAGGAAGCTGAGGGGATTTATTTGACTTATACTTCCATATCACTTCCCTCAAATGAAAGTACTCAAACAGAACAGAACCTGGAGGCTGGAGTTGATGCAGCGGCCAGGGAGTGCCACAGGTCACACATCTGGGTGATATCTGTCAGGGGCCAAACTTGACAGAGTTCATATGTTCCCATATAGGAATGTGAATATTAGAATTATGAAGCAAAAGCAATAGAAATATGAGAGAAATAAAAGACAGAAACATAGAACAGCACCAGGAGGGAAATTCAGTGAATAGTGAGTTCACCTGTGTTTATTTTTCACATGCTTATATACTTCATCCCAAAAGGGGAGGAGAGAGGCAAAAGACTTTATTTACATAAGGAATAGATCAAGTACCCTGCAGGCAACCACCCTCTGGAATGCTCTGCCAATCTCTTTGAAGGAACAGGGATAGACTTGAATTCTCTGACCTTTAGTCAAGATGCAGCAGATCCACTACTCAAAACTCTAATTAACCACACCTTAGGGCAGGATCTCTTGTTTGTAGTTACAACTGTTGTCAACAACTTTTAAAAAGCAAAAATAATCTTAAACTCTCTGACATTTAGTTAAGATGGAAAGAACTCATATCTGAGAGCCCTGGCAAGTGAGGAGTGCTGCTTACTGACTTGCTCTTCATAGCATGCGTCTGTTGCTTTTTTTTTTTTATATATAGAACCCAGGACTACCAGCTAAGGGATGCCACCACCCACAATGGGCTGAGCCCTCCATCATCAATCACTAATTTAAAAAATGCCCTACAGGCTAGCCTATGGCCCAATCTTATAGAGGTATTTTCTTTGTTTCTCTTCTTTCTTTCCTTCCTTCCTTTCTTCTTTCTTTCCTTTATCTCAAAATCTTTATTTTTCTTTCTTTCTGTTTCTGTCTCTTTCCCTCCCTTCTTCGTTCATTGCCTCCTTTTCTTCCTTCTTTCCTGCCTGCTTTACTTTGTTTCCTTGCTTTCCTTTTTTCTTTCATTCTTTCTTATTTTACATTCCAACAAGTTTTCCCTCCACCCTCTCCTTCCATTTCTTCCCCAAAATTCTCCTCCAAGCCTGTTTCAATCAACATCTCCTTCTTTTCTGTTCAGAAAGGGGTGTGCCTTCTATAGGTATCAGCAAAACATGGCATATCAAGTTGCAGTAAGACTAAGCACCTACCTTTATATTTAGGCTGGGAAAGGCAATTCAGTATGAGGAATAGATTAATAAGAGCCACCCAAAACATTAGGGACAGACCCTGCTCCAATTGTTAAGCATTCCACAAATAAAACAAGCTACACAACTCTTACATATATGAAAAGGATTTAGGTCCATCTCATGCAGGATCTCTGGTTGTTGGTTCAGATTCTGTGAGTTCAAGTTATGTTTCCACTATTGCTAGGAGTCTTAGCTGGAATCCTCTTTGTAGATTCATGGGAGTTCACTTACATCAGATTTCTACCTGTCCCCCAAAAGCACCTCCTTTCCAGTCATCTCATTCAGTATTCTTCCTTTCCACCCCACCCATCAACCCAATCCTACAAGTTTCCATCCCTACTTGTCCCCAGTCCACCCAGGAAGTATCTTCTATTCCCCCTTCCCAGAGAGATCCATGTCTCCCTATTTGTGCTTCTCCTTGTTACCTAGCTTCTCTGAGTCTGTAGATTTTAGCAAGTTTACCCCTTACATTACAGTTAATGTTCAATTATGAGTGATTGTATATGATGTTTGTCTTTCTGGGTCTGGATTACCTCACTCAGGATTATTTTCTTCTAGTTCTATTTATTTACCTTCAAATTTCTTGATGCCATTATTTTTGACAGTTGAATAACAGTTCATTGTCGAAATGTACCACATTTTCTTTATACCTTATAAAGTTCAGGAACATCTAGGTGGTTTTCAGGTTCTGGGTATTACAAATAAAGTTGCTATAAACATAGTTGAACAAATATCACCTTCGTACCATTGAGCATCCTTTTAGTATATGCCCAGAAGTGGTATTGCTGGGTCTCGAAGTAGATTGATTCCCAATTTTCTGAGAAACCATCATACATTTTTCCATAATGGCTGCACAAGTTTGCACTCCCATCAGCAATGGAGGAGTGTTCTCAGTCTGCATTCTCTCTAGCATAAGCTATCACTGGCGTTTTTGATCTTAGCTATTCTGATAGGTGTAAGATAGTGTCTCAGAGTCATTTTGATTTGCATTTCTTTGATGACTAAGGATGTTTACATTTTTAAAAGTGTTTCTGTGCCATTTGAAACAATTGCGAAGTCTATTGAGCTCTGTTCTCCATTTTTACTTGGATTATTTGCTTTCTTGATGTCTAGTTTCTTGAATTCTTTAAATATTTTGGAGATCAGCTTTCTGTCTGATGTGTTGGTGAAGACCTTTTCCCATTCTATATGCTGCCTTCTTTCTTATTAACAGTGTCCTTTGCCTTAGAGAAGCTATTCAGTTTCATGAGGTCCCATTTATTAATTGTTGATCTTAGGGTCATCCTTACTGGTGTCCTGTTCAGGAAGTTTTATCCTGTGCCAATGCATTCACTTTCACTTCTGTCCAGTTTAATAAACTGTAGTGGGCCTATGCCTTCTGTTCTTCCAGCTGGTGTGGACTGTGTCTGGGTCAATAGAGTCTGCTGGAGTTCTGGGGGAAGGGCTGCTTGCCAAATGGTGAGGGTGGTTGTGGCTAGTATAGTCTGTGACTCAGTGGCTAAACTTTTCTTGTGTTGGGGCCCTGAGACAAATAGCAGCTGAACAAGAGATAGCCTGGAATAGCATTTGCCTAGGGGAGTGTCCCAGGGCACAGAATCCACAGTGACTATAGTTATCTTGACAGATGAGGCACACATTGGTTCTTGTTTGTGTGGCCTGGGGCTGCATAGAGGAAGTATTCTGGGGTTGAGGGGAGGGTTCAGCAGTGGGACTTGGACTAGCTGAGAATGCATAGTCTTGGGGTAGGGCCGTGGGGGCAGGGGCAGAATCCAGGTAGGGGTGCAGTTCCACTGGTAGGCAGGTCACTCACCTGTTCTGGCTCGTGTAGTCTGTGTGGAGCATTTTCTTAGCTGAGGTTCCCTTCTTTCACATAACTTATCTTGTGCCAAGTTGACACACAAATATGTAGCACAGTTGTAAGTGAAGAATCAGAATATCTTCAAACTGATATGTTTACTTTAGTGGATATTAGCACTCAGGAGTTATGTGATCATGGTGGTTCAATTTTAGAATGTACACTTAGAACTCAGCCTGGGATCATTACCTTGCATGTGGGCACGTATATGCCTCTGCTTCAACTCCATAATTTATAGAGTGAAGAGGCAGGGAGAAAGAGGGAAAAGGGTGTGGTTATGAGGTTATTGAGAAGGTCTGAATGCTTATACTACTTATTAGGCATGTAAACTGAAAGACCTCTAAACACATGATAATTTAATCAAAACTGATAATATAATTCTATAACCATGACCAAATAGAGTATTTTTTCATTTTTTAATTAATATTTTTTTTATTCAGGATCTCATAGCATTGGCTTGTCTTGAACTTTCTAAGTAGACCAGACTGAATTTGAACTAACAGAGATATATCTGCTGGGATACAAGGTCTGCAATACCTAGTGCTTGGCTGTGGTTCACTGCATATGCTTCCATCAGTTATAGAGTCCATTTGAAGAGAGGGAGGAGAGATAATATGAGCAACGGGGGTCAAGATCAAGATGATGAAATCTACGGAGAATTGAATGAAGCTCATAGGAGCTCTTGAACTCTAAATGGACAGCTGTGGAGCCTGCATGGGACCAAACTAGAATCTCTGCATGTGGGAGACAGTTGTATAGCTAGGTCTATTTGGGGGAGCCCTGGTAATGAGATCAGGATCTATTCCTGATGCATGAACTGGCTTTTTGGAGCTCATTGCCTATGGTGGGATGCGTTGCTCAGTCTTTAAGTGGGTGGGGATACTTGGTCTTGCCTTAACTGAATGTACCAGGCTTTTTAGACTCCCGATGGGAGGCATTACCTTTTTGGAGGTGTGGATGGGGATGAGGGGAGACAGTGGGGAGAGTAAGCATAGGAGGGAGGGAAAATTGTGGCTGGTATGTAAAATGAAACATTTTTTTTAAAAAAAAGAGGTGTGGTGCCATGCTACCATGCTGTGTCCAGATAGATTCTTTCAGAGAGCTCTCCAAATTTCTGCTGTATTCTTTCATTTACGCTACACCCTGTTGCTAACAGTTTCCATGCTCCACCCCCTGCCCAATCTAGATAAAAGCCTATACTTTCTTACTGTAAACAACATTGCTAAAAAAAAAAAACAAATCTTAAACTCACTATAAAAAGTGCTTATGAAAGATGAAAAGACATAAATTATAGCCTTTGCTTTCACTCCATCAATCTTCCCTATGTCTTTTCTTATCTCGGTTGTACAAAGCAATTCCAATTATATCTTATAAAAACACTAAAAATTTTCTAAGCTTGCAAAATTTTGGTTTTCCTTTCTTTTTGTGTTGTTGATATATAAACTTCCTCTCCCTCTGTTTACTCAAATGATAATGTGATGCTTTGTCTATAAAGGAAGACTTCTGAATTATTGTGAAGACATTTGCTTTGAGATGATCTTTTCCAGTATAAGGACGGATTTGTACAGAGCTTCTGCCCCGCTTTCACACTAAATCCACATTTGTTCAAGAGAGGAGTAATTCCCAGAGTATCAAATGATTGAGAAGTAACTACTGACCACAGTAGTATTGTGTCCTCTGCAAGTAAGCTAGGCAAGTCCTGCTTTAAATTATAATACAAATTGATAATGTTTTACATTTTGTGATTGATTCTTATATTCTGACTTTTATTTAATGTGCTGAGCTTCTTATTATAACTATCCAAGTAAAAATTAAATTATTTATTAATTATTCCATAAGACTCATGAAGATTACATCATTGAGTAATGTTTGATATTGTCCTAAACTATTTTCCTTTGGTGGATGGACACGTTTGATTAAAAGTTTAAATCAGTTTATAATTGTTTCAATGATATTTTACACAGTGGCATAATTATGCCATATGTAATTAATAAAGCATATTTATAAATGAACCTTTTACATGTGTCTTAGGTGATTTTTTAACAAAATTCAGATCAACATAGAAGCATTTGTATACAATTTTACTCCCTCTTGAAACGTTTTTGTGACACCCAGATAGATACTAGGAAGATTAATTAATATGACAATATTTAAGTAAAATTGTTTTATAAATGCGTGTTCCGTTAAAAAGCAGTTCTCTTGAGATCTGGGAATTTTCAAAAGTAACATTAAGAAAATATTGCATGCTGTCACAAATTTTCCCAACACCCACTGGGAAATATACAATGTTTACATAAAGAACTTGGAAAGAAACTATACTAAAATTTTTAAAAAATATTTTTGTTAGTAATTTAAAAAAATATAAACATGGCCAACTTATTCTTCTTAATTGTATTTGATACATTTGTTTATCTGCTAGCTAAATAGTAATTTCCCATAAGTTTATCTTCAGGATCCAAATGATTCAATTCTATAAAAAATCAGTAATTTCTAGATAAAAAACTATCACCTATATTTTATTATAATTAGAACAATTTAACTAAAACACCACTAGTAAGTTCTCTAAAGTGTATATATATATATATATATATATATATATATATATATATATATATATATATATATATATATCTGGTTTGCCCATACTTGATATTTTGCCTGTATTTTAAATTGCACTTTGAACTTTTTAAAATGCCTAAATCATGCCATGTACTCCTCTTGCAATTTCTACTACACCTAGTTAGGAGATTTTTCTATTGCCTCAAGAACATCTTTTATTTCCTCATCCTATATTTAAATATCACTTAAAATTCATTGAATTGATGAGAAAAATCACATCTGTTCCCTCATTATATTACCAAAATGTGAATTGAACAGATGATTCTTTCTAAAAATTTATTATTTGAAAATTTCGTGTATGAGCAGTGTGTTTAAATAATTCCCTCCCTTCTCCTTCCTCCAACTCCTGAACCTATATTTCTTCTTAAATTCAAATCCTCTTTTTACATAAATATTTATTTTTTAATTTCATTTTACATTTCAATCCCAGTTCTATAGGTCACTGCCAAGATATAAGTGGCTCCACTGTCTCCTTGGGACTCTCTTGCCATGCTGTTCATTCACTGTTGTGCATTGTAGGCTCTGCAGCATGGTAGAACCACTGATTACTTCTCTTCTTGAAGAGCTCTTTTACTACTATGAGACCTGTTCTTCAAGCAAGAGGCATTCATGTTATTGTCAGCAGTATTCTTCATGCTGTGTCCAAAGTGTGTGCTATCTTCATCAATAGCATCTTATGTCCAATTTCAAGGAGGTAATCAATGGAAATGGCAATGACCTATATTATTTTAGGCGTCTTTTGGATATATATTTCCAATAACTTAAAGGATGTGTCCCATGCACTGCTCTGGGGTTTTCATTAAATGGTCTATGGCTTTTGGGAAGAGCACTGTCACCCCAAGTGGCGTAATTGCATTTAAAATACACACACACACACACTTTAATATTTTAAGTAAACATTAAATAATATGATTCCCTATGATTTTTTCAAATATTCTTAGTAATATATATCTATATCTATATCTATATCTATATCTATATCTATATCTATATCTATATCTATATCTATATCTATATCTATCTATATCTATATCTATATCTATATCTATATCTATATCTATATCTATATCTATATCTATATCTATATCTATATCTATATCTATATCTATATCTATCTTCTCCCAACTTGTGTCTGGATTAGCATCCCTCACAAGATAAGTACCTCTCTCTCTTCCTATTTTCCCCATATCCCCATTAATCCAGCCCTATTCTATTAACACCTCTTAGAGAGCCCCAGCTTGTTTCTTTCTCACTTTCCTTGTATCATTTGTTACTACAGATGATATACTCACATTCAAAAAAATCACTGATAGAGAACACAAATGAGAGAAAACATTCAGTATTTGCCTTTCTGTGTCTGTTTCCCCAATTAATATAATATTTTCTAGTTCCATCCACTTACAAAGTTTCTTGGTTTCAATTTTCTTTACATCTGAATAGTATTCCATGCTGTGTATGTACCACATTTTCACTTTCTATTCACCATTTAAAGGATATTCAGCCTATATACAATTCTTTGCTATTGTAAATAAAATGACACCATATCTGAGAACTCAGATGTTAGGAACTTTGGACTTATGCTAAGGAATGTAGAGCTAAGTTGTGTGATGTGCTTTTAGCTTTTTAGAACTATCTACACTGATTTCTTCAGTGTTTGTATCATTTTATAATATTTCCAACAGTGAATGAGGGTTCATGTTTCCCCACATCCTCATCAGCACTATTTTTCAACTTTATTTTTTCTTGATCTTAACCATTCTGGCAGGGCAAAGATAAAATCTTACACTAGTTTCAATTTGCATTTTCCTTAATTTCTAAGTATATCAAGATTTTTGATATAATTCTTAGCCATATTATTTCTTCTTTTGGGAACTCTCTTCAACAGGTGCTTTCTCATTTGTGTTAAAGTATGTGTGAAAGAGTTGAAGACGTGCTTGCTAGCTTTGGAAGAAAATTCTTGCAAGTAGAAGAACTCAGAAAAATTAAGGCTTGGTCTCTCCTTGAAATAAGTGTTTAATAAATGTCTTACTTTGGTTTCTATTCCTATGGGAAAACATGACCACAGCAACTTAGGGGAAGAAAGGCTTTATTTCAGCTTACAGTTTTTAATAACAGTCCATCTTCAAAGGAAGGGCGGGAACTCAAGGCAGAAGTTGAATGTAAATGGATGAAAATAGAAAACACTATCCTGAGTGAGGTAAGCCAGACCCCAAAAGAGGAACATGGGATGTACTCATTCATATTTGGTTTCTAGCCATAAATAAAGGACATTGAGCCTATCATTCGTGATTCTAGAAAAGCTAAATAAGAAGGTAAACCCAAAGAAAAACATATAGGCATCCTCCTGAATATTAACCTTCATCAGGCAATGTAAGGAGACAGAGACAGAGACCCACATTGGAGCACCGGACTGAAATCCCAAGGTCCAAATCAGTAGAAGGAGAGAGAGCATGAGCAAGGAACTCAGGACCAAGAGGGGTGCACCCACACACTGAGACAATGGGGATATTCTATCGGGAACTCACCAAGGCCAACTGGCCTGGGTCTGAAAAAGCATGGGATAAAACCAGACTTGCTGAACATAGCAGACAATGAGGACTACTGAGAACTCAAGAACAATGGCAGTGGGTTTTTGATCCAACTGCACGTACTGGCTTTGTGGGAGCCTAGGCAGTTTGGATGTTAACCTTACTAGACCTGGATAGAGGTGGGTGGTCCTTGGACTTCCCACAGGGCAGGGCAGGGAATCCTGATTGCTGACGAGGGAGGGGGACTTGATGGGGGAGGGGGAGGAAAATGGGAGGCGGTGGCGGAGAGGAGGCAGAAATCTTTAATAAATAAATAAATAAATAAATAAATAAAAATTAAAAAAAAAAGAAATTGAATGTAAATCCATGGAGTAAGCCTGCCTAATGGTTTGCTCCTCATGACTTTTTCAGCATTATTTAATATGACTCCAAGGACAAGCTGCCAAGGGATGGCACCACCTAAAATGAGCTGGGCCCTCCCACATCAACTCCCAATCAAAAAAAAAATGCCTCATAATCTTTGCCACAGGCTAATCTGGTAGTGGCATGTTCTCATTGAGGTTCACTCTTCCAAAATATCATTCTAAGTTGTATCAAGCTGACATGAACCTGGCCACCACATAAAGGTAAATTTTATATTTTTCATTAAAATATTTTTAAAGATGGAATCTAAAATAGTTTAAAAATATTTCTGTAAGTTTATAAATTTTGTTCATCAGAGATTCATAATGTATCTAGTAGAGAGTAAGTATATAAGTTCCATTTTTCTATCAATATGGTTATTGAGATGTTGGTAGTGTTATGGAGGAGAAAAACCAAGTTGATTCTCTGATGATAAATATGGTTTGGAACCATGGTCCCGCCATTAACAAGCCATATTCTTTTACTCATGTGAGAATCATGTTGCCCACTTTACTATAAGCAAAATGATAGTATTGCCACCTAATCTACCTTCCTTGGGAGATGTTGGGAGGCATAAATAGGATGACAAATTTAGAAGTTCAATATAAATGGTGAAAGGATTTTACAAATAAATATAAGAATTGCCTTGGAAAGACCATGTGTTCACTACCATATGATGCTAATTCAACCCAAGTCTATCTTACTTTCTCTCCACAGGTTTGCTTTACTATATCACAAACTGAACTGTTCTGTATATGTTTAGAGATGTGATAATCTCATCAGTGTCAAGTATCTATGGTGATGCAGGTATCATTTTTAGCGTTTGTGATCTTTGTGACATAAAGATGTACCATATAAATTTTGAAAGACAGTTGAAAAAAGATACTGGTCTCTCAACTTTTCCAATGTGTAGACATTTTAAAAATAATACAAGGTTTTGCAAAGAAGAATATTTATCATGCTTTGGGGATAGGTTTTCTAACAGAGAATGTTAAAGGAAAACTAAATAAATGTTAGAAAGTTTGACTTGAATCAAACCAGATAAAAAGCCAAAGGAAACCATGGGAGGGGATAGTCGAAAAAGTTTGGCAAATCCTAATGAAAACAAAATTTAGTGCATGTAATTTTTAGTAGAGAAAACAGAGAGTGTAGAGTAGTAAATGATGTGAATTGAACATTAAGAAACTTTAAGTACAATAAGAAACAGGCAGCCCCAAATTGAGAGTATTGAAGATTAACTTCCTTAACAAAATATTATTGTCCTGAAAAAAGTAGTTAGACTAAAATAATGGCCTAAAGTTGGATTCTGTATTTATAGGCTCATTTATTTGTATTTATTTATTTATTTATTCATTGTATTTATTTTTAAAAGAAAACAAACTATCTTTTTTTCATTATATATACCAATTCAAGTTACCACTCCATCCCTTTCTCCAATTTCCTCCACATACCCTCCCACCCCAACCCTATTCAAACCTCAGAGAGGGTAAGGCACATTGCTTTGGGGAAGGCTCTCCCTACTATGCATAGGCTGAACAAGGTATTGTCCAAAGAGAATAGGTTCCCCAAAAGCCAGTATAAGCAGTAGGGATCAATCCTGGTGCCACTGCTAGTGGCCCTCCAGTCTGCTGGATCCATGCAACTGTCAACCACATTCAGAGGGACTAGTTTAGTTCCATACTTGTTCTTTCCCAAGAAAGACTGGCTGGACTTTTGAAGTTCCCATGAGCTCAGGTAGTTGTTGTCCCCATCATGGTCTTGACCCATTTGCTCAAATTCTCATTTCTCCCACTCTTCAACTTGACTTTGGCAGCTCAGTCCAGTGCTCTGAAGCAGGTCTCTGCTTCTGTTTTCATCAGTTGCTAGATGAAGGTTTGATGGTGATATTTAAGATATTCATCAGTCTGATTACAGGGTAAGTCAAGATCAGGCCCCCTCTCCTCCATTACTTAGGATTCTAATAGGGGTCATCCTTGTGGATTTCTGGGAATTTCTCTAGAGCCAAGTTTCTTGCTAGCCCCATAATGGCTGCCTCAATCAAGATATTTCTTTTCTTGCTTTCATTTTTTGCCTTCCTCCTTCTCAACTAACCCATTCCCTCAAGTTCTCCTCACCAATCCTCTTCTCCCCTCCTCTTCTCCTTCTGTCCTTCTTTCTCCCTCCACCCCAATACTCCCAATTGTTTCAGGCGATCTTGTCTGTTTCCACTATCCAGGTGGACCTATATATGTTTTTCTTAGGGTTAACCTTATTACTTACTTCTCTAAGATCATGAGCTATAGGCTCAATGTCCTTTGTTAATAGCTAGTATCCACTTATGAGTGTGTATATACCATATTTATCTGTTTGGGTCTGGGTTACCTTACTCAGGATATTGTTTTCTAATCTCATCCATTGCATGCAAAATTCAAGATGTCATTTTTTACTGCTCAGTATTATTCTAATATGTAAATGTGCCACATTTTCTTTATCCATTCTTTGGTTGAGGGGCATCTAGGTTGTTTCCAGGTTCTGAATATTACAAAGAATGCTGCTATGAACATAGTTGAACAAATGTCTTTGTAGTATGATTGGAGAATCTATTGGGTATATGCCCAAAAGTGGCTTTGCTGGATCTGGAGGTAGGTTGATTCCCAATTTTCTGAGAAACTGTCATACTGATTTCCAAAGCTTATACATGTTTGCATTTCCACCAGCAATGTCTGAGTGTTCCCCTTACTCCACATCCTCTCCAGCATAAGCTATCATTGTTTTTGATTTTAGTCATTCTGGCAGGTGTAAGGTGGTATCTCAGAATTGTTTTGATTTGCATTTCCCTGATGGCTAAGAATGTTGAAAATTTCCTTAAGTATCTTTTGGCCATTTGAGAATGTAGTTCTATACCCCATTTTTCAATTTTGTTATTTAGAATTTCAATGTCTATTTTCTTGAGTTCTTTATCTGTTTTTGAGATCAGTCTTTTGTCTGATATGGGGTTGGTGACAATCCTTTCCCATTCGGTAGGCTGCCCTTTTATGTTATTGATTGTGTTCTTTGCTTTACAGAAGCGTCTCAGTTTCAGGAAGCCCCATTTATTTATTGTTGCTATCAGTGTCTGTGTTACTGGGCTTATATTTAAGAAGTGGTCTCCTGTGCCCACACATTGAAGACTACTTCCCACTTCTGTTTCTATCAGATTCAGTGTGGTTGATTAATATTGAGGTCTTTAATCCATTTGGACTTGAGTTTTGTCCCTGGGGATAGATATGGGTCTATTTTTATTTTACTACATGTTGACATCCACTTATGCCAGTACAATTTGTTGAAAATACTTTGTTTTTTCCATTGTATAATTTTAGCTTCTTTTTCAAAAATCAGGTGTTCGTAGGTATGTGGATTAATATCCAGGTCTTTGATCTGACTCCATTGGTCGGTCAACCTTTCTGTTTTTATGCCAGTACCAAGCTGTTTTCATTACTGTAGTTCTGTAATAGAGCTTGATATCAGGGATGGTGATGCCTCTGGAAGTTCCTTTATTGTACAGGTTTGTTTTGGCTATCCTGGGTTTTGTTTTGTTTTGTTTTTCCATATGAAGTTGATTATTGTTCTTCCAAGGTCTGTAAAGAATTGTGTTGGGATTTTGATGGGAATTGCATTGAATCTATAGATTGCTTTTGGTAGGATTGCTATTTTTACTATGTTGATTTTTACTTATTCAAGAGCATGGGAGATCTTTCCATTTTCTGGTATATTACTCAATTTCTTTCTTCAAAGACTTAAAATTTTTGTCAAATAGGTCTTTGACTTCTTTGGTTAGTGTTACCCTAAGATGTTTTATGTTATTTGTGGCAATTGTGAAAGGTGATGTTACTCTGATTTCCCTTTCAGCTTCTTTATCATTTGTATATAGGAGGGCTACTAATTTTCTGTGCTGATCTTATATCCTGCCACATCACTGAAGGTATTTATCACATGAAAAAAAGAGAAGAAAAAGTTCTCTGGTAGAGTTTTTGGGGATATATATATATATATATATATATATATATATATCACCTGCAAATAATGAAAGTTTGACTTCTTCCTTTCCAATTTTCCAATATGAATCCCCTTGATTGCCTTTTGTTGTCTTATTGCTATAGCCAAAACTTCAAGAATTATGTTGAAGATATATGGATAGCAGACAGCCTTGTCTTGTTCCTGATTTTAGTGGAATTGCTTTGCATCTCTCCCCCATTTAACTTGAGGTCAGCTGTTGGCTTGCTGTATATTATTTTATTATATTTAGATATGTTCCTTGTATCCCTGATCTCTCTAAAACCTTTATCATGAAGGGGTGTTGGATTTTGTTGAATGATTTTTCAGCATCTAATGAAATGATCATATAGTTTTTTTTCTTTCAGTTTATTTATATGATGGATTACATTAATAGATTTTTATATGAGCTGGCCCTGCATCTCTGGGATGAAGCTGACTTGATAGTGGCGGATGATTTTTTTATGTATTCTTGGATTCAGTTTGCCAGTATTTTATTGAGTATTTTTTCATCCATGTTAATGAGTGAGATTGGTCTGTAATTCTCTTTCTTGGTTGGGTCTTTGTGTGGTTTTGGTATCATGGTAACTATAGTTATAGGCTAATTTCTGAAGCACTCCTCTTGACTTTTTGTTTCTTGTTTCATTGTCTTCTGTATATCACAAAGTCTATTTACATCCCAGTCATAGTTGGTCTTGGGGAATTAAGAAATACTAACATACAAATTCTAATACTCACTAAATAATAAAAGGAAGCCTTCTGCTTTTAAATAGACGAAAAAGGAGGGGACTCTGTTGCTGCATTACAGACTATAGAAATTTGGGAAATCTTTAAAATGTGGTGCTACCTAGTTATGATCCAGTAGGATTACCTTTTCTACTCTACACAGAAACCTCTTATACACTGCAGTGATTACACAGTCCTCAACATTGGTTACTAGTGTTAGAAGCTCCATCAGCATTTTCAGTGGCAGCTGGATAAAAAGTTTCTATGTTTATCTCAAAAACTATCTCTCATGCCACTGTCTTGTTATGCAGCCTGAAAATACATTCTGAATCAACTCTGAAAAGAAGACAGCTTAAATACTTGACAGCACTTACATAGTCAAGGCAGGCCATAATTTCTGTTTCAGAAACCATGTGTACAAGCTGATTTTTTTCATCTATAGCAAGAGTTCTAGGGCCAGATTTTTTAAAAAAAGCATTTGTGTGTATAAAATGGGTAATTGCACACACAAGCAGACAATTTTGTATGCAATTATCCATTTTGCATACACAATTATATGCTTCTGAGGGTATAACGCATGTACATGAGATTTGGTAAGCCTACTCATTATACCTTCCTTTGAAAAATCTAGTCCCCATTGTAGCTTTATTGTACTGAAAAGAAAAATGGGATTCTTTAAAAAAAAATCATTGGCGGTATTTCCCCATGGATCATTACTTTTCTTCAACAATCTTTACACCTACTCAATTATCTTTCCAAGAATCCCAACCAAAATCCCTTCATGTATGAATAATAAACATCATTACTATTTTAGTATAGAAAATAAGAAATCAAGACACATTATTTGGACTGCTGTAAATATTACCCAGTATCCATTTAAGCTCCTCGATAAGAGATTTCACCTGTGAGCTACAATGCCACTCTTAAAGATCAATGATTGCCTGTGGCATGGGAGGCATACACAAATACCAACTTTCCTGTTTGAGGTTCAACTAAGTACAAGCTTATTCTCACTTCTTTACTGACAAAAGGCTTATACTGCTTCCTTCCTCCAGCTTATGTCTGGTGAAACAGGAAATTTAAATAGGAAGGATTGTTCACCTGGAAAATTCCTATGTTAATTTCAAAAGAAGAGAACAAAATGTTCACTCACTTCACAAAAGCAAATCGTGTCTTTGGGTGTGTAGCCTGTTTCTCAGGAAGTTGATGAAAGGGTCTCATTTGACAGATAACAGCCATAGTTTTATGGTTACATCTGTGACTTCCTTACAAAATGGAACACAGACTTCTTAATGACTTTAATATCCCTGAAAGAAGCAACACGTTTTAGAGTAGTAGTAGTTGTTGTTGTATTTACCTTGTATTGCCCTTCCAATTCTTGTTTGACTTGCTGCCTGTCTAGTATGTCATTATACAGTCTGTGCTGACAGTATTGCAGAGGCAGAAAGCTTATGCTATTTTCAGAGAACAAAAGGACATAATTGCTCCCTGATTGTGCCTGAAACCTGTGCATGTGTATATTAAAAATCATCCAGATAATTTGAAGTGAGCTTTTTATTGAACTGTTATTGTCAATTTGTAATGGCAGAAATGCAGTAGGAGTGCCAGTAGCAGAAATCCCTGAGTTAGCGGGAGTTTGAAATAGCTTTCAACAGAATGAATGACCCAACTTTGGGGTACAGTATTGATTCTTTATTAAAAAAGAAATTTATTTGCTGTGAAAGTATTTGTGTGTGTGTGTGTTTAATTACAATCATATCTGGGTGGGCAAATTTTCTGAAGAACCAATGGTATTGTAACTTCTTTAATAATAACTAAAGCTGAGAAAGGCCTCCAGGAATAAACAGCATGGTTCTCATTAGTCTAAATACTTTCATGATGAGTGTGTTTACTATGATGCTTAATAATTTGTGTTTCTTTTGCTTCTTGCATTTTAGAACCCCAGTGTGCTTTGTAAACATTCCTCTTTTTAGTTCGGTCATCAGAAAGATGTATGTGTGTACATGTGGTTTAAATATACTCCAAATGATTTAATAGTCACAGTGGGTCACAAAGTATGGCAGAATCAGATACATCAGCTACTCTTTTTTTTTTAAATTATAACTTGGTTGGCCTATCATCTCATGCTTCTCATTAACTCTTTCTTACATCATACATTATACAGTTATTCTTGTCTGTGCTAGCCACATGACTTGGTACCTTATGTCAATGAGGCCCTCTCATCTTGCTTCATCTGCAGCTGGGTGATGACTGCATACTGACCTTTCCTTTTCCCAGCATTCTCCTGTTCTTGTTGCCCAGCATCTACTTCCCACCTGGCCGCCCCACCCATACTTCTTGCCTGGCTACTGGCCAAACAGTGTTTTATTAAAAATAATACAAGTAACAGAATAAAAGACCATTTTCCCACAGCCCCCGTCTTTTTCTAAACAAGAACTCTGAATCTAATATCCTTTGCTTAGCTTTTTGTCTACCCATTATCCATAACAACATGTAGCCAACACTCTAAATAAAGAAAAATATCCATAGTCCATTTTTTGGGAATGTGGGCATGTTTTCCAGGACACTTCCTGCTTATTTGGGTCACTGATAAATTTATGGGGATCTTTTGACTCTTAAATCCCCTCATTATTGGAGCAAACTGTGTTTCAGAGTTCTACTGAAGTTGTAGGAGGATCACAGCTATTCTTTTGTGGAATGATTTACCCTAAATATCTATGTGTAATCATAATATAACAAAACATATCCCTCAAGTATGCATTACTGTGAATGACATTGTTAAACTATATAAGCCACAGCCATCCCACAAACATGTTAGACATAAATTGGTTTATAAAACAGAAACATATGTACTTAAGACCTCAGAAAGAACATTTTGGACTCAGTCACATAATTACAACAATCTAGCAAGCCTCTTTAAATAAGTTTATCAAGTTAGACTTATGTAAAGGAATTTCCTTCAACATAAATAAAGTAGTATTGAGTCTTCTGACATCAAAATTTGACCAGAGAGTTTACACTAGCTCATATTAACCTAGGACTTTTAAGTAATAGCTTATTTCTCCCAAGTTTCCTAGAGAGGTTTCTCTTCTACAGCAACCATTTTGTTTAGCCGTCTAATGGACCAGAAGACTGCAACTAGGATGCCTGTAGGTCATTTACCAAAGTGCAATGTGGCTACTATATTCAGAAATTGAAAATAGCTTTTTCAAGTCTAAGTTATGGGAGTGAGGGAAGACAATCTTGGCTGACATATTAGAAAAATGTATTTTCTTAAAATTATGTAAATGTGAAGTTTGAAGTTAAGAATTCACACACAGATGTTTTGTTTCATACCCAAGTTGTACTTTTGCATGCCAGTAAGCATACAGTTATCTCTTTAGCACATAAATTTGTAATTTTAAGCATATACTACATGCTGAAATATTTATATAGAAGTAGGCCCTAGGAACACATAACTTTTAACCTTGGTGAGCTTTTATAAAAGAATATGCAAGATCACATACACATATGCAAATTGAATCGGTCTCTTCTGCTCCCCCTATCTTCACCAAATTTCTTTGATATGAGTGGCAATTCCGTTTAAAAGAAATTTTCCTTCTGCCCCTCTTTCTACAAGCCATCCATCCCCCAAGCAACAATTTCCACTTGAGCAAGTTTCTCATCCTGCTAATGCCTTGTGCATTTCCCTATTCCTAGCAGTCTTTCTGGCAAGCAGTTTGCTCCTCGAAGCAGCTTCTTTAAGCTTAAAGAAGTTTGAGCTGTTCGCAAAAAGAGCTTTCTTTCATCCAAGAAAGCATCAAGGAAAGAGCATTCTAAAGGAAATATAAACTCACAAGCAAGCTTACAAAAAGGGCTAGTCTATTTAACTCCACAAAAGGCAACAGACAATGGCTTCTGGGGTTTGATGACATTGAAATGTCTATGCCCTGAGGATTCCGTTTATTTTGGTAATGAAAGCACTGTTTTGAGGCTTCCACACTGTTTGCATTAATCACACCTACCACAGCTTGTTTTAAGATAATATTGCTCTGCTTATGCTAAAATGATCTAATTAAACATTGACTGTAATCTTGGTTGGAAAACTTTGGGGGAATTTTATTCATAATCAGAATTCACCACATAATACCCTCATCAGTGAATGAGAGTAAGACCTTAACCGAAGGCCAAAAACAAATTACCCAATCACCCATCAGACAGCAGAATGAGAAAATTTAGTGTGTGTTTAACTGGAACGCATGTATTTTGCAGGCTCACTAGTTGCAAAATCATGTAGAACAAGACATCACCAAACTATTTGAAAATGAAGAGGTAGTTTACTCATTTCTGGGGATTTGGCAGTGTTTCTGAACTGGGAAAAATAGCTCAGGATAACCCCTCTCTTCAAATTCCATATACTAGACAGAGTTCAGGAATTTTTTAAATGAAGAACAGAAAGTCACCTTTTGCTAAAGGATATATTGTTCAAAATTACAATTTTTTCATGACCATTTGTTGTAGTAGTGGTCTGTTTCTGAGGAGAGAGCAAGGTTGAGTGGCTGTGCGTCATTAAGACAGGGATGATGAAAGGATGAGCAAAATATATTCATCAGCAAACCAATAGAAAAATGAAAGAAATTTAACAGAGGAGAGCATGGGGCAATGAGTGAAAAAAATTGACTGTAGCCTCTCAATCAAAGACAGATAATATGCCTTCTGACTCAATTAGTTGCATCCCTGTTCCATTCACAGACACTCATTTTTCCCTTGCCATTTATTTTAATTAAACTAAACTAGAGTCCATGTCTTTTAATTTCCATTCACATTTTCTTGGATTTCCTGACCCTAAGACAGAACTTTCTTAATGTCAGCAGCAATATCCTTTGTTATTTAGCTTCCAGTCTGCTCATTTGTAACATATGTAACATTAGGCATATCAACAAATTATTTTTTGTTTTTGAAAAAAAAATCTGTTTCTTTTCTGCATAATGTATTCAACGTTTGACTTTAATTGTGTAAAGTCAAATTTTATTCAGTCTCAAGTGACTTTTTCCTTACTGACAGTCCTGTGAATATTCTGAAATTGCTTTATCCTGATACCTTGGAATTTTTGGTACCATTTATGTTCACTTAGGCCGCTTTGTCGCACAGCTTGTGAAATAATTATTTTGTATGAACAGGTATATAGAAGAATGTTTGTTAAGATGTGCAAATTCATTGTCTCCTTTTCCACATTAAATTAATGTCCAAAGCCACTCTTTCTCATAGGGAAATATTCTTCTAGGATACCTATGGTTATCAATTCTTTCGAGGTGTCTTTCTTTCCATGATGTTCATAAACCACCAAGTATAATGCAAAGAAGTTAGAAGTTCAACACCATGGATTTCAAATGATGTCCAAAATATACATAGAAGTGATATGCATCAGTTTAATGACAACAAATCCAAATGTGCAAGGTAAAACTTCCCATCTGTGCCTAATTCTTCAGCAACTGTTCACAATGCAAATGCTATGGGCTTTTCTAGGTCATTTGGCATTATGGGAGAAACCACTATTCTGACCCCATATGGCGAAGCATCAGTATCTAAACAGATTGGTAGTACTGGGTCATAATGTGCTAAAATCCTTGAAGACATTAGTTGCTATTTAGTCAGTTCAAAACAACTTGACAATTCATTTTTTCAGTGAAACTATTTGCTTTTTGTAATAGTCCTCATGTAAACCTAGTTGATATGTAAAGATTGTTTAAATTTACTGAAGCAGACAAAACAGAAATAGAAAAAGATACATAAGTCTATATATAGAGAAGTAGTATGTATTTATATGAAAAATATAATGCATATTTTGTATATAATATATACATTCTGAAAGTATATTCATATTATACTTCAGGGCAAAATTAATCAGCTAAACTTTTAACAATATAACTAGAATTTCTTTCTGAAAATGCACCAAATTTGATAGACAGATGTGGGAGACACATATTGAATTTGAACATTTACATTGTTTTCAAAATGATTTTTAAATAGCATTAACTCTTCACAGTTCTCTGTAATACAGGCAGAATGTGCTAATACCCTAAAAGATGGTATATGGGCTTAAGTAGAATTTATTTCAAGAAATGAAATATTTGTAGGAGAATAAATATACCTCAGATAAAGAATTAGTCTTAGTTGCTCAATTCCTATAGCTTGGCCATGTGTTTAATCACTTATTCATTTATCCATTTATTATTTTGCCAGTATTTTATGTTTAATTTTCACTTATCTTGAGACTTTTTTCTTTTTTTTTTTTTTTTTTTTTTTTTGGTTTTTCGAGACAGGGTTTCTCTGTGGCTTTGGAGCCTGTCCTGGAACTAGCTCTGTAGACCAGGCTGGTCTCGAACTCACAGAGATCCGCCTACCTCTGCCTCCCGAGTGCTGGGATTAAAGGCGTGCGCCACCATCGCCCGGCTGAGACTTTTTTCTATCTGCTCATTAACATGCTCACAATTTATATCTGCCATAAGGTATTTAGGACTGGAGAGAGAGCTCAGTGGTTAACAGCTCTTGCTGTTCTTCCAGAGGTCCCAATATTCGTACCCAGTAGCCATATCCAGAGGCTTTCCACCACCTGTCACTGCAGTTCCAGGGATACCTAATACTACTGGTCATTGTGGGTACCTGCAAGCACATGCACATAACCCTTCACCACCTAATTATAACTAAAATTAATAATAATAAATCATAAAGCATAAAATATTTCATATTCATCTCTTTACTTTCTAATTCCCATTATAATTCAAAGTACTACTGGGTTTTTAGAGGAAAGACTGTCCACCAGTAAATTTTGTAAAATTTGAATACATTTTATTTAATTCTACAATTCCATTTACTACTTCCATATATACTTTGGTTAATGGTCCAAATCCCTGTAGAAGCCATGTTATAAGCAGTCACAGGCATTCTCCCAGTGATACACAGTATGTAGATAAATGTGGTAAAAACAAACAAGGAAAGATGTTATGTTCCCTCATAAAAGCTTTGCTTTGATATCTTAATGTGCAAAAAAAATTTTGAACAATCTTAAATTGATAAGTTGTTTCTGGAAACTATATATAAGAAAGCAGTCTGTGTGTACCTATTTTGTAGCTTATGACAAACAGAAAAGTGTAGTAATAAGGACGGCGGGGCTGCGTCCCCAGCACCCCGGCAGCCCGCACAGCTAGCTTTACCCGAAATAATTACACCGAAACTGTATTCTTTTAATCACTGCTTGGCCCATTTCTATCTAGCCTCTTCTAGGTTAATTCTCACATATTAATTTAGCCCATTTCTAATCATCTGTGTAGCTCCCCTAGGTGCGCTTACCAGGAAGATTTTAGCCTATGTCCATCCTGGGTCGGAGCTTCATTGCGTGCATCTGCCTGGGAGCTGGGAGCATGGTGTCTCTCTGAGGCGTCTGCTCCCGAGAGGAGAGCTGTGGAGTCTGAGCTCACTTCCTCTTCCTCCCAGAGTTCTGTTCTGTTTACTCCTCCCACCTATCTTCTAACCAATGAGGGCCAAGCAGTTTCTTTTTATTTAACCAATGACTTTCCTCCATCAGAAAAGCTGGGTAATTACATCGACAAATATATACAAATATTGAAAATTTCCAAATAGAAGGTGCTAGAAGGGTATTACAGAGGAGTATTAAAAGCTACTAGTGAGGAGGAAGTCACAGAGTAATAAATAAAAATTTAACAACATTTGGGTTTGTTTCTTGTCTTTTGTTGTAATAATGGGGGCTGCTGACAAGAAGAAAACAACAGCAGACCAAAAGCAACTTTAAATGTTATAGAATTGTAATTTATTACTTCATAACTTCCTCCTCTCTGTTACTCTTAAGAAACAGAGAAAAGATGCAAGAAACATGAATCAAAGGTTCAAAGACTGAAAGACCAAGTTCCTTGAAACATGATGTCACCAAAGAACAGAGCCTCAAAATCTGTGAGGCAGAACTGTGTGAAATAAAAAATGAAATAAAATGGGCCTGATAGAGCAGACCCCCAAATCCCAGCTGATGTAGAAGATGAAGGAAGTGGATTAGGATCTAAAGTTCAAAGCTTGCTTGGGATGCAGTGCATTCAAGTCCATCTTGGGCAAGTCAGTGAGAACTGAAGGGGGCAAAAGGCTGTATGGTTAGATTTAAATAAAAGAGCATTAATGTGGCTATGTGGCATAGGCCAAGAAGGCTAATGCTGGCTATTTGGGTAACTGAGTTAGCAATAAATGACTGACACCAGATGTCTAAAAAACATAAAAGTAAACCATGATACAATTTCTTGTATAGCTATTTCTAGCAAAACACCACTTACATGATTGTTTATAAATATGAACTTCAGTACCTTTCCATGTGCAGTCTGTGCGTGGGTCTGCTTGTGTGCTTGAGTTTGTGTCCCTTAGTTTGTCAGTGAAGGAAATATGTCTTATTTGCCTATGATACCTGCAGTTCTCTTAAATCTCTCAGTCTCTTGTGACTTTTCTCCAGTTCTGGTACCTGAACTTAAACAGATCTTGTCTCAAAATAAAAAAAGTAAAAAGAGGGCTAGGAATATAACCCAGAAATAAAGCATTTGCCTGGCATGCATAAATCTCCAGGTTCTGTACTCAGCATCACAAAAATAAAAACAAAACAGAAGGAAAGTTATCCATAACTTTGTGACTTTTGCTTCATTTGCCACAAATTTAGCATAACTAGTAGCATATAAATACATACATCGTCCAGAAAAACTAGAGAATAACTGAATAATATAATCAAATTTATGTTTGAGGAGTATTTCACAAAATAATACACAATTATTCAAGCACCTATGAACTGTTTCCAATAAGGCAGGCTACTCAAGAATCTATGAACTATTTTCAATAAGGCAGACTCTATCTTATGTCACAAACGTAGCTTAAGAAATTCAAATTTATGTAATCACAAAGTGCACGTCCTGCAGTAATAATGGATTCAAACTACAAAATAATAATATAAAAAGGGAGATGTTGAAACAACTAGTAGCTAAATAAGTCATTTCATTTTATATGCTTTTAATTTTTTTTCTTTTTTATTATTTTTATTGAACTATACATTTTTTCTACCTCCCTGCCCTTCTACCCGCTTCCATTATTCCCACTCTCCCAATTTACTCAGGACATTCTTTTTCTACTTCCTATGTAGATTAGTTAATAAGTCATTTATAAACAATTGATAAGTCAAAAAAATATTAATGGAATTAAAAATATTGTGACCTGAGTAAAACAAGAATTCATCATAACAAAATATGGAACACAACTAATACAGTTCAGCAGGAAATAAATTCACATTAAATTATGTTATTGTGAATAAAAGAGAAATCTAAAATAAAAGAGTAAACCTGAAATTGGAGGACAATGAGCTGTGGCTCAAGAGTAAAACACTTGCATACTAATGTGTTAGCCCCTGAGAAAAAGAGACAATGAAATAAATGAAGAGAATCAATTGATAGCACATGGATAGATGACTAGCAAAAAAAGAAAAATTAATAAAATTGTGAAAACTGGTGAAACAGAGGAAATCAATAAGAGAAATGGTAGTTTTATGAAAAAACTTCCAAATGTCATCCAACAAAATTAGTAAAGATAGAGGGAGGAGGATACAGAGCAAAACATAAATCACAGTTATCAGGAAAAATGTTCAGAATACTGCTGCAGATATTGAAACTTCACACATGTAATACTTTAGAAGAAATAAATACAATTTTTGAGAAGTCCTAAAATTAAATCGAGTTGAAATAGGAAACATGAAAATTTCTATAAACTAAAGAAAGTACATTTGTAAATAAATTTACTTTGAAAATAAATCTAGGCTCAGATAAATTCACTGGATAATATTCAACATTGAAGGGATAAACTGATTCTTAATGCATACATCTGTGCTAAAAATAAGAGGAATGATCACTTACAAATGCATATAAGGCTAGTATTATATTGATATAAAAATTAAAGAAAAGGAGTTAAAAAGGAATCTATTGTTTAATATATCTTAAAAACTTAGGCAAATATGAAATGCTAACCACGTTAATATTAGCAATGTAGAAATAATACTTTATCCAAGTGGAACTTGCATATATTCAAGGCTATCTCATTGTTTTGACATCACTCATTAAAATCCATTGTATTAGAAAACTGAGATTGCAGCAAATACAGAAAAGGGGGATTTGACGAAGTTCAGTATCTATTCATTGGAAAGGTGCTCAGTCATCTGAGAATACATGGAAATGTTCTCAACTTAATCGAATGCAACAAAATCACAGCTAAGTGAAGATAGCTGATTAGAAGCACCCAAGTGATCAGTAGGTCCTCCAAGGAATTGTATCAGAACAGATGGAGAGTAGCTACACTTCAGTGGGAGTGACTACAAGATGTGGTGAAGTTTAGTTTTGAATAAACAGAGATTGGAAAAGAAAACTTTCTGGAGCACAGAACAGAGAGTGAGATCCAACACTCTAAAACCATCTCAGAACTGAGTGGCATAGGTTGAAGATAGCATTGAGAAAAAAAAGATGGGGAAACTAAGAATTCACAAGTAGTACAGTTTTCAGCACCAAGCATACATACATTCAGTCTAGCCAAGCTTAGATCTAAAATTTTCTTAGCATAACATTGGCAAGTGCTCTTTTCCTGGCTTTTAGTCTCTGTCCAGTATTAGAGAACCATCTTGAGATGGCTTACTGCTATGGGAATCAGAGATACTTATATATTCCTGTTAAAAGTAACTAAAAGCAAATGTAATAACTATAATCCAGGAAGTAAGTACTGGCCTTGAGAATAGTACAGTTTACCTATAGTGGTAAGTTTTTCAATCATAACTGGTCTGAACTGCATGTGATATTAACCCGATTTATGACACATAAGGAATGAGTTTATTATCCTTAGAGGATTATCAAATCAGAAAGGTATTTGCAGACATAGAAGAGGGGTGAGTAGAGACACGTTTGAGATTATGTATAGAAACATTCTGGAGAAGCAGAGCCCTGGAGTATGAAGTACGTGTGGGACTCATAGATTCCCATTGCAAAGGGTGAACAATTTATATGCTCTGAAGAGAAACCAGAATCTTGCTGTCCCATTTCAGCAAAAGTTGCAACTCTGTAGAATTTCTCACATGTACCCTGACCTACCAAGCCTTGTCGAAAACACATTATACCTGAATGTAGCATAGTAACCAGCTTTACTTCTGTGTAAGAACCCAGAAATAATAAAAACGAGATGAAGGCAAAGCCTCTGGGGATCTTACATTCTGCTCTAGCTCTTACTCAGAAGTAGAACAGAAAGAGCTTTATTATGACTATATCCATCTACAAACCACTCCCTCTTGTTACTAGGAAAGCTATAGGGGGAAAACAGTGTACAACCTCTGTTCTCTGCAAAGGGGTTGTAGTTAAAGGGGTCACAAAACACGAACATCTGTTAGACATAAATTAAGTACTTTTACTTCTGATCTTCTCTGTGGAAAGGAAAGTTGTCTTTTTTAATAAGATTAGAAGAGAAGGTGAAGAATCGCCTTACTAGATTAAAATACATGGTACAACACTGTGTTTACTTTTAAAACTTAACTTATATGTAAAGGTATATACACAAAAGATGAAAAAGCAGGAATGCATAGAAACAAAGCTCACAATCCATGAAAATTAGCTATCTTTAAGTGAAAATCATATGGGAAAGACAAAATTATGACACTTGCTAAAGGGTAGAAAGGAAGTGGAATGGTTGTAAACCATACGACAAGATATCTAATTTACAAAACAATCCTAATTGCATAAGGGAAGAAGCAAGCCCCATATACAAGTCAGATAGTTGCAGCAGGAGGAGGAGCTTGGTCCTTCTGCATCTTGATGTGTGTCATGTTTTGTTGACACCCATGCTAAGCAAACCCCTTTCTGAAAGGAGATGGAGGAGGAATGAATGATGGGGGGTAGAAGTAGGAGGAGTGAGGGAATGGGAGGAGAAGAGGGAGGACAAACTTTGAATGGAATGCAAAATAAATGAAAAAAATAAAGGAGGGGAGAAAGAAAGAAAGAAAGAAAGAAAGAAAGAAAGCAAGCTAAAGAGAAACTAGGAAGCAGCTTTCTCTGATAGCGTTCCTTTAGTTCCTGTTTGAACACTTGTCTTGGTTTTCCTCCATGATGGACTCTTACCTGGCCATGTAAAGTAAAATAAACCCTTGATTCTCCAGGTTGCTCTTCATTTTATTTTTTATCACAGTAGCAGAAGCAAGTGAAGGCGTTTAATAATGCAGATAAAATATGTGGCATGTTGCAACAGAACTCATTGATAAAAACCCAGAATAAATAAGGAATAAAAAGATCTACAGGTATCAACATACTGAATGGGAAAACAATGGAAAACATTTCCTCTAAAACCAGGTACTAGATAAGCTCTAATCATATCACTCTTATTCAATATGTACTTGACACTTTTAATCAGAAAAAATCAGGTGAGAAAACAGAAAATGATACATATAGGAAAAGGAGAAATCAGATTGTTGTTTTTTGAAAATGATATTATCCTATGTATAAAAGTCTTGAATGAATCTACCAAATTTCTGATTTAAAAAATCTCATCAAAGTAGAAGGATATTAAATCAACAGAGAAATCAAAATCTTTAAATATGCTAATAGCAAACTTGCTAAGAAAAAAAGTATTCAGAAATATAATACTTCAAAAAATAGCTCTATAGGCAGAGAAGTTCCATCTGGACAGATGAGTCTGTGCTATCCAGGGGCGGATTGTCCCAGAAGAGAGCACAAACCCCCCTCCCCCAGCTCCTTCTGCAGGGCTGCCTTTCTTACCCACAACCCAGCCCCCCAGCTCCCCCAAACCCTGCCCTGCTGTATGCTAGGACCAGTGCTCAAGAACAGTTTTAAGCTCCTACACTAAGCCTACCCACCCAGAGCGGTGAGTGCTTGCCTACTGTGCAGGCCTCAAGGTCCCCTGTAAGGGAGCCTGGGCACCTTCAGCTTGTGCTCCAAAGGTGCCTGTGCTCTCCTGGATCTCTCCCTGCCTGCCCCATTTTTTCTTTTGTCCCCGGATCATTGGGCTACCAGGCGGCCCTGTTTAGGTGCGGAGGAGTTCCATCTGGACGGGTGAGTGTGTGCTATCCAGGGGCAGATTGTCCTGGAAGAGAGCACAAACCCCCCTCCCCCAGCTCCTTCTGCAGGGCTGTCTTTCTTACACATGACCCCCCCCACCAAGCCTGCGTTTTCTGCAAGGTCCTTTGCTCAGGAACAGTTTTCGGCTCCTATACTAAGGCTACCCACCCAGAGCGGTGAGTGCCTGCCTACCAGGCAGGCCTCAAGCACCCCTGAAAGTGAGCACGCACACCTTCAGCTTGTGCAACAGGGCTTCCTGTGTTCTACTTGTCCCTGCCCTGCCCCCCAAGTTTCCCCTTTCGTCTGCGGGTCATTGGACTACCAGGCATCCATGTTTTGGTGCTGAGCAGTTCCATCTGGACGGGATGGTTCCTGATTCTACACTGAAGAGATACACCCAGAGAGTCAGTCACAGCAAAGACTGGACCAAGAACACCAGGCCTCTCCTGGCTCCATTTGAAGGAAGAGATGGGAAGGCGCCAATGCAAGAATTCCTCCAACAACCTGAAAGGCAACATGACATCACCAGAATCCAGGGATCCCGAAATAAGAAGAATTGTACACCCTACTCCAGAAGAATTAGAAGAAATCGACTCAAAAGTGAATTATATGAAAATAATGGAAGACCTTAAACAGGAGGTGAAAAACTGCCATAAACAATTAGAGATTACAAACAAAAAGGTAGAGGAAAAGAATAAATCGCTCAAAGATACCCAAGAAAACCAAGAGAAACAAGAAAAAGCAATCAAACAGGTAAGGGAAGCAGTTCAAGACTTGAAGAATGAAATGGAAGTAATGAAGAAAACACAAACAGAGGGAAGGATGGAGATGGAAAATCTGGGTAAGCAAACAGTAACTACACAGAGAAGTACTAACAACAGATTACAAGAGATAGAAGAAAGAATTTCAGACACTGAAGATACAATAGAGAAAATAAACACACTTATCAAAGAAAACAGCAAGTCCAAAAAATTCTCAACACAAAACATTCAGGAAATTTGGGACACAATAAAAAGACCAAACCTAAGAATAATTGGATTGAAGAAGGAGAAGAAGTACAGCACAATGGTCCAGAAAATATATTTAATAAAATTATAGAAGAGAACTTTCCCAACCTAAAGAAAGATATTCCTTTGAAGGTTCAAGAAGCATACAGCACAGCGAATAGACTGGACTGAAAAAAAATATCCTCACCATATAATAATCAAAACACAAAACATACATAATAAAGAAAGAATATTAAGATCCGAAAAAAAAAAAGGCCAAGTTACTTATAAAGGTAAACCTATCAGATTTACACCTGACTTCTCTATGGAAACCATGAAAGCCAGAAGGACCTGGTTAGATGTACTGCAGACACTAAGAGACCATGGATGCAAGCCAAGACTACTATACCCAGCCAAGCTTTCATTCACTATAAATGGAGAAAACAAAATTTTCCAGGATAAAAACAAATTTAAACAATACGTAGCCACAAATTCAGCCTTACAGAAAGTAATAGAAGGAAAATCACAAACCAAGGAGTCCAACAATGACCACAATAACTCAAACATCTAGAGACCATTCACCAGCACAACTCAAAGAAGGGAAACACACAAACTCTACGACTAAAAAAATGACCGGAGTTAACAACCACTGGTCATTAATATCACTTAATGTCAATGGACTCAACTCACCTATAAAAAGGCACAGGCTAAGAGATTGGATACGAAAACAGGATCCAACATTCTGCTGTTTACAAGAAACACACCTCACCCAGAAAGACAGGCACCTACTCACAGAGTAAAGGGCTGGGCAAAGGCTTATCAAGCAAATGGACCTAAGAAACAAGCAGGTGTTGCCATACTAATTTCTAACAAAGTAGACTTCAAACTTAAATCAATCAGAAGAGATGGAGAGGGACATTTTATACACATAACAGGAACAGTTCATCAGGATGAAGTCTCAATCTTGAATATCTATGCCCCTATTATAAAAGCACCCATGTACGTAAAAGAAACATTACTAAAACTCAAGGATGCCATCAAACTGCACACACTAATAGTAGGAGACTTCAACACTACACTCTCACCAATGGACAGGTCAATCAGACAGAAACCTAACAGAGAAATAAGAGAATTAATGGAGGTAATGAACCAAATGGACTTAACAGATATCTATAGAACATTCCACCCAATAGGAAAGAATATACCTTCTTCTCTGCAGTTCATAGAACCTTCTCGAAAATTGACCACATATTCAGTAACAAAGCAAACTTCCACAGTTACAAAAAAAAATATTCGTAACCTCCTGTGTCTTATCAGATCACCATGGATTAATGTTAGAATTCAACAACAATGCTATCCCCAGAAAGCCTACAAACTCATGGAAATTGAACAGTCAACTACTGAACCACACCGGGATTGCGGAAGAAATAAAGAAAGAAATTAAAGTCTTCCTTGAATTCTATGAAAATAAAGAAACAACATACTCAAACTTAAGGCACACTATGAAAGCCGTCCTAAGAGGAAAGTTCATAGCCCTATGTGCCCACTTAAAGAAAACAGAGAAAGCACACATTGGAGACTTAACAGCACACCTGAAAGTTCTAGAAAAAAATGAAGCAGACTCACCTAGGAGGAGTAGAAGCCTGGAAATAAGCAATCCTATACAATAAAGGATCTTCTGGATGCATTACCATCCCTGACTTCAAACTCTATTACAGAGCTACAGTAATGAAAACTGTGTGTTATTGGCATAAAAACAGAGAAGCCAACCAATGGAATCGTGTAGAAGACCCAGATTTTAACGCACAAAACTATGAACACCTCATTTTCGATAAAGGAGCTAAAAGTATACAATCAAAGAAATAAAGCATCTTCAACAAATGGTGCTGGCACAACTGGATGTCAACCTGTAGAAGAATGAAAATAGACCCATATCTATCACCATGCACAAAACTCAAGTCCAAATGGATTCAAGACCTCAATGTCAGTCCAACCACACTGAACCTGATAGAAGAGAAAGTGGGAAGTACCCTACAACAGATGGTCAGAGGAGATCGCTTCCTAGGTATAACCCCAGCAGCACAGACATTAAGGGCAACATTGATTAAATGGGACCTACTGAAACTGAGAAACTTCTGTAAAGCAAAGGACACTGTCACTAAGACAGAAAGGCGACCCACTGACTGGGAGAAGATCTTCACCAACCACGCAACAGACTAAGGTCTGATCTCCAAAATATATAAAGAACTCAAGAATCTAGACTTTAAAATGCTAATTAAACCAATTAAAAAATGGGACACTGATCTGAACAGAGAATTCTCAACAGAAGAAGTTCAAATGGCCAAACGACACTTAAGTTCATGATCAACCTCCTTAACAATCAGGGAAATGCAAATCAAAACAACTTTGAGATATCATCTTACACGTGTCAGAATAGCTAAAATCAAAAAACACCAATGGAAGCCTTTGCTGGAGAGGCTATGGCGGAAGGGGTACCCTCATCCATTGCTAGTGGGAATGCAAACTTGTACAACCACTTTGGAAAGCAGTGTGGAGGTTTCTCAGGAAATTTGGGATGAACCTACCCCTGGACCCAGCAATGCCACTCTTGGGAATATACCCAAGAGATGCCCGATCATATGACAAAAGCATTTGTTCAATTATGTTCATAGCAGTATTATTTGTAATAGCCAGAACCTGGAAACAATCAAGATGCCCTTCAATGGAAGAATGGATGAAGAATGTGTGGAATATATACACATTAGAATGCTACATTGTGGTAAAAAACAATGACTTCTCGAATTTTGCGTGCAAATGGATGGAAATAGAAAACACTATCCTGAGTGAGGTAACCCAGACCCAAAAAGATGAACATGGGATGTACTCACTCATAATTGGTTTCTGGCCATACATAAAGGTCATTGAGTCTATAATTTGATATCCTCAAGAAGCTAAATATGAAGGTGAACCCAAAGAAAACACATAGCTATCCTCCTGATTATGGGAAGTAGACAAGATTGCCGGGCAAAAAATCAGGATCTTGGGGGTTGGGTGGGAGGGGTGTAAAGGGAGATGGGGAGAGAAAAGTGAGAAGAGGAGGATGGGGAAACGGGATGATTGGGATAAAGGTAGGTTGGATAGAGGAGCAGGGAAGCACATATCTTAATTAAGGGAGCCATCTTAGTGTTGACAAGAGACTTGGACCTAGAGGGGCTCCCAGGTGCCCAGGGCGATGTCCCCAGTTAGTTCCTGGGGCAGCTGAGGATAGGGAACCTGAAATGACCCTATCTTATAGCCATACTGATGAATATCTTGCATATCACCATAGAACCTTCATCTGGCGATGGATGGAGATAGAGACAGAGACCCACACTGGAACACTGGACTGAGCTCCCAAGGTCCCAATGAGGAGCAGAAAGAGGGAGAACATGAGTAAAGAAGTCAGGACCAAACGGGGTGCACCCACCTACAGACAGAGTGGGGCTGATCTATTGGGAGCTCACCAAGGCCAGCTGGACTGTGACTGAAAAAGCATGGGATAAAACCGGACTCTCTGAATATGGAGAACAATGAGGGCTGCTGAGAAGCCAAGGACAATGGCATGGGGATTTTATCCTACTTCATGTTCTGGCTTTGTGGGAGCCTAGCCAGTGTAGATGTACTTCTTCCTAGACCAGGATGGTGAGGGGAGGACTTTGGACTTTCCACAGGGCAGGGAACCCTGACTGCTCTTCAGACTGGAGAGGGAGGGGGAGAGGAGTGAGTGGAGGGGGAGACGAGTGGGAGGAGGGGGAGGGAAATGGGAGGCTGGGAGGAGGCTAAAATTTTTTTTTCAATAAAAAAAAAATAGCTCTATAGCCGGGCAGTAATGGTGCACGCCTTTTATCTCAGCACTCGGGAGGCAGAGGCAGGCGGATCTCTGTGAGTTCGAGGCCAGCCTGGTCTAGAAGAGCTAGTTCCAGGACAGAAACCAAAAAAGCTACGGAGAAACCCTGCCTCGAAAATTTAAAAAAAAAAAAAGCTCTATAAATACTCTTGAATAGGCCTGTAGGTTGACACATTTCAAGGTGCTTACTGCACTAGCTTGGTGATCTGAAGATTTGAGTTCAATCTCCAAAACCTTTGAAAAGAAGTGAACATAGCAGTCTTATGGGCTTTATACATGTGCGCAGTATACATTCCCAAATCTTTCTGTTTTTCTTCCCATCCCTCCATATACACACAATAATAATCAAGGTTACACATATCATACTTTAAAATACACAGAAACAAGGGCAAAACCTCAAACTGAAAATTATGAAACACTAAAAAAAAGAAATTGAAGAAAGTATGGGAATGGTAAGAATATCTGTGTTCATGGGTTGATAGAATTACCAAAAAGAATCTATGAATTTATTGAAAAAAACATCAGAATATTAATAACATTCATTACAAAGAATAGATAATTATCTGAACGCTGTATAGAAGCACAAAAATTTCCAAATTAGCTAAAGCTCTCCAGATAAGAAGATCAATTCTGGAAACATCAGAATTTCAACATTTTTAAAAAATGTATTATAAGCCATAGCAAAAAGAACAGCATGGTATGTGCATAGAAGCAGACATGAAAAATCATGGAACAGAATGGAAGATCCATAAATAAACCCTTATATGTACAAAGATAAAATTTTTGATAAAACTTTTCAAAACACATTGATAAAAAAGAGCCTTTTCAACGAATGATGCTGAAAAAGCACAGCATAACACATCTGGAAGATTAAAATGAGTTCTCCATCTTGTCCCATGTATAAAAATGAACTAAGCAACTTCATATAACACTGGAAATTATAAATGAACGAAATGAAAATATAGTTAAACAATAATATTCTGACACAATACAATCTTAAGAAGAAAAAAACAATACCAGTAATTAAAAGTGTATTAATAAATGTTTGCATAGCAAATAAGTGATCAACAGAGTGAAAAAAAATCGAAGAAATCTTTGCTGCCTCTGTTTCTCATGGGAAATTAATATGTAGGACATACAATAAAAAGTTAGAAATACAACATATAATTCAGTCAAGGTATTTGTAAATGAAATGAAGAAGAATTTATCAAAATAAGTACAAATAGATATGGAAAATACTCAACATCTGTAGCCATCAGAGAAATATAATTCAAAACCACATTTAGATTTCATCTTACCCCAGTCAAAATTGCTATTATCAAGAAAACAAAGTGAAACATAACAACAACAACAAATGCTAGTGAGGATGCAAGAGAATATTTATTCACTACTGGTGGAAATGTAAATGAGTAAATCACTATAGAAAGCAACATGGAGGTTCTTTTTAAAATATAAAAGATAGAACTTCTGATTCATCAATTTCGTTCATGGGTTTATACCAGAAAGACGTTAAGTTTGTATACATTAATTCCCATGTTCATTGTGGCAATATTCACTATGGTCATGTGATACAATAAGAATAGTTGCCTATCCTTCGAATAATGCATGAAGAATATAGGATATGTATTGCACAACCATGTATGTGTGTGTATGTGCGTGTGTAGTAATATTCATTCATGAAGAACAACAAAATAATAATTTACAGCAAAGTTAATCAAGCAAGAGATAGTCATTTGAAATAAATTTAGTTATAAACTTCATTTTTGATTTTGCACACAGAGCCTAAATATAGATAATATGAAGGTATAAAAATGCCTAACAATAGAGAGAAATTAAACTAGTTGGGGGAAGAGTCAGATGAAGGTAAGAAAAGATTCGAATTTTCAGTATCTCTAAAGATATCAGTCTCTCTCAAGGTGATATGTGATTTTAAATAAAAGATTCTAAGTTCCAGGTTATGGCAGTACACGCCTTTAATCCCAGCACTCAGGAAGCAGAGGCAGGTGGATTTCTGTGAGTTTGAGGTCAGTCTGGTCTACAGAGCTAGTTCCAGAACAGTCAAAGCTACAAAAAGACACTCATTTCAAAAAACCAAAAAGCAAATCAGATTCAAAGAAATACTATAGATAAAGATAGTTATTCTCATAGGTATGTAGAAAAGTAAGCCAGGCGGTGTTGGTGCAAGCCTTTAATCCCAGCACTCGGGGGGGCAAAGGTAGGCAGATCTCTGTGAGTTTGAGAACAACCTGGTCTACAAGAGTTAGTTCCAGGATAGGCTCCAAAGATCCAGAGAAACACTGACTCAAAAAACAAATGAAAGGAAGAAAGAAAGAAAGAAAGAAAGAAAGAAAGACAAAGTAAAATAACAAAAAAATTAAATGAGGGATAGAATGTGAGGAAGATTTCTCTGTGATTTCAAGACTTGTTATGGCCTCAGTAGTCCAATCTATGGTGCTCTGGGATGGAAGAATTATCAACTAGATCAATGGAAGACCATAGAGATCCAAAAACTATACTCAAGATAATTTATCCAGTATATTTTGCAAAAGTTCAAAAGTATCATAGGGAATCAATATTTTAAACAGACAGTGATAATGCAATTGGAAATCTGCATGGAAAAAAGTGGGCCTGATTTAAGTTTCAAATATGATGGAGGAATTGATTCAAAGCATATCATTAACTCATATGTAAAAATGTTAAAACCAAAGTATTTATTTAGAACAAAACAAAGGAGGAAGTCATTCTTAATTAATATTAGGGAATCTCTAATTTATGAATTTGGTATAAATAAAAATATTTTTGTTAAATATAGCAGATATAAAGGTAAGTTACTGGCCAGGAAAATTATTTACAGCAGTGTACATGAAAAAATGACAAATGTCTCATAATCATACCACATGAAAGTCTTTTGCTAGTAAACAAACACAATATTAAAATTATGTGGTGATGACTCTTTGAGCAAATCTTTGAAAAAATGAACAATGATGAACAGCATAACCTATTAGAAAATTCATCTAAAATCCACAATGAGGCCTTTATATTTCTCTTTAGAGGACTAAAATAAAAGAAACTAAGTAACAGCAACAAATTCTAGAGGATATGTGAAAAATTTATGTCCCACATTACTGATAGAAATATAAAATAGTATAACTACTCTGACAGTTTTGCAGTTTCTTAAACCATTAAATTTACAATTATAATACAACATAGAAAATTATACTCCTGGGCATTTTCCCAGATAAATGAAAACTTATGTACAAATAACAAAAACACTTTAGGAATGATTATATCATCTATTTTTTCAGAATATCCCAAACTGGAAACAATAAAAATTCCTTCAATAGGTGAGAGTAATTCTGGAACATACAGACCACATCAATAAAACGACAACAACTTGAATCAATGTCAAGATTTTCATTGCATAATGTTCTGTAGTGAACAGTATCAGAAAGATGGAGAAGTATTAGTGGTTTCTAGGGACCAGAATGGGTATAGGGATGTGGAGACAACTGTGGTTATAAAATGTTAGCACAAGGCTTTCAAATTCTTTATAGAACTATTATAGGCCTTGTCTGTGGTGACAGCCACACAAAACTATACATATGATAAAATAATGAAAGTTATGCACACACAAAAGGATGGGGAAAAGTTATTTCTTGTTGATGGAGGAAGGTCATTGGTTAAATAAAAAGAAACTGCTTGGCCCTCATTGGTTAGAAGATAGATGGGAGGAGTAAACAGAACAGAACGCTGGGAGGAAGAGGAAGTGAGCTCAGACTCCACAGCTCTCCTCTCGGGAGCAGATGCCTCAGAGAGACGCCATGCTCCCAGCTCCCAGGCAGATGCACGCGATGGACATAGGCTAGAATCTTCCCAGTAAGCGCACCTAGGGACGCTACACAGATGATTAGAAATGGGATAAATTAATATGTGAGAATTAGCCTAGAAGAGGCTAGATAGAAATGGGCCAAGCAGTGATTAAATGAATACAGTTTGTGTGTTGTTATTTCGGGCATAAGCTAGCCAGGCAGTCGGGGTGCTGGGGACGCAGCCCCGCCACTCCTATTTCAACAAATGGCGCCCAACGTGAGGCTCGAACCCACAACCCTGAGATTAAGAGTCTCATGCTCTACCGACTGAGCTAGCCGGGCTGGCCTCGAACTCCAGATCCACCTGCCTCTGCCTCTTCATCAAGGAAATTTCTTGAAACAGTGACCAATACAGAAAACCACAACCAATTAAAATGCAGGCCTGTGGACCACACAAATAAAATAAAATAAGATAAAAGTAAATTTAAATATAAAAATATTCTTGGGCAATCAAATGAAAAGTAAGAAAAGATTAAAATACAACCTTAATCATAGTCTGAGTAAACAGGAATAAAAGTAAATATAAATCCAGTCATGTTGGTGGCTGTTTTAATATAAAGGGACTAAAGTAACAATGAAATGACAGTATCTTCAACCTGAATAAAAATTATATACCACACACAAGATATATACCTAATAGACATTGAATATTTAATATAAAAGAATGAAAACATATATATGATGCAAACACAGTCTCAAACAATGCTGCCATAATTATTGCCATTGCACATAAAATAGGCAAAAGGAATTAACTGACATGCCAGCAAGATGGCTCAGTGGGTTAAGGTGCTTGCTGATGAGTTTGACCACCCAAGTCTATCTCTCCGGACCCATGAGATAGAAGAAGAGAAATGATTCGTACCAGCTGTCTCCACAATAGGGCATGTGTACATACTCATATATACAAACAAACGAACAAAGAAATGGGCATGCAAATAAATAAATAAGCGAATGAATAAGAATGACAACCTTTTTTTATGTATGTTGAACGCAGAAGTTTTTGGGGCTAATGTTTCTCTCAAAATTTTATTTAGAATACTAAAAGCTGCATGGGACAATATATAAAACTGTCCTGACTGAAATCAACAATACAGATTTTACGCAGTACCAAAATTAAAAAAAAAAAAACTCATGAAGATAAATAAAAGCATTTAGTAAAAAAGAAAGAGAGAGAGACAAAGAGAGAGATCTAACAGAAAGATCTATAGTAATTTAATCTTTTTATACTTATGCATTTCTTCAAAATATTGATAAAATAGAAAATAAACATCCCATTAATATTACAGGAGAATTGAACATATGTGCATTAATAAGTCAGATAGAAAGTACACAATACATCAGCAATAGTTCAGGCTCTAAATTGTAATTATGACAGCACTAGGTGATGAGTCTTGAAGTGTGCTTAAAAATCAAAGGACTGGAATTATTTGCATGCTCTTTAGCAACAGTAAGAATGAGTTGGGAATTAAAAACAGCAACACTAGAATAGATTCAATTATTTGGGGAGACTCAAGAATTCTTGGGGCTACCAGGATCTCTCTTTGGGAAATTCTGAATTTAAAAAATTCATTCTATAACTCTAAATTTTATCACATTGAAATCATCTCAGCCAGATGGTTTTACCAATGATTCAAACTCTTAAGAAAGAAATAGCATCAATCTTGCAAAATCTCTTTCACAGAATAAAAATAGAGAATACTTCTGAATTTAAATTATGATACCAGCAAAATATGATACCAAAACATGAAGACAGAGATTGGAAAACTTTCTGTAAATGGTCAAACAGTAAATGTTTAGGCTTTTCTGACTGTATCATCCTTGCTACAGCTTCTGATGAACCTGTTTTAGTATGAAAACCGCCAATAGGCAAGGATGCAATGAACTCATCTGTGTGTCAATTGAACTTTATGTACGGTCACCACACTTATATTCTGACTCACCGTGTTACACTCATTTCTTTGGCAAACACTTTCCAACATCGATTGTCTCTGATATCTCTTCAACCCAGTCTGTACAGCTTTGGTGGATTCCCTTTGTTGCTCCATTCAAAGTATGTGTTTGCCTCCATGCTCCTATGGATTAGCTGTTTGTTTCTCTGCTAAACATCTTTCCAACTCAGACTCTGACTTTCAGTCATGTAGCTCTGGCATGCAATGCAATATTTACTTTGTTTGGGCTGATGTACACACGCAAAGTCATTTTCCTTTCAGTATGATATGCTCCCATTGTTTGGGCTCTTAGTCCACATATAATTCCTTTACTACGTTTTTGACTTGAGTTTACTATGCATATTCATATAAAATTCACAGCTAATTTGTTCCTGATCATGGCCACTTCAGATTATCTTCAATTTAGTAGTAAATATGATACTTTACAATGTTACACTTTCAGGACTATACTTGCAAAAGAAGAGAACAATTTAAATAATGTAAATACATTATGAATGTATCAGAGAAGCACATTATACACAAGCAAGAGCTTTCTTCACTCTTTATAAGAATGAATGAATTTGGCCATTAATCCAAAGCCTAACCTAAATAGTGAGTTTCCAATGTTAACTTCTCTTGTACTTTAGATAAACTAGCTTTCTAGACCATTACATAGAAGCAAGAATTTTATTTTACTGATGGGAAGGGAAAGGAAGAAAGAGAAGAAAGAGGGAAGATTTGAAAAGAATCAGTATATTTAAAAATGACACCTTAATATCATATTTTTTCTTGCTTAAAAACCAAGATATTATTAGGAATCAGATTAACAATAGAAAGCTTCATCACAACCTGTATCTGACTTAGTGCTGGTACAAAGCAGTGCTTCACAAATAACTGTCAGTGTATTAAAGATAGGACAGATTTCAAAAGTAATTTGGTGTCAGTAATAAAGAACCAATTTTTGGTATGCAGTTTTTCATACAGTGGAGAGAATCAAAAAAATGTTATCATCAAATTCTTTGATTCAATTACATACTGATGATATGTGCTGAGTGCAGGGAATGGAGTTATACTTGGGTTTTAACATATGTAAGTATGTAACTCAAATATTATCCAAAGAGTCCTTATTTGTAGCTATTATGGTAAAATTATTTTTCTTAAGAAAAATTCCAGAAATGTTTAATACAAGTAAATTAAACATGAAAAGAAATTGTGAAAAATATATCTTTCAGAAGAAATGAATTAATTCCATTTCTGTCACTAATAAAACGATGCCAGAGAGTAGATAACATAAAAAATAGATAAGGGTTTATTTTGACTCCCACATTTAGTACAAGGTCACAAAATATCACTTAATATTTACTTTGTGGTGATGGAATCCTAATAGCATAAGATATCGCAGAATAAAAGACAGAAGTCTCTTAAAGTATTATTATTGGTTATTTTCAAATTCTTCCACTTTCTTCTCTTTCTTTCTTTCCCTTCCCATCAGTGAAATTCAGTTTTTGCTTTTATGTAATGGTCTAGAATGCTCGCTTATCTAAAGTACAAGAGAACATAACACTGAAAACTTAATATTTGAGTTAAGCTTTGGAGTAATGACCAAAATCATTCATTCTTATAAAGGGGGAGTAAGGCTCTTCCTCATGCATAATGTGCTTCTCCGATACATGCATAATATATGTACATTATTTAAATTGTTCTCTTACATTATTATGTTAATTGTACATTGCAGTAGCATTGTAATCACCTTTTAAATATCTTACTTAGACCTAACTCAATATTGCATACTAAATATTAAACTTGAATACTTGTTTCAGAGAGGATTAATTGTACTGAAATCGTAGCAGGTGGGATAATCTACAGAATTGTAAACTACAGTTCAACTAAAGCTCATTTCCCACTGAATTTTACATGAGTAAAAACCAAGTTTACTTCCAAATGTAAATGTCACACAATAGTGTGTATATTTTAAATAATCTACATATATTATGAATGATTCAGAGAAATGTATAATGGGATATGAAGAAGAGCTGCATGCTCACTTACTAGGATGAATTAAAAGATTGCCATTGCCCCAAAGACTATCATAAAAGTATATATGGCAAGTTTTCACTGTTAACTTTGTTTCATCATTTAAGACAAACTAGCACTCCTGATTATGGCATAAAAGAATTTAATTCAACTGCAACAACTATTTCAATTTATAGCATTTTATAATATATTTAAGTTTACTGTGAGAATATGTCACACATGTTCAAAAATTGGGTCATACTCAGTTTTAAAATTAGATAAATATGCTGCTTTAGAAAGATTATACTAAATTACCCTTAAAACAAACTTTATTGAGCTATAAAACACAGAAAGAAATGCTCACATATGTACACATAAAGTTAGCCTCATTTTCTAAATTTAATAGCTTTATTGAGATATAATTGTCATAAATTTTATATATTTAAAATATGCAATTTGATAGGCTCCCCACACACATTTAAGCAGTATCACAGTTAGACTAATATGTCTTCCACTTCTTTATAACTTTCCATACTACTCTCAACCTCAAGGAAGCTATTGATATGCTTCAAAATGTTAACACTTACTTGGCATTTTATATGATCTTTCATTTAAATGGAAATACACACTATTATATCTTCAACAACCGGGTTCTTTCACTTGTTATAATTCCCTTGAAATTTACCCAACTTGTATTCTGCATCAATAATTTTTTTCAGTAATAGTCTATGGTATGGGTTTAATAGAGTTGGTTTAACTATTCACCTATTGAATTGTTCCCTTTCTGGGGTCATAACAAAGAGTGCTACTAAGATTGCCAATGTGTAGTCCATACATGAACACAAGGTTGCATTTCTACATGATTATTATCTAGGTCTGAGATCACAAGAACATACTATAGCTATGATTTTTTTTTGATCCCTCCCAGTACCTTTTTATCTATATGGGACAAACCAGGATTTTAGCCTCTTACATACAACCTTAGTGATGGCACATGCTCTCAGGGGGAATATCAGCTGAACTTATCTCCCTATAACTCTCAACTCTTCAGAATCCTAGTTACTACAGATTTCATTGCTTTAGCAAAATTCTAATTAATTTGTTTTACTATTCATTTTTTCTAACTTTTTTATCTTTACCATTTTAATTTGATGTAGTCCCATCTCTTAATTTTTGCTCATTTTTCCTAAGCTATTATAACACTAATCAAAAAGACATTTTCTAGATTTGGATTTTAAAGTATTCTCGCTATGTTAAATACACAGCATGAACTCAACAAAAGTGTTAAATGTCTTGCAGTGAAAAATATCAAGACATAAGAAAGAAAATGTGGTACAAGTAGATATAGAGATCTCTGATAGTGGCTCAGTGGTCAAGAGCACTTGCTATTTTTCAGACGACTGAAGTTTGGTTCTGAGTATCCACATTAAGCAGCTCACAACTGCCTTTGTCTCCAGCTCTATAATATTCAGTGTTCTCTTCTGGTCTTCACAAGCACCCACAATAAATTTACAGATTTTAAAGGTATGAATACATTCATGTATAAACATCTATTGAAAATAATTCTCTACAAAATAATCACTGATAATGTAGACAACAGAACTAATATTAAAATGATTATGTTATGAGGTCAGTGGGGTAGCATGGTGAGGAAATGTGTTGCCATGGACACCTGCAGACTTGAGTTTAATCCCCGCAAGCCACACAAAGTTGTAAGGAGATAACTGACTCCTCAAAGTTGTTCTCTGATCTCCATACCCAATGGTGGCGCATAGTAATAACATATTAGTATGACCATTTTAGAAAAGTGATATTCAGATTAATGTTATCCCCATCAAAATTTTCTTAAACTTCTTTATGGAATTAAAAAAAGACTCACATGGAAGCATGAAAAACCATATATAGATCAAATTATCATTAACAAAAAAAGAGTAGTGCTAGAATTATTGCAATACTATGTTTTGAACAATAGTGTATAGTGCTATAGTAACAAAAACACTATCCTGTAATCAGATTGCTGAATATCCCAACTACCATCACTAAGCCTTCATCAGTAACTGGTGCAGACAGAGATCCACAGCCAAGCACCAGGCTGAGTTCCCGAAATTCAATTGAAGAGAGGGAGGAGGAAATATATGAGCAACAGAAGTCAAGAAATCTTGACTAGATGAAGAAATCTTGACTTGATGAAGAAATCTTCAGAGATAGCAGGACCAAGCTCACAGAAAATCATTGACTCTAGACCAGTAGGTGGGGATTCTCCATTTCACCAAACAAGGTCCTCCATCAATGGGAGACAATAGTGAAGCTTAGACTATCTGTAGGGCCCCTGACAGGAGGACCAGTATCTATACCTGGTGCATGAGCTAGCTTGTAGAAACCCATTCCCTATAATAGAATGCCATGCTCAATTTTAATGTAGGGGTAAGTACTTGGTCCTGCCCCAACTTAATGCCCCAGACTTCATTGACTCCCTATAGGAGTCCGTAACCACTGAAAGGAGTGCATGGTGGATGGGCTGAAAAGGTGGCAGCAAGAGGGGTGGGAAGGAAAAATATGGTTGAAATGTAAATGAAATTAAAATAAATATATAAATAAAATGACCCAGGCTTACCCACAATGTTAATTTTTTTTTTTTTTGTATTTTCAGTTCTTCCAAAAACTTCATCTATTTCATGGTGTATTTCTGCCCATTATATTGTATTATTTATTTTAAAAATATTTTTGATTTTTTAAATTAAATCAATTATATAATTTCCCCTTTTCCATCTCCTTTCTCAGATCCTATAATCTACAGCCAGTTTCCTGAGTGGAATATATATATATATATATATATATATATATATATATATATATATATATATATGTGTGTGTGTGTGTGTGTGTGTGTGTGTGTGTGTCATATATCATATATATTACTTTATTCCAAATAATAAATGAATAAACTTCAATTGAAGTTCAAATAGATAAAGACATAATATGTACACCATTATCCATAGATAAAATGTATACATGTGTAGATTTTATTGCTTATAAGCATGAAAATTGATGAATTTTGTTTCTTTTTCTCAATTATTCATTTTCAAAGACACACTTATTCTAGTAAGCAAAAGTAATTTTTAAAATTTTATTTATTTATTTATTTTAGCAAAAGGAATTTTAAAATGAATTAACCATAGGCTGGCAACATGTCTTCACAGGTTAAGGAATCAGATCCCCAGGAACCATATAGTGGAAAGAGAAAAAATGACTTTCCTCTGACTTCAACATATACAACATGACACATGGTCTACTCTACATAAATAATAATTGTAATAAAAATATTTTAGATACATTTGATTGGAATTTTTTCCCAACCCTTTACTCTGAGGTTATGTCTTTCATTTACGTTGAAGTGTGTCTTGTATGAAGCAGAAGGATGGATTCTGTTTTCATATCCAATCTGTTAGCCTTGTCTTTTCATATTAATGACCAGCGATTGCTATCTTCTGTTAATTTAGTTTTCATTATTGTTGATGTTATTTTGTGTGTTTTTCCATTCTTTGGGATTTGTGCTGTGTTTTTGTTGATGTAGCCAACTTCCTTGGGTTGGAGTTTTCCTTCTACAATTTTGTGTAGGGCGAGGCTCATGGTTAGGTATTGGTTCAATCTGGGTTTGTCAGGGAATATCTTGTTTTGTACCAAAAGGGTACTCAATCATACCACAATGACATGTGCTCAACTATGTTAAACGCAGAATTGTTTAGCATAGCCAGAACCTGGAAACAACCTAAATGTCCCTCAACTGAAGAATGGATGAGGAAAATATGGCATATTTACACAATGGAGTACTACACAGAAAGTATCTTGAAATTTGCAGGCAAATGAATGGAGCTAGAAAACATCATATTGAGTGAGGTAACTCAGACCCAGAAAGACAATTATCATATGTACTCACTCATAAGTGTTTTCTAAACATAAAGCAAAGAAGACCAGCCAACAAATCACAATCCCAGAGAACCTAGACAGCAATGAGGACCCTAAGAGAGATATACATGGATCTAATCTACATGGGAAGTAGAAAATGATGAGATCTCCTGAGTAAATTGGAAGCATGGAGACCATGGGAGAGGGCTAAAGGGGAGTGGAGGAGAAGGGAGTGGAGCAGAGAAAAATGTATAGCACACAAAAAAAATCAATAAAAAATATTTTAAAGAATTATGCAGTCCATGTTTGATATAATTTATCACTTCAATTTGCTTTTCATGACTGCCTTAGTTATGGCTTCTATTGATGTGTATAGACACAATGACCACAGCAAATCTTATAAACATTTAATTTGGAATGGTTTACAGTTCAGAGGTTTAGCATGTGTTTAGCAGTTCAGTCGCATGTGGCAGACATGGTGCAGGAGAAGAAGCTGAGAGTTCTACATATTGATGCCCAAGCATCAGGAAGAGACTGAAATGTAAGTCACTGTGCATAGCTTGAGCATCTGAAACAGCAAAACTGATCCCTAGTGACTAACTTCCTTGAGCAAGGCCACATACTTCTTAACAGTGTCCACTCCCTATGAATTTTCGGGGGGCATTTTCTTTCAAACCACCACCTACCTTTTAGTTTAGCTTTTATTGGTTGCTAAAGTCCCTTTTAAATTAGCTTTAAGAATATTTTGGTGTTATTGATATGATGGTTAAATATATTATTATCAATTAAGGATGGACCGATTGAATTTTTTCAAATATAAATATTTATAGATGTTTAATTGCTTAGCACTGATATGTTCTTAATATTTCTCAGGAGCTTTTTCTCCAGATAAAAGTAAGCACTGTATTTTATCTTGATTTAATTTAGAACAAGAAAAATGTTAAGAAAAGGTTTTATGTGTTGATTGTTCACATAATAGAATTAAGATAGTGTCAAGAAAGGAGAATACAACTCTGGCAAAGGGTTACTGTTGCAAAATACTACAAAGTGCTATTGAAGAGGTTAGCCATTTTAGGAACAATTACAAGCTTTTATGAAAATTGTGTTTAAATTGTTTGACCTATTAGTTTTTGTCGGAACTAGAACACACTGAAAGTTCTGTTGGAAGCATTTAAAAACAACTATAAATCATATATCTTTCTTTTTTTACCATATTTACTAAAATTACATGTGTAATTATACATGTAAATATGCATGTGTATATGTGATACTTATAAATAAACATGCACAACCACATATGCCTTATGCCATTGATGTATAAGTAGAAAAGTTGGTCTGTGACTTTTTTATGTAAACATACACTTAAGACTAGAATGTTCTGCACTGTTCATAAGAGTTATCAAATTATAGCCTCCACGAAGCTTTAGACTAATCTACCATAATCATAAAATTAAATTGATTGAGATATAAAAGCACAGCTCTGTAAACACAGAAATAAGTACTAACTCTTCTGATTCTATTAGTTTCTTGAATAATGACTCTTTATGTACTCTTGGTTGAGTAGCATAGTGGAATAATCCATGTCCTACTAAAGAATGGACTAATAAATAACATATTACTAGAAGAGGAATTATTAAAAAAGATTAAACATATGTTTTGATACATGAGCATTATGAGGACCATGGGGATGTAAAGGGTGACAAATAATTGTTGCCATAATTAAGAAATAGCACAAAATTAACACAAATAATGAAAGGAGACTAAAGCAGTGAAATTATGATTTAGGTCCAGTTAACATCAACCAGATTAGCAAAGACCAAACTGAAAGTAGGCCTAAAGTATTTAATGACTCTCTTTTACTACTTTTTTTCCTTTGCTCTTAATTTCTGTCATTTATTACCATTCAGCTTCTGGCTATAGTTCAAGATATTGATTTTAAACCAAAAAAGCTCCTTTTATCTTAGAGTCTGGCATTTTTCTACATATCAAAGATTATTTTATTTAGTCAGCACTAATATTCAAAATGAAGTTGTTAGCGTGGGTTGGATATAGAATAGACATGCAAAATTTAAGATACCAAGAGCTTCTTTTCACATCGTGAACAATACTAAGTCCATATGGTTAATGAGGTCTTGATTGAAAGGGTTTGGAAATGAATTTCTTTTATTTTATATACACTAAAGTAGTGTGTGATTATTTGAAAGGTCTATAAAGACACCATAGAATGCACGGAAATTAAAAAAGCATGAAACTTCAGACTCCTTTCTACCTTTTGATTATACTCATGATTTAGCAAATCCCTTCTCTATTGTTTTTTTATTTTTAAAAATGTTAGAACATCAAGAACTAGATTCAATGTATTATCATTAAACAAAGCATTAAGTTTTGAGCAATTCCGATAATTTCTTAAGGTCATTCTTCTAAATGAATGTGAACTTGTTAGTTTTTACAGCTTTAATGACTTTTCCATCATGTTTTAGCTGAGCATTTAGTTTTGCTCAAGGCAAATCAATGCAAAATCATCTACTGAAATGTAAATTATTTTCTATATGCATTCATGAGAGACTAGTTTGAAACACACTTGATTTGGTAGACTATAAAATCAAATGGTTATCATAAGGGTTATGATCCTTTGTTCCTCCAAAAACATACTCTGCTTATTACATTTAGATGCACAGTAATTTTTCAAAATTGATAGCTTAGGAATGATTTTTAAAATATTCAAGTAAGAGAATCTCTTCTTAAAATGGGAGACTTACTTTAAAATAAAGACCTAATTAGGAATGTAAAACTAATTCACTTTTTAGCTTACCGTATCTTTTGAATATAAAGGAAAAATGTTTACCTAAATTTATATTTAAGTGGAAAACAAAATGATTCAATTTATTTTTATACTTGCATAATCCATGATATCATATCACAGTGAGACTCAGTCATAGAAGGAATGCTGGAGAGGGAAGCTTAAAAATGAACATAAACAGAGGGCAACTGATTCCATATCCTTTGTGTACAAGCCGAGGTCCCCAGTTAGTTCCTTGGGCAGCTGAGGATAGGGAACCTGAAATGACCCTATCCTAGAGCAATACTGACGAATATCTTGCATATCATCATAGAACCTTCATCTGGTGATGGATGGAGACAGAGACACACACTGGAGCACTGGACTGAGCTCCCAAGGTCCCAATGAGGAGCAGAAGGAGGGAGAACATGAGCAAAGAAGTCGGGACCACAAGGGGAGCACCCACCCACTGAGACAGTGGAGCTGATCTATTGGGAGCTCACCAAGGCCAGCTGGACTGTGACTGAAAAAGCATGGGATAAAACTGGACTCTCTGAGCATGGCGAACAATGAGGGCTGATGAGAAGCCAAGGACAATGGCACGGGGTTTTGAACCTACGTAATGTGCTGGCTTTGTGGGAGCCTAGCCAGTTTGGATGTTCACCTTCCTAGAAATGGACGGAGGGGGGAGGACCTAGGACTTACCACAGGGCAGGGAACCCTGACTGCTCTTTGGGCTGGAGAGGGAGGGGGAGAGGAGTGGGGGGAGGGGGAGAAGGGTGGGAGGAGGGGGAGAAGGGTGGGAGGAGGGGGAGGGAAATGGGAGGCTGGGAGGAGGAGGAAATTTGTTTTTTTTTTCCTTTTCTCAATAAAAAAAAAGTTAAAAAAAATGAACATAAACAGAAAAAGTAATTCAGTGTCAGGAATAAGGAAATCCATGTATCTAAGTAAAACAGGCCAATGTCCTCTTTTATAAAATATGACTTTATTCCTTCAATTTGTTTCCGTTTATCACATTCCTGTATATCTTCGTTTTATAGACCCTCACCTCAGTAGTCACAAGATAATGGTAATGACATTTTAAGATGCCTAAAATTAATTCTAGACACTGTTTTAATCATTTAAGATGTTGATTTAATTAATCTTTATAACAGTCTTATGAAACAGATAGTATCTGGTCCTAATTTTTAGATATGGAAATTGATGCTTAGAAATGTTTTCTGCCTTAGAGTTGGAATTTTAAATTGAAACTGGCCAGATTTTAACAAAAGAAGAATGATTCTAGAGACATCAGAGTTGACCAGTAAATATCAAGTTACTGAATTATTTGAAGTACAGCCATTAATTTGATGGTGATTATGTCAAATTTTACACATAAGGAAACACAGCCGCGCCTTCTTGTAACTTATATTTGGAAGCCGTATGTAGTATATGCACACAGAATTCTCTTGTTTCTTTGTGTTGCTGATTTTCTTCAGTACTGAGGCCATTTGTATGAACCCTATTTTCTTGTAGCAGTCTCTAACCCATGTTTCTTTTGGAGAGACAGTTTAATTTGGTTGAGAGCTTATAAGAAGACTCAGTGAATAAAGTTCTTGATATGCAACAATGAAGACATGATTTTGCATACCCAGAAACTGGATGCATCTGTAATGCAAGTACCACAGTGAAGGTTAGTTGGTAAACCAGTCTACCTGAAATGGAGAGCTCTATGTTCAGTGAGACAATGGTTGAGAGCAATAGACTCTGACTTGTCTCTCTTCTGTCTTCCACAAAGCACATATAAACATATGTACCTCCACATACATATCCACATATGGATACAAGGCCTACCCACAAACACATAATCATAGTATTTGATTGATAGCTTCCTATAGAAGAGATGGGGGTGAAATTAAGCCCAAAGAAGAAAGTTGGTGTGAAAACTAGTGATCATTAACTCAAGTCTATTTAATGAGTTTTGAGTCTTTATGGGGCCATATGTAGACTGATATGAGAAAATCATCTACAGGTGAAATTGTCTTATTGGAAGTAAGTTTCCCAACATACACTTAAGATAGCATTGGATATAAGAGGTTGTATGAGACTCCACAAGAAAGATTGAGTTGGAGTTATAGGAGAGACGAGAAAGAGAATATGAAAGAAAATGTTATGAAATTATTTTCATATTTATACTTCACTTGTGATTTTTATCAAGGCTTCACAGACCAACTAAACTTATATATTCCCCAAAATTTAGATCAAATGCATTTTTCTATTTGTAAGCTGTCTGAAGCAATTATTGGCCAATTAACATCAGCTTACACTGTGCCCTAAAAAGTCTGGTTAAGAAAACAAAAAATTAACTAAATAGCCAGTTCTTCAGAGAAAGCTTCTTGGATATTCCAGGACAAGCAACCAAGAACCCTAAAGTCATCTTTTACTCCCTATTTTATTTTTTGTTATGCTTATCACCGTTAAAACTATATTATTTATGTGCTTGTCATTCATTATCTTCCACAGAAACATGACATTTTAAGTACATTCAATTTTCCCCATAATAGGATGTGTCTAACACATAATATGTGCTCAACACAAAATCTTATATTACTATACAGTACTCAACATTGTTTTGCCATTCATTAATTTAGTCAAACTCAAATTAATGAACTGTCATTTACCTTCAGTAATACTAATTTCTTCTTGTCCTTAATGCTTCTTAAAATTTCATAGTATGATTTTCAAATTTATTAATGCCTAATTATAATATAATTAATCAATTTAATTGTGAAGTTTAATGCATTTTGGCAAATATACACACTTGAATAAATACCAAGCCAGTTATTGTCTTTTCTAATTAGTTGTCCCCAACCTTAGAGGTAAAAAGTGACAGTGAGTGTAGGCAGAGTTTTCCTGTCCATACTGCCTGCTCCCAAATAACTGGCAGCCCCTTGTCAAATAACTGGCACCTTCTTCACAAATAACAGACTCGGAGACGTAATATAAATTATAAATTCTCAGTTGATAGCTCAGGCTTATTACTAACTAGCTCTTACAAGTTAACCCATTTCTATTAATGTACATGCAGCCCTGAGTTTCATTGCTTTTACCTCTATCCCATTTGTTTGTCTGACTAGTTCTCTGGCTGGCTGGTGACTCTTCTGACTCTGCCTTTCCTCCTCACATCATTCTCAGTTTTGCTTTCCTGCCTAACCTTGTCCTGTTTAGATATTGGCCAGTCAGCCTAGTCAGAGAGATGCCTTGTAGCTGCTCAAGGAGGCAGATGTCATGTAGCTACCCAAGAAGCAAGAGGTAATAAACCACAAGTCTCATGGTAGAATATGAATAATATATGGGTTAATTTAAGATGACCTGGGTCTGAAAAAGCCTGGGATAAAACCGGACTCGCTGAACATAGCGGACAATGAGGACTACTGAGAACTCAAGAACAAGGGGAATGGGTTTTTGATCCTACTGCCCGTACTGGCTTTGTGGGAGCCTAGGCAGTTTGGATGCTCACCTTAATAGAGCTGGATGGAGGTGGGTGGTCCTTGGACTTCCCACAGGGCAGGGAACCCTGATTGCTCTTTGGGCTGACGAGGGAGGGGGACTTGACTGGGGGGAGTGGGGAGGGAAATGGGAGGCGGTGGCGGGAAAGAGACAGTAATCTTAAATAAATAAATAAATAAATAAATAAATAAATAAAGACTTAGTTAATAAGAGGCCTGAGCTAATAGGCCAAACAGTGTTGTAATTAATATAGTTTCTATATTGTTATTCAGGTGAGGATAGCTGGGAAGCAAATGAGTAGTCTTCTTTTACAGAACAGTGCCCAACATGGGGTACCTATATTCATGTAAAACCTGAGAAAGCTTGAGAAGGACTTCTAGGGACAAAAGAACAGAGTTAAATACAGGTTCTTGTTAGCAACATTTTCTCATATTGGCTCTGTTTGCTAGGGGCAAGAAGAAGTATGATTCCTTTAAGAGAAAGTTTTCTAACTCAACATTAACAGTAAGCACTGCATGGTTCCTTTAAGAGTTGCTTTGTGGTTCATGCTGGTCCTATTACAAGGCACTTGAATGGGGTCTGTTAGCAGTATGTTGCAAATTGCTTAATGGAAACATAGATCCGCTGCATTACTGGAGCTGTGCTGTAGGAATTCCTTTAGCCAGTAGACTTTAAGTTACCTGCCCACATCAGCATGGCCTCTTATACTATTTATGTAGATGGAAAGCACATGTCTGGCCTTTTTTTCAGCTGTGGGATTTTGTTGCTGTTCTCCATTCCAGCAGAGGATATTGATTTGTGAGTCTACCCCTAAATAAATAGACCTCTATTATTCTCAGTTCTGAACTAGTGTGGGATTCTTTTAAGTACCCATCTTCATCTGGCACCCACATGGATTTGGACTCTACACCTACTGGGTGGATGGCCTACAGGCCTAACCGGTCCATGGCCCAGAAATTCTCTCAACTATGCTTGCTTGGCTTGCTCTTTCCTAAATGTTTTTGGAGAACCCCCACCCCAGTGGAGCTTATTGCATGTGGTGACTAAAATTTCCCAAGAACACACACACACCCTGCCACCACTGCCACTTGTACAGCTTGCGGTTTGTGATTCCTGCCCATGAGTTCTGGGTTTCTTGCTCTGTGTATGAAATTGATTTAATTCCTTTCAATTTGTCAAGCAAAGCATATTATTCAGTATTTAACCAATACCAAGGTGGGAAACTAAAGAGGCTCAGGACTGTATCTGCTACCACTGGTTGCATCACTGCTAGTCTCAACTTTGCAACCATGACACCTGATGGACAGTAAAGATCATTATACATAAAACACTTTACCAGATATCATAATAGATAATTAATAAATCAATATGGCAGACCACATTAATATTAATATCATGGGGTCATGACCTGCTGCAGCAGTGGAATACCCAAATTAACATTCCTGCAGTCCCAGAAACTCATAATTCTGGGGAGAATATTATAAGGTACTATACACAAAAGTCATCAGCCTTTTACAAAACAGAAGAAATAAGGTTGAACAAAGCCCTTATAATTCTTTACAGAAAGCAGAATTCTATGCTATTCTCATGGTGTTAAGGAATTTTAAAGAAGCTCTTATTATAGTTACTGATTCACAATATGCAGGAAGAGTTGTCTTGCATATTGAAACCACTGAATTTATACCAGTGGATGCAGAAATGACTTTATTATTTATCCAAGTGCAAGACATATTCAGGAATAGGCTTTATCATATATACATAACACACATCTGATTCCATATGGGTCTGCCAGGTCCTCTAGTGCAAGGTAATGTAGAAATTGATCAGTTATTGACTAAAAGTGTGTTGCAGGCTTCAGAATTTCATTAAAAAACATCATGTCAATATCAAAGGTTTAAAGAGTTTTTCTATTACATGGCAACAAGCTAAGGAAATTATAAAGAGATGCCCTACTTGCTCTTTCTGTAACCAAACACTGCTACTTGCAGGGACTAACCCAAAGGGTACTCAAAGGAATGAAATCTGGCAGATGGATGTGTTCTACTTTGTAAAATTTGGAAAATTAAAATACCTACACCACACCATTGACACTTATTCAGGTTTCAGTGGGCAACTGCTCAGAAAAGGTTGATTCAGTAATAACACATTTATTAGAAGTTATGGCCATTATGGGTATGCCTGCACAAATAGAGACAGATAATGGTCTAACATATGTCTCTAAGATAATGAAACAGTTTTTTTTGCTCATTGTAAAATTAAGCATATTACAGGTATAGCACAGAATCCTACAGGTTAGGCAGTTAACGAAAGATCAAATCAATCTATAAAACATATGTTAAACCATAAGAAAAGGGTAAAAAATATCCCCAGAAGTATATTACATAATGCCTTATTAACTGTAATTTTTTTAGTGCTAATGAGAAAGGGACAGCAGCCACAGAGAGGTATTGGATAATAGAAAAATCTTCTGAATTTGATCACCCACCTTATTTCAAGGATTGTTGACCTCACAATAAAAACCAGGAGATGTGATACGTTGAGGGAAGGATTTTGCTCTTGTTTCCACAGGAGAAGAAAACTACTGATACCATCAAAATTAAGAAAGATTTGGTTTGAAAAGGAGAAACTTCTTGATAAAAGAGAAACGACAGCTCATCCACAATGGTGACAACCATACTGGTGGTAAGAAAATCTCATCAGGGTTGTGGCATGATTCTCCTCTTATTTTTACAGGAAAATACACTTTCAAAAATTCAAGAGACCCTGTATATTTGGATGCTGACAGAAGGAAAAATAACTATCCAGTAAGGATCATCAAAAATAAGAAATATAACTTCTAATGACAGATGATCATTAGATATATGAATATATAAACCTTGTTTTGGAGTTGGACAATGGCTCTGTCCTTCTCTATATCCAAGCATGTTTTTAAAAGAAATATTCAAAGTTTCTGTCTTATGTCAAGAACCATCTGGTATGGCACAGAAAGAAGAAAGAATTTAGAAAAAAATTACTTTTCTTCATACCAAATTTTTTCTCTATCATACCCTTCATTGAGTATATGTCTATATATGTCTATATAAATTATGTTTAAGTTTTCCACAATGAACAATGAATTTTCCTGCAGTAATCTTTGAAGTTTCCAGGAAGAAGATGGGGACCCCAACAACTCCACCTCGTTGATATGACGTCATGATGATGATAGTGCTAGTATAAGACTTGTTTTGGGTACCAACTGCTCAAGATGTTTCCAACTTGGTTAGCTGAAATGGTGCGCTTTTTTTAAAACAACATTCTGGCCAGAACTCCAAATAGGAAACTCAGAAAAACCCTACAGAATACTCAGAGACTATTTGCAATTATACCAGACAGTAATCATAGAACATAACCATCATTTTATTTTCAAAGGATCCCATAGAAAGAGCATTGCCCTCATGACAGCTGGAAGTAATTCTAGAAGACCATGTCTCCTCTTCCAACAAAGTTTGTCCTCAGCGTTAGGGACATCATTTAGGGATTGATAATAACTGTTAAAGGGTTGGGAGCTGCAGGGCAAATTTTGTAGGCTCTGAGATCTCTCTAAAAAAGGAGAAAATTGGGTGGGATAATAGATTAGTGTGAGCTTACTCACACTAATAATAATAGTTAGTAATAGAGTGAATACTTGTGAGCTATTATTTATAGGCAATTTACATTGGTATATATTCTTGTATATTGATACAAACTTAATGATATTGAATATGTTCCTATTTTCATCCACAATATTTGTATACCTATGCAAATTTATTTGTCATATTGTATGCATGCATACTTCTACCTCTGCTTAAACATTTTTGTATATTGATACAATTTTTAGGATATATTTATCATACTACAATGTACATTTCTACCTCTGATCAAGATATTTACACATTGTTTATATTTTGAGGTCATTGTCCTTATTTGTTGCACAGTTGTTTATTGTATAATCTTTTAATATGAAGTCTTAGTCTGTATGTTATTTAGGTATTAAGAATTATAGATCAATAGTCAGCTATGTTTGTCATACTTATAGTTAGATTAATCAGGTTCTTTTTTAAATTAATTATTTTTTATTAAAAATTTCCACCTCCTCCCATTTCTCTCCCCACCCTCTATGTCCCCTCCCCTTCGCTCTCCAGTCCAAAGAGCAGTCAGGGTTTCCTGCCCTGTGGGAAGTCCAAGGTCCTCCCCCCTCCATCCAGGTCTAGAAAGGTGAGCATCCAAACAGACTAGACTCCCACAAAGCCAGTACATGCAGTAGGATCAAAACCCAGTGCCTTTGTCCTTGGCTTCTCAGTCAGCCCTGATTATCCGCCATGTCAGAGAGTCCAGTTTGATCACATGCTCCATCAGTCCCAGTCCAGCTAGCCTTGGTGAGCTCCCATTAAAGGGATCTATTTTAGGTTTGGCAAGAGACTTGACTCTAGAAGGGTTCCCAGGTGTCCATGGAGATGTCCCCAGCTAGTTCCTTGAGCAGCTGAGGAGAGGGATCCTGAAATGGCCCCATCCTATAAACATACTGATGAATATCTTGCATATCACCTTAGAAACTTCATCTGGTGATGGATGGAGATAGAGACAGAGACCCACATTGGAGCACTGGACTGAGCTCCCAATGTCCAAATGAGGAGCAGAAGGAGGGAGAACATGAGCAAGGAAGTCAGGACAGCGAGGGGTCCACCAACCCACTCAGATGGTGGGGCTGATCTAAATAATCAGGTTCTTTAGATACATAGATCTATGCATAGATAGTTAATCTTCAACCACTTCAAAGAACTGTAGAATATGGCATTTAAATTAAGTTAGGGTTCTATTGATATGAGACACAATTGTTCCTGTAAGCACTGATCTATTCCTGAGAGAATGTTGAGCACCAAAGACACTCCATTTGGATCTTGTTTTCTTCTTGGCAAAATTGGCTTTTGGGCAAGGAACTGCCCATGTCTCAGCCACTGTACAAGGTACATGGTATCCAGAGATGTAAAAGCAGGACATAAGAAACAAGACTTTCAAATATTGCTCAGACAGGTGAAGATGGTTTTGAAAAATCTCCTGTCTCTGAAAATGGTCTGTCAGTTATGATCAGCCTTAGCCAAAGTTGGTTGCTTCAACATTGCAAATGAAACTTTGGGGGATTGCCCAAGGAGCCAATTGTCTCTGTCGTTTGTTGTACATTTTTGGAAGTTGCTTGATTGCACTTCCTGCTTAATCAAGTAATATTATTTCCCTTCTCAGATCTTCTATGGGGTTGAAGACAAAATTGCTGTAGTTACTTTTCTCTCATGACTTGGCCAAGTTATTTATTTATTTATTTATTTATTTATTGGTTTTTCGAGACAGGGTTTCGCTGTGGTTTTGGAGCCTGTCCTGGAACTAGCTCTTGTAGACCAGGCTGCTCTCAAACTCACAGAGATTCGCCTGCCTCTACCTCCCGAGTGCTGGGATTAAAGGCGTGCGCCACCACCGCCCGGCCTCCAAGTTATTTATTATACAAGACTTAACCTCATTAGAATAGGATATTTATTGAAACATTTATCACATGTTTCTTGCTTGGTATATTTGTTCTTATTTTATATAATTTTGTATTAGGCTTAGAACTCTTTTATTTAAACAAAAGAAGGTATGCTTTAGTTATTCCTACAGCCAATAGCTTTTAAGTCACTCTCCCACTTGGGTGTGGCATCTTATACTATTTATGCAGATGTAAAGCATGTGTCTGTCCTCTTTTCTGGCTGTAGGATTTGGTTGCTTTTCTATGTTTCAGCAGAGCATATCGATTTGTGAGTCTACCCCTAAATAAATAATCCTCTATTATTCTCAATTCTGAGCTAGCGTAGGGTTTTTTTAAGCATCCATCTTCAGTGCTGGGGTGGTCAGCATGGCTTGCAGAGGCTGGACAGGACAGAACAAATAGGCATGTCCACAGAGTTGTTCCTAGCCCTGCCTGCTTAGCATTTTTAAAAAGCACCCCAGGCAAGACAGAGATTACAGATATGCAAAAAAGGAAGATTCAGATGAAAAAAAAAAAGACCTCTGAAAGGGTCACGGTGTTGGATAAATTTATATAGGCCTAGCAGAGAAAAGAAAAAGAGTGTAATTATGAAATGTAAATAGTTTTAAAAAATAAAACAAAGACTTTTAAGACACAGTAAAAGTAATATAAAAGAGTACAGACAGACATAGATTAAAGGAATCGAGGAAAAAGATAAGCTACATAAAGATGGTATATACACAGGAAGTCTGCATTATGTATATTATTGTATTTTTTGGATTTTTAACTACAGATACCTTTGATTTTCGGGCTTGCTAAACTAAACCAACATATATATTATAAAAGTATCTTGACCTCAAAATTTGAGTCTAAGGATATGTTACTTTGGAAAGCAGATTCTGCCTTTGCTTCCACAGAAGATGAGAACCTGTTGATTCCTTCCAGACTAATGTTTCTTGATGGAAAAAGACCACCCAAAAGGTTTCCATGAACCCTAAAAGTACTTCTACCAACAAACAGCAGGAAGCAGTTTAGAGAAAGCAATGTCCAAATTCCAAAAATGATTGTTTATAAAAGGTTGTTTTTTTTCATTTAAAAAGGGTTGATTATAAGTGATTAATGGTCACAGTGAATTTTTAAATAAAAATAAGGGAGATTGAATATATTGGTATGGACTTTGGATTATTGATATAAATTAAAGGTAAATTTTGTTACTTGTATATATTTACTTTTGTTAATGAATTATGTTTTTATAGCTCATTGATAATTAAAAATTACAGATTAGCTGGGCAGTGGTGGTTCATGCCCTTAATCCCAGCACTTGGGAGGCAGAGGCAGGCAGGTCTCTGTGAGTTCAAGGCCAACCTTGTCTACAAGAGCTAGTTCCAGGACAGGCTCCAAAGGTACCGAAAAACCTTGTCTCAAAAAAAAAATTACAGATATAAATAGTCATTTAAAATAGTCTAATTTGTAGTCATGTTAGGTTTTCTAGATTTATAGGGATACATTTCATTTAGGTAATCTTTAAATCTTTAAAAGACATATGGAACATAGCATATAAAATCTTTTAAGAACTTAGATGTTCCTCAACGGTGAGAAATGTCTGCTTCTTATAGCAGAAACTACTTCAGTGTTTGCTTGATGGACATTGAAGAAACATGTTATGGAATTTGACTTCAATGTGACAAGGCTAGTCATTTGGGCAAGAAACTGCTCTTGCATGGATTTTGATGATATGAACTGGATATGCAGAACCCACAGAAAAGTGACTCTTGAACTTTTCAAGGGATGGAATGGTCCTTCAGGGTGCCTGCTTCACAGACGAATCTGATAGACAATTCTGCAGATTATAGAAGAAAGTGAATAACAAACTGCCAAGATAAGTGAAAGAGTCTTTTAAATTTCCTATTTCATAGAAAAGTCTTCTGAATACTATGGTCCTGTAGATTAAAGTGGAATGCCCCAACACTACAGAAGAACTTTGGGTAGCTTTCCAAGCAGCAAGATGTCTCTGTCAATTCTAAATTTTTGGAAGATGCTTACAATGCAGTTCCTGCTTACTTAGATAATAATATGTACTTCTGGAGTCTTTGAAGAGTTGAAGACTATTATAGTTTTTTTATATATGATAAATAATGAGTTAGATTTTCTTAAACTTTCCCTTATACAAATAGACTAAATATTATAACTGTAATTCTTGCTTGAACCTATTTTGTTACATGTAATTTTATTATGTTAAAGACAAAACCTTCCTCTTTATTTAGACAGAAAGGGAAAGATGATGCTGGATTTCCCTCTGTGTGCTATGAATATGGTTTATTAACATTGATTATTAAAGAAGTTTCTTTGGCCTATAGCAGAGAATAGAGCCAGACAGGAAGAGATACATAGAGAGAGCAGGGGGAGTTAGAGAGACACTATATAGCTGTAGAAAGAGTCAGGTTCCTTGTAGCTGCCCAAGAAGCAAGAGGTAACAAACCATAAGCTTTGTGATAGAATATAGAATAATAGAAATGGGTTAATCTAAGTTGTAAGAATTAGTTAATAACATTCCTGACCTAATAGGCAAAACAGTATTGTAATTAATATAGTTTCTGTGTGATTTGTCAGGTCAGAGCAGCCAGGAAACAAATAAGCAGTCTCCTAACACACAGCATTTTTATTAAACCATATCATAGCAACATATATTCATGCATGATACAGAAGTAAGTAAGTAAGTAAGCAAGTAAGAGGTTTTCTATAATTAAAGATTGATTTTATTTCTTCTGATCTTCAGTTGAAGTATGTATTCTTTCTTATCTGTCTATGGATTTACTTATTTATAGTTTATGAATGAATATCCTGCTTGTATACCTGTATGCCAGAAGATGGCATTAGATCCTATTATAGATAGTTGTGAGCCATCATGTGGAAGCTGAAAATTGAACTCAGGATCTCTATAAGAGCAGACACTGTTCTTAAATACTAAGCCACCTCTCTTTACCCCAAATGTATTCTTTTGTGTCTGATTTGCTTTGTATACATTGATGGATTTTTTTTTATTGGTAAGTAGCAATGAATATAATGTAATGGACTGTTTCCAGTCTATGAATATGAAGAAGGCCACGGTAAACACTTATTTAAAAACATTGTTGCTTAATGCAAGTTTTCATTTTTTTCTTAGGTGGCCTATGAGTAAGGCTTGCTGAATAAGAAACTAAATTTTGTTGCAGAATGTTAGTTGAAAATGTGTCACATTTGTTCATGCTATGGATCTTTTTTTAAAATGATGTAAAGATGTGTTCCATTCTTTTACTTTGCATTTGTTTATTCTGTAAGACAATGTTACTTGGTCTGCCTAAAACACCTGATTGGTCTAATAAAAAGCTGAAAGCTCAATAGCTACGCAGGAAAGAGATATAGGCAAGGATGCCAGGAAGACAGAATAAATAGGAGGAGAAATAGGCTAAAGAGGGAGAAGCAAGAAGAAGAAAAGAAGAGGGGGATGCCAGTGGCCAGTCAACCAAAAACACAGCCAGCCATTGAGTAAGAAGTAAAGATATTTAGGATAAAGAAAGATAAAAGGCCCAGAGACAAAATGTAGAAGAGAAATGGGGTAATTTAAATTAGCAAAGCTGACTAGAAACAATCCAAGGAAAGGCCAGGCATTCATAAGTAAGGGTAATTCTTCATGTATCTATTTGGGAACTAGGTAGTAGGCCTCCAAAGAGAAAAAAAAGTAACTATGTAGTAATATGGGGCGGCAGGGCTGCGTCCCCCACACCCGGCCGCCCACATGGCTAGCTTATGCTCCGAAATAACAACACACAAACTGTATTCTTTTAATCACTGCTTGGCCCATTCTCTTCTAGGCTAATTCTCACATATTAATTTAGCCCATTCCTAATCATCTGTGTGTAGCACCCCAAGGTGTGCTTACCGGGGAGATTCTAGCCTAGTCCATCCTGGGTCCGAGCTTCATCACGTGTGTTTGCCAGGGAGCAGGGCATGGCGTCTCTGCTGAGGCGTCTGCTCCCGAGAGAGCTGTGGAGTCTCTGACCTCACTTCCTCTTCCTCCCAGCGTTCTGATCTGTTTACTCCACCTACCTATGTCCTAACCAATAAAATGGGCCAGGGCAGTTCCTTTATTAGCCAATGACCTTCCTCCATCATTTCCCCTTTTTCGGTTTAAACAAAAAAAAAAAAAAAGGCTTTAACATAGCAAAATTACATATAACAGTTATCAAGTAAAAGTTACAATAATCTTTATCATAACTACGGAAAACTATAACTATAACTAACTATTCTTAACTCCATCAAAGACTCCAGAAAGATATAATATTACCTAAGTAAACAAGAAGTCCAAAATTCTAGAAATGACAGAGACATCTCGCTGCCTGCACAGTCACCCAAAGTTCTTTTGTACCGTTGGGGCATCCATCTTCAGCCTTCAGGCCCATGGTATCCAGCAGACATTTCCATAAAGCAGGAAAATTCAAAATCAGTTCAGTCACTATCTGTTGTGTCCTGCAGAATGTCTCGCAGACTCTTTCATGAATCAGGAACCCCGAAAGATCATCTCACCTTAGGCAAGTTCAGTAGTCCTCTCGCTGCGGGTTCTCTGTGTCCAGTTTATGCAATAGTCCACGCAAGAGCAGTTTCTTGCCCAAATGGCTGTCAAACCACATAAGGTGCCTCTTCGATGCCCATCTTCCTCTTGAAGTACATTGGTGCTGCCAGGAGCAGAGTGTTTCATTGTCATGAAAAGTCCTCAGCTATTAAAACATTTAAAATTCCATATTCTATAATCTTTGAAAAATATGAAGAATGCCTATCTAAAATATATCTACGCACATCTAGAAAATATTAACTAACATGACTACAAACTTGACTATTATTTATGATTATCCATCAACAACCTATATTTCCTAATTATACATTCCATTTTAATAATGAACTACACAATCACAATACCTTAATAAAGATCAGAAATACATATACATATAACAAAATTGACCTTAAATCTCTATCAATAAAGCAAAATCTATACTAATGAAAATTATTCATATCTATATCATATCCCCCTTTAAATGTAAAAGAACGTTTATAAACCATATTTGGGAATATGGGCGCAGTTATTTCTCTCCAAACTGCTTCCTGCTGAATGGGGGCGTCGTTAATTAGGTCTTTCATGGTATAACCTGTGTGCTAGTTTCATCTCAGTTGGCAGTTGAGCGAAGTAATTTTTTGAAGGCATTCACACCAACCCTTCAGGAAGGCGTGGTCCATCATACCAAATCGGAATAGAAGAAATGAACAGCGTCTCATCCTCTGTGAAAACAAAATAAGAAACTCCTTTCCAAAGCATCATGTCCTTAGATCCAAATTTCAAAGTCAAGGCATCATAATATCTATGTTGGATTAGTTCAGCAGCATTTATAAATAAATATCTTTTAGCATCTGTTGCTCCTTCCTCAGCATTTAAATAATTTAAAGAGAGCATAATAGCATACAGTATCAAAATTCTCTGTCTATTTTCCATCTTTGTACAGCTTTGTTTTAACCTCTATTTTGTTTATTTTTACTTTTAACTCTTTGCTTTTTGAGACAGGTTCTCTGTATCTTTGACCTGAAGTAACTCTGTAGACCAGGCTGTCTTTGAACTCTCAGAGATCCGCCTGTCTCTGCTTCCCAGGCATTCGGAATTAAAGGTGTACACTACTACACCTTGAACTCACAGAGATCTGTTTGTCTCTGCCTTCTAGGCACTGGGATTAAAGGCGTGTGCTACCACACACAACAACTCTCTTCCTTTTTTTTTGTTTTTTACTTTAAGAACTTCAACTTTTAGTCTGCATATATTTTTAACACACTTTAAACCATTTAGAAATTTTCTCTGTCTTTGAATCTCTCTTTACTGTATATCTCTCTTTTTCTGACCACATGAGTCTTTTTTTTTCTTTTTTACAAAGCAATTAATTTACCAAGCAATACCAGTAGGATAAAAGGCATGGCTTTGCTGGCTGGATCCAGCCCATTCCTTAGCTTTCCAACCTCATGACTGAGGTACTGGCTGTAGCCAGCAAGCGAGCTTCAGCAGCCTTTGCTTGCAAACTGCACAAACCGCCTGCGTAAAAGAGTCAGAGTTTGTCCTGGCAGGACAGCCCAGAAAGCCAGCATTTTTAAATGGCGCAGCTTTTTTCCTGCTATGGCTGAAAACCGAAAAGCATGCGTTCAGCTTTTCTTAAACACCATTTAAGTGTTTCGTGGCAGGACCTCTTAATGAGCTGCAGGCTTTGCAGCTAAAGCTGAGTCAGGAAGCCTCTCTTAGATGAGGCGCTTGCTTGCCTCTAGCAGAGTAGAACCGAGAAATTGCTGCTACCAAGAAACCAGGCACAATGCTTTCACTTTGTTCTAGAATTACTTCCCAAGCTGTCTCAGGCTTTATGTGGAAGCAGTTGTCCACGTGGGCGCCATATGAAGTAATAAGGGCGGCGGGGCTGCGTCCCCAGCACCCCGGCCGCCTGCTAGGCTAGCTTATGCTCCGAAATAACAACACACAAACTGTATTCTTTTAATCACTGCTTGGCCCATTCTCTTCTAGGCTAATTCTCACATATTAATTTAGCCCATTCCTAATCATCTGTGTGTAGCACCCCAAGGTGTGCTTACCGGGGAGATTCTAGCCTAGTCCATCCTGGGTCCGAGCTTCATCACGTGTGTCTGCCAGGGAGCAGGGCATGGCGTCTCTGCTGAGGCGTCTGCTCCCGAGAGAGCTGTGGAGTCTCTGACCTCACTTCCTCTTCCTCCCAGCGTTCTGATCTGTTTACTCCACCTACCTATGTCCTAACCAATAAAATGGGCCAGGGCAGTTCCTTTATTAGCCAATGACCTTCCTCCATCATAACTACAATACTATTTCCAAAAATGGTTGGACTATTTTATGTGCTAACAACAATATGTGAAACTACCATCTGTTCTACATCACCACTACTGTATTATATGGATAGATTTTAATTTTTACACATTTTTCTTCTTTCTAGTGCAAGAATAATAACAACACATTGTGATTTTGATTTCATTTTTTTCTAAAGAGCAAAGATGTTCATCATCTCTTCATATGCATATTGCTCAAACCTCATCTTAATTCGTAAGAAATCTGTTCAAATAATTGCTCTTTAAATCACCAGACTGTTTTTGTAGGAAATAAAATAATGCTTATTCGAGTTGTCTATATTCTAATCCTAAAACCCATAAACAACTTATATTGCTAACAGGTGGTCAAATGTGATTAAGTCAAACACTTTACCTTTTGAAAATTATTTAAAATTTTTCCAAATGTGACACTTTAGTCATGGACTGTATAACATAATAAGAATACTATGTATTTTGATCATATTCACCCCCAGTTCGGCACATATACATACTACTTTCCTTCGTACCCAACTTTTTGTCCTTGATTTTGAAAACCCAACAAGACCAATTTGTGTTATTCAAATATCAAATATTATTAGATGTGAGGTTTTCCACTGGAGAATGCTTGACTTAATGGTGATTACAATTTTAAAGATAATTGATTCTCCTCTTCAAGCAACTAGGAATTGCCAATAGTTCCTTGGCTAGGTGACTTAGGTATTTATTTCTGTGGTCAAAAAAAAATCATGGTCAAAACAACTTTGAATGGAAAAGGTTTATTTAGCTTATAGTTCCACATCAAAGTCCATAATCAAAGGAAGTTATAGCAGGAACTCAAAGAAGGATAAACTAAATTACAGACTGTGAAGGAATGTTCCTTAATAGCTTGCTCTGCTTGCTTCTTATATAACCAAGGACTACAAGCTAGTGTTGGCATGCCTACAATGAGCTGGGCCCTCTCAGATCAATCATCAATTAGGAAAATTCACTACAGACTTAACCAAAGTTCAGTCTGATGCAGGCATTTTTGTGATTGAAGCTACCTCTTTCAAAATGACTCTGTATTGTGAAAAGCTGACATACAACTAGTTAGCACAATAGGAGTGGGATTTCATGACCAACTCATATTTCAATGTTTGGATTTTATCTGTCTTAGATTTGCTCAGGTTTTGTGCATACTATAGCAAACTACCCTTCTGTGTTCGGAAGACACTCTTTCTTTGTTGTTATACACCACCTCTGACGTTTTTAATCTTTGTGACCCCTCAATGATCCCTGACTATGAAATCAGCTCATAATGATTATCACTAATCCTATAGAACAATGTATCCCTTGACCCTCATCTGAGAATTTTCTATTTGTAAAAGATGATAATTAACAGAGTGAACCACAGCTCAAGAAGTTTCAAAGAGCAAGAAACTGAAGGATGTTCAAACCTGAACCTTTTTTATGTGGAGCTTGAAATTTTTGGATAAGTCAATTTTATTTTAAAGATTGAGTCTATTTCCCCTTTAATTTGCTGATTTCCTATTGCTGGGATGAAACACCATGACCACTCATAGAAGGAAACACATATTTTGACATGTGACTCCATATTGGTGAAGCAAAGGAATGGCCACAAGTGGCAGCCATATTGGCAGGAGCAGGAAGCTTAGGTCTCACATCTTGAACCATGAGAATAAAGCAGAGATAGCAAACTACAAATTCCTTGGGATTTTAAGCTTTTAAATCCAATCTCCCAATGACACATTTCCTCAAATAAGGCCACACCTCTTAACCCTCTCCAAACAGAACAACCAGCTGGAGACAAAACATTCAAATGCCTAAGAAAGTGGGGAATATTTCATTCAAACCACCACCCAACTCCAAAGTACAAAGATGTTCTACTATTTTTTCCAGATATTGCAAGGTACAAGCCTTATGTCTAGCTTTATTATCCATTTTGAGTTTGTTTCTACATGCAATATGAAATAGTAAATGAAATGCTATAGACAATATGCAAATAACTAAATGTGTATATGTTTTAATAAAACATTATATTTGAACACTGAAACTTAATATATTTTCATATGTCATAAAATATTTTTCTAGAATTAAAATGTAAATATAGAAAATGCATTTTAATCATAGGCTATATTAAAGTGTATGACATGTGGTTATGGCATATTGAGCCACAGTTAAGAAGATTCTCCTTTGTGAATTGTGTCAAAATTAGTTATACAACTCACAATTCTGCTCTTTAAGTTTTCTTTAAATAGCTGTACATATTTTATAAAATAAAATCAAAAGATGATTCTTCTTATTCAATGGACATATTTTCATTACTGGTAGTTTTCATTCCTGCCTGTCATTCTTACTTTCCAACAAGTATCCTCTTCATTCCTTCAAAAAAGAGAATTCCCTCAGCATATCTTGTAGTTCAGGTCTATAAGAAATATATGATATTAAAATTTTATATGTGTGAAAATACCTTTAGTTTGCTATCACTCATCTGATTGATTTTTTTTTTTGTATGGAATTCTGAATGGATTGGGGTTTTGCTAGACCTTTCTTGAAAGATGTCATTTGACTTTATTTTGAGCTACATTGTTGCAAATTTCAGTAGATAGTTAAATAAATTTTGCTGAAAATGTAACTTGTCAGTTTTTATAATTTAAAGTTTTTCTCTTCATGTTTAGTTTTTTAATTATGTCTGTAATATGTATAAACATGATACTATTCATTGTATCTGGTAGGACTTTACTGAGAATTGTGACTATTTTTGTCAAATATGAATATTTTTTCTTTAAATTATTTTATTCTTAAATTTCTCTCATTTTATCTCTCAAATTGCATGCATGTTAGAGCACTTGATGTCTCACATTTCCTCAAGTTATTTGCCTTTTATTTTCAACATTTTTTGTCTTCTTTGGTTTTGTATTGAATAATTTCATTAGCAACAATAATTTCCTCTAGCAACAAATTCACTGATACTTTTTCTATTATTTGTTCTTGAGTGTGTCAACAAAGTTGTACATTTGAGATATGTTCCACTATAGTTTGAAGACTTCTACTTATATTTTTTTTAATTTTTAAATTTGAACTTTTAATTTATTATAAACCTAATATTTTGAGACCCAGAATACATTTGTAACAGCCAATTTCAAATTCTTTTGTAGATAATTACAACATCTTGACCATATCTTTTTATTTAGTACTTTTTTTAATTCTTTGAGAGTTTCATACTAACATATGTTTTGATTATATTCACTTTCTGTTCCTCCTTCTAAATTTTTCCTGATCCAACCTTGCCTTCCCATGGTCTCCCAAATTTGTACCTTTCCTGGGTATGGGGGACCTCCATTGCAGCTTTGTTGGTCTACTAGGGGACACACCCTTAGAGAAAGATTTTCTCCCTCTCCCAGAAACCATCAACTAGCCATAGCTTCTCAGTTAGGAGTAGGGACTCATGAATCCCTTCCCCCTTCATGCTAGAATATTGATGGATTGATCTTGTGTAGGACTATGTAGACAACCACAGTTGCTGAAAGTTCATGAGTATAGTGATTCTGTCATGTCCAGAAGACACTGTTTCACTCTGGTCCTACCAAAACCCCAGCTCTTACAATATTTCTGACATTTGATTCTGATATGGTATCTGAGCCTTCAAGGGAAAGGTATGATAAGGATACAACACTAGTGACTGAGCATTCCACAGACACTTATTCTCTGCATTTTGACCAATGAGATTCTCTGTTAATTATGTCTACTGTCCAAAGAAAGTTTGACAATATGTGAGAGCTACTCTATTTTATTTTATGGTTAGAGATATATTTTAGGGGGCAGTTTATACTATATCTATTTAAAAAATAATAGTAGTTTTATCCCTGAGAACCATAAGCTCTCTAACCATGAGTTATCATCCAGATTTGTGGAATCAGCCAAGCATTTCCTCTGGTGTAGTAGGCCTTAAATCTAATTAGAAAGGAGGTAGATACTCTCATGATCTTCATGTCACCCATAGGAATATTTTGTCAAGATATTTTTAGAGACAAGCTTTGACAAGGATACTACTTACCATGGTAGGGGAATGGGGATTAGGAAAATAAAGAGAATGAAGATGTGAGTGAAAATAATAAAATATAAACATAGGATAATACCAGGAGGAAGCTCCAGTGAATACTGAAATCTCCCATGTTTAATTTCCATTTGCTTAAATACACCTACCCCAAAACGCAGGAGTATGATAAAAACCACATTAACATTATATAAGGAAATTAACAGTCCAGTTGAAGGATTGTGGGCTACATTCTTAGGTAAATATTTTGTTGCCAGAACAAGACAAGTAACCCTCACACCCCAGACCAAAACAGACTACTCCCTGGGTGAAATACATAAATATATTCCCAAGGGAGTAGGAAATTAGTTGGATCCTTTGCCTTTTGTTTGAGATAGAAACAGATCTGCTTCTTAATGCCTAAAATACCATGTCCGGATATTAGCCCCATTTGTTGACAATAACCTTGAGAGAGTGGAACTCTCTTATCTGTTATTTGAACTGTTGACAGTAACCTTGAGGAACAGAGGTAACTTTCCACTATGTGACCTGTAGTCAAGATAGACTGGATCCATACCAAAGGGCCCTGTCAAAGATCTTCATTTTTATAGCGCTCAGTTTCACTGTTGTACAATATTGTTGATAAATTTTATACCTATCAGTCTATATAGCATCTCATAGACCTATGAAAGTTAGCCATTAGGGATTATCACAGCTCCCTAGTCAGGATCTATTTGGTTTTTCCAAGCCTTGTGACAAAGGTGTATACTTTCTTTAGAGATAATCTGCCCACAAATCATGATGGGTAAACAACAGCAGTGGCAATAGTCTGTGTTGTTCTGGGACTCTCTAATATACCTTGGGATCAATTTTTAAATCTTCTTATATAGAATTTGGGTATCTGTCCTCTGACTCTCTTCCTTTATGAATACAAACACTTTTTTCCTTCCTAAATTTTGTATTCTATTTTACAAATCCAGTGCAACTATGAATTGTCTATCTGAATTTTATCTATGCAACATATTACAGATTGGATATTCTTTTCTACTCTTAAACACTTGAAAACCAATATGTTTATCCAGTACAATATCATCTTTGAAATTCAACTTTTCATCTTAAAAATAATTTAAGTTCATGTATTATTTTCAAAGCAATTTCTTTCCACTAGAATGTATATGCATCAACTAAAAAGGTATTTCTATAAATTAAACTTCCTTCTGTAACAGCATAAAATGAATGTTGACTTGTACATAATGATTTTATTTTCCTATATAAAATATGAAGTAGGTATGGAAAGCTTGTTATAGTCTTTAAAGAGCAGATCCAATGATCTTGGCTGCAAACTTACTACAGTCTACTAGAAATAAGACACAACTGGACTGCTCAAATCCCAAATCAATTACTGCCTTTAAAGAAATAACTGGAAAGAGACTAAAATAGGTTCTGAGTATTTCTTTGCCTTGGTTTCGTATTGAGAAGTTGATATTTTTTCTTGGTTGGCAGGTGGCATTTAGCAAAATATTTCAAATCCATTATTTTACCAATTCTATCTTAGACATATAATAAAAATTTAAGAAAACTTCTAATATTTGGAGAAGAGTCATATGCAATACAATAACAGTATTTAAGTAAAATATCAGTAATGTGGATTAAGATAATGATATGTATAATTGTGAAAACTTTCAGGGTCAGTGAGATAGCTCTGGATGAAACTGATTCCTGGAAATTGTTTTCTGATCTATACACATGCTATAGCATGTATGTGTATAGATCAGAAAACAATTCATTTCTCCCAGGAAATGAATGAAGTAAAATTTGGAAGAGGAAAAAAATTCAAACTCTTAGCCAATCATTTGAGATTCAGAACCTAGTTCAGAGAGGATGTAAATATATATTTTCTTCAGCATTTTCTTAGCTTCCAGTAATTTGTCATATTTTATTCCTGGTTAGATTGTATAGATCAGATTGGTCTATTACCATGTTTGTAAGTAATTGAGTTAATTGATGATTCATGTGGAAAGGCCTAGGCTTAATGCATTAATTCATTAATCCCTAAGCAGGTTCGTCTAGACTAAATAGGAAAGCTAGTCAAGTCTTTCTGAAAGTTAGCAGTAAGCAGCATTCTTACAAGGTTTCTGTTCTAGGTTTATACCTTGAGTTCCCATTGTAGTTTTTACAATGATACATTACTACTTAGAAGTGTAAGCTGAAATAAAACTTTTCTTCCCCCAGGTTAATTTATTTTTTGCAGTAATAGGAAAACAAACTAGAACAATGTTTTATGGTATAAAATAAATCTTGAAAATTTTGGAGGCATCTCCAGTTTTGGCTGGTGTGCTGGCTAGTTTTATGTCAACTTGACACAAACTAAAGTCATCTGAGAGGAGGAAGCCTCGATTGAGAAAGTACCTCCATAAGATAAGGCTGTAGGCAAGAGTATTTTCTTAGTGATTGAAGGGGGAGGACCCTGCCCATTGTGCTATTGTGAGTGGTGCCATCCCTGGCTTGCTGGTCCTAGGTCCTAGAAGAAAGCAGGCTCAGCATGCCATGAGGAACAAACCAATAAGCAGCTCCCCTTCATGACCTCTGCATCAGCTCCTGCCTTCAGGTTCATACCCTGTTTGAGTTCTTGTTCTGCCATCCATTAAGGATGATCAATGATGTGGAAGTATAAGACAAAGAAACTCTTTCTTCCCCAAGTTCCTTTTGTTCATGGTATTTTTTTTTTATCACAGCAATAGTAATCCTTAACTAGGAAAGGTCTTTTCTTGTTTGTTATAAAATGTTCTCCTTGGGATTTACTTTTAGGAACTCCCTAGGGATATTCTTCATCTCTTCATACCTGGATTAAGGCTTCGGTCTTGGTTGTACACAACTTCAACCACTTATACTCCTATAAAAATCTGAAGAGAATGCTGTATAAGAAAAAATTCAGAAGGGTGATAGATAAAGGGTAATACCATCATTAATATGTTAAGTTCGTTCTTTAGAGGGCAGCATACTTATGATGCTTGAATTGTAAAATATTAACGTAGCTGTCAGTTGTAATCCCAGTGTTAATGGGAAAAGTCATAGTCTCAAATATCTCTGGAGGTTAATAACTGCCGGGCATTTGATTCACTGGTAACCTCTCTGTTTGTCAACAATAGATATTGAGGCATTATGTTTTAAAATAAATCAAATTCAATTAAGTTTTATTGCAAACCATGTAATACTCATTACTCTATCTCTTTTTAAGAGGAAATGTGCACTTATTAAACAAAAACTCTTATTACCTACAAGGGATTACTGTTCCACATATTATTTAATCAATGATCATTCCTATTGGATTGAAAATGTGACATTTTGGTATAAAAGTTAAATAACAATAATTTTACTGAGATTTGTTCATCTCATCTATTAAAGATAAAAGAAAAATGTGAACAATGAAATTTTAAATTCTTGCTTTGGTTTTCCAGATTCAAGATAGAGGTCAGCATACATATGTTATGATGTTGAGTTTGCACCAAGAATAAATAGATAGCTATATATTTGCTACTAGCCATTTTTCTTTCCAACTCCTAGTACTTAAAGTGGTTCAATGCTTCTCTAGTATCCTTTTATTTATTTTGTTTTGTATGCTTCTTCGTTTATTTGTATGTTTGTTTCAACTACTTTTCTAGATTTAGCAGGCCTTTTAAATGCCTAATCATTTAAGTATTGGGTCATTTGCCTCCACATGTAAAATTATTGCAACCAAATATGAAAACTCAAAAAAAAACTTACTTAAAGAAACATACTTAAATATTTCTTCCCCATATTATATGGGAAAGAAAAAATGTTAACTCTGTGTAAAATGTCCAGCTCTTCTATCTCTATTGTGTGAAAAGTAGTTAATAAGGCAGTTGCCAATGGTTGGAAGATAAAATAACCTGTCAGTGCTTTATTGGTCAGTATATCAATGGAGCTATTGTTGCTGGATAGCACATATATGCTGTACAGTTCATATGATATGATATTAATAAGTAATTATTCATAAATTTCAATAAATTTAATAACACAAGTCTTCATGAGTGTGAATAGTAAGTAAGTAGGTTAAGAAGAACAGCTTATTTCCTAGCCTCCAGTGGTAAGTGCATAAACAATGAAGAAGTAATATTTAAAAATGAAAATCTAAGCTAATGAATATAAGATTGACCATTATTTTTGAATAATTCCTTAGAATGAACTACAACAACATTAAATAGGAAGAAAAATTTGGTGTAATTCCTCAAATTTAGAATAAAAATGAGTACATTTTCAAGCATGATAAATATGATTGATGATTGCATTCAATGCTTAAATGACTTGTAAATCACTCCAATTTTGAAGCTACTATATAAAAAAAGAAACCATTATATCACAAAAAGATTGGAGAATGGGTACTCATTTTCTATTATTGCTACAACAAATTACCACAAACATAGTGGCTTACAATAACACTGATCTTTGTTTGTAATTCCTGTAGGTTGGCAAACACTGTCAGACATCTTTGTACTAAAAACAGCTATTAGCAGGTGTCTTTCCTCTCTGAAAAAAAAATTAGGAGACAACTCATTTATTAATTTACCTATTCCAGCTTCTTGAAAGCACCAGCATTCCTTCCCTCCTGTCCTGGTATCCCCCTCCATCTTCAAAGACTGTAGTAGGACATCATTACACCTCTATTAGACTAAATCTTCTCTTTCTTTATCTCTTAGAAAGAGTGCATCTAAGTCTACCCATATAATCCAAGTTCATTTCTCTATTGAAGTTTTCAGAAATAATCATATCTTCACAGTTGCATTTCTTATACAAGACAACATATTTACCAGTTTGAATGAATAAATTGTGAATATTTTCCAGATGTAATATTATTCCATGTACCATAGAATAAACAATGGCAAGCCAGGCGGTGGTGGCGCACGCCTTTAATCCCAGCACTCAGGAGGCAGAGGCAGGCGGATCTCTGTGAGTTCGAGGCCAGCCTGGTCTACAAGAGCTAGTTCCAGGACAGGAACCAAAAGCTACGGAGAAACCCTGTCTCGAAAAATAAAAAAAAAAATAAATAAATAAATTAAAAAAAAAATAAAAAAAATAAAAAAAAATAAAATAAAAAAAAAAGAATAAACAATGGCAGATTTGATCAAAACTTTTGTCTTTAGGTGTTAATGGACCTTTGTGTTAGATCATTTATTAGCATGTGCAAAATATTTGTATCAATTTTAATCCCTGCAAAAGCAACCAGATTATATAAAGAATAATGTCTTTTACTGTACGCTCATTTTTTGTATAGTAATCTCTTTCCCATCCAAGGCATAGTATTTTGGATTTTAAACTTTCAATTGACATCTAACAACAATACAAGTATACGGGCCACAGTGTGATATTTCAGCATATGTTTGTAATATATCCTGGTCCATTCAAGCTAATTTGAATTTCTTTTTTTCTGATCATTATTTGTGATTTCACTCATCTGGTTCCACAATTCTAGTTCTCCATGAAACATTTAAAAAGCCATCATAAACTACAATCGCTCATAGGGCTGTGGAACACTGGAACTTATTTCTCCTGTCTAATTTAGTTTTAGTTCCTGCTATTCTGATTCTGTATATTTCCTCCCACCTTGTCAGCAACTAGTAATCCTACATCCAAATTAAAATTTTATAGCTTTAATATATGCTTTAAAACAAAAAATATTTGTCATTATGTATTTGGCTTAATTTACTTAAAATAGTACCTTCCAGTCCTGTTTATTTTGCTTTAAGTAATAAGATGTCTTTATTTTCATAGCAGATTAATATTCCTTTATACACACATACATACACACAGCTTAGCTGTTGGAAGCATGGTCACAATAAGCATAAGAGTACATATCATACTGTATGATATGCTGTTTTCACCTTTTTTTTTACATATCTGGAAATGGGTTAAGTAGGTGATGTGTCGGTTTTACAAAGAACTTTTACTCTTTTCTTCATAATGACTAGAGGAAATTAATTTCTCATCATTGTATTTAAAAGTTTTCTTTCATTTATATCCCCACAAGTAGTTTTGCTTTCTTTTTCATAGTATATACACATATCTTTTGATAGTACTCATATTAACTTGGGATAAATATGTCATTTTAGTATTAATTTCTATTTCTTCAATTTCTAATGCTAGTAACCATTTTTTCCAAGTAGGTTTGATAGTTGTCTTTCTTCTTTATGAAATATCTATTGTTATCAATTGACCACTTCATTCCATTATTTTGTTTTATTGTGTTGAGGATATTTTTTGTTTTATGTTTTTATGGTTAGTAAACATTTTATTTTTCTTTGAAAATTATCATTTTGCTTTCTTGAATACTTCCTTTTGTTGGGTATAACCATATTTTTCTCTTTTACTTTGTGTTGACAATGCTTTTGGAATTAAAAAAAAACCTTTGAATTTTTTCTGTTGTGCTTTCATTTATTATTTTCTTGGTTTCAGGTCTTACATTAAATTTTAAGAAATGTATTTAAATTGTATTCCATATACAGTATTGCATATTAAATTGCATTCCAAACACACAAATATTTACATATTTGTATGCATGTATGTGTGCCATTGTTAAGATCTTATTTCTACAGCCATTGCTAAGAAAGATTGTTTCATAGAAGGTTTCCTGGTATTCTACCTCTTTCAATCTTTCCACCCTGTCTTCAAGATGTTCCCTACGTCATAGATATAGGAGTTGTGATGTATACGTATCTGTTAAGGCAAAACTCTGCTTGATCTATTCATCTCTGTTGTTTCCAGTTTTGGTTTCCTGTAATTTTTTTTTCATTTCTTTGAAGAGATGATTCTTTGGTGGGAAGGTAATACCTACATTCATCTGTGAGTATAAGGGTAAGACTTATACTATGATAAAGAATTATGCTGCTCTAGGAAAGTGGTGGTAGTAGACTCCTTCCTAAATTCCATCATTTTACTAGCACTGAGAAGCTTGCTAGGTTTTAGTACCAAACATGATTTACCCCTTGTTGTATGGATCATAAGTTCTATTAGAAAGTTGTTGGTTATCACGGACAAGTTGGAACCACTTATTATATATTTATACGTATTTTTTCATATTGAAAATTAATGTAGTAAGTAGAGTTAAAATTCTCTGTATGTTAACCAACATTTATGTCATGTCTAGGTTCAAAGAAAATGTTTTCATATCTCTTGGGAGTGTGTTTTGTTTCTGAAATCAGTGTTTTGGCAATTTTTTAATATTTTATTTGTTTTCAAATTTTTAAAAAGCCACTTATTTTGATTAGGGCAGTAGAAACTTAAGTCAATGATCTTAGTGCCAGGAGATGTACATGCTATAGGAGAGCACCTGCTGTTAATTTGGAGAAAGACTTGTCCATCATTTCTTAAGTTCTTTCTTCAGCTTCCTTCTGTCTCCCTTCTTCTAAAGAATTCAGATCACTAGTAAGTAGTTCAGCAGTTCATGTTCTTATAATTAGGGAATAGTATGAACCTGAAGCTTATTGTTACTATGGTTACTCTTTGTGGGCCTTAGGCTGTAAATTATTCTAGTGATTCCTTGTGTTTAGAATAAGAGCTGGATTTTGAGGAGGATTTTTATCAATGGATGTTGCTCCCTCAGCCATTGCCTTTCCTTTATGTTTCTTTTTTGTGTCTTACTTTTGCAGCTTTTTCTAAAGGAGGCTTCAAGGCTTCTCCTCATTGTTATGATGGAACCTCAGCGTTAGGACAGCAGTATTTCTCTAGGTTTTAGGAGGAGTTGCTTGCTTTATGCTACTTTCTCTTAAGGCAGTGATTCTAAAACCTGCATGCATTTTGCAGCCCATCCCAGAGGTAATGGGTTGATGTTGTTTTCCCCCCTCTCTTTTCTTTTTCCGATTCCCCAAGGACAATGGTGTTTGTTGGATTTTTTCTCTACTTCTACCTTATGCAGTAAAAGTCTTTTGCTTTTAGGACTGATGGGAAAGAAGGTCCCCATGGAGTTTTGTGCTGTTCTTTCAGTGTCTGCTGTGGCTCATTCCCATTTTTATAGTTCAAGTGAGACTTTCTTGGGACTTTACAACTTTTTAGCAAATTTCTGTTGAAGAGTGAAGGAAAACCTTGGCAGAGCTTATATACTCTTTAGTTTGAAGCCCCAGAGGCTTTTATTTTGCAGGCCACTGTTAATTCTGTATCAAGATTCCTAAGAGAACTCACAGAGTTTGGAGGCTGACTCCTTCTCTAGTAAATGAATGCCTTGCCCAGCTCTCCCTGCAGACATTTGTGTCTTTCTTGACTTTGGGTATGTTTTCAACTTTCCATGTTTATCACTGTGATAGATTTAAGAAAGTTGCATATTTGCTGGGATTTTGGCTTACTTCTTTGTAAAGATGGGAGCATAGCTCTGGCTAGCTGTCTATACACACACCTCCTTTATGCTTAGCAGAAATATGAGTTTAAAATTGCCACTTTGAAGCAAAAGAAATCTTTTGCTTTTGCAGTATCAAAATTATTTCTTCAAATTTCATAGACAACTTTATGAGACATACTTGAAGTACTTACGAAAATGGAAATTATCAGCCCACCCCAAACTTAATGACTCAATTGTTGTGAAAGAGATATCCAAGAATATGTGCTTCAGTAAAAAGTCCCACATGAATCTTAGATATTCAAAAGTGAGAGAATCTTTGAGGGCAACTTTTGGCTCTCTCTTGCTTTTCCAAATTTCTATTTTACTTGATTTCCTTAATGTGAATATGTTTCTGCCCATTAGGTTTCTTTTCAAAGGGGACACACCATGACTATATCTCTTACCACAGAGTATTAGACACATAGTATGCAATAGCAAGCTACTATTATAATAGTAATGACTAGCTCATTAATTTATTGTTGAGGCATAGTAGATTAGTATAAAATATGAATTGGTATTTTTACAGCAATATATTTTTCAGGGACAAAATTATAAATGGAATCTGGTATTCAAAACACCAATATGTGGGCTAGGATTCAGATAAATTTTATTGGATTCATTGATAATTCAACTTGTAATCATTTGTCTACAAAAGCAAAAAATGTTTCTTGAGGAGGTAATTGCCTAAAGTAAGCTAACTAAGCTGCTATTATGAATACCAAAAGATGAGGACACCTGTCTTTTGATTTTGATAACACCAATGAAAATGGAGTTTATTACAATAAAATAGAATTCCTGAATCCTTGAATTAATTACTTGAAAGAACTACATCACAAGAAATGTGTAGTTATATCAATAAAAGTCAGTTCTCAAATTATACTTCATTCATTCATTCACTGAGAGGAATATTTTGCCTGATGGGAAAGAGTGTGGAAATTTAAAGCTTAAATAGTAAAACTAGGATCCATGACCATTTCTAAAGTCATATATCCCTATAAAAAGTTAACTTCTTATGTACAGTGTCCATTTCCACTAATATAGAATCTATATCACTTCAGACAAGGAAACACAAAGAATGCATTTATGTACTTTTACTATCAAATAACGAAAGGGGTTCCTAATTTACTCCCAACTTAGTGTTACTAATGATCTTCTTCAAATGGATTTGCATAACTAAACATTACCAAAAGGATAGCATGTGCCAAATATGTATACTTCCCTCCTATAATCTAAGCAGGGAGGACTAAATGTATATATATATATATATATATTTTTTTTTTTTGGTTTTTCGAGACAGAGTTTCTCTGTGGCTTTGGAGCCTGTCCTGGAACTAGCTCTGTAGACCAGGCTGGTCTTGAACTCACAGAGATCCGCCTGCCTCTGCCTCCCGAGTGCTGGGATTAAAGGCGTGCAGCACCACCGCCCAGCTCTAAATGTAATTTTATAGTCATATTTTAGAAAAATTTGGTCCAAGATCATAGCTTGCTTCTTTCCTGATATAGTCTCAGGTGAGGGACGATACTGATATTTTACTCTTCTTGTAGACCTGTCTTGATCATTTAACATGAAGCACACCTTTAGAAACTAAAGTTCTTATCTTCTATCGGACTGTTCATCAATTGTATCACTAAGGCAAAGAAAATTTTGTGAAGAAAGACCTGTGACTTATCAGCACACTTGAAAGCTATAGAACAATAAGGAGCAGACTAACCCCAGAGGAGTAGATGACAGGAAATAATCAAATTGAGGACTGAAATCAATAAAATAGAAACAAATAAACAATACAAAGAATCAATGAAACAAAGAGCTAGTTCTTTGAGAAATCAACAAGATAAACAAACTCTTATCCAAACTAAACAAAAGGCAAAGAGAGAATATCCAAATTAACAAAATCAGAAATGAAAAAGGAGAAATAACAACCAACATTGAGACAATCCAGAGAATAATTAGGTCACACTTCAAAAATCTGTACTCTCACAATTGGAAAATCTAAAAGAAATAGAGAATTTCTTGAATAATTTACACACACCAAAATTAAGTCAAGACCAGATAAACAATTTAAATAGACCTATAACCCCTAAGGAAATAGAAGAATTCATCAAAAGTCTTACAACCAAAAAATGTCCAGAGAAAGATGGTTTCAGTGCAGAATTCTATGAGAAATTCAAAGAAGAGCTAACACCTATACTCCTTAAATTGCTCCGCACAATAGAAACAGAAGGAACACTGCCAAACTTTCTTTTATGAGGCTACACTTACCCTGACACCCAAAACACACAAAAAACTTATCTAAGAAAGAGAATTACAGACCAATCTCTGACATGAACAATGTGCTAAAATACAGGCAAGTTGAATCCAGGAACACATCAAAAACATCAACCACCACGACAAAGTTGGCTTCATCCCAGAGATGCAAGAATGATTCAACATATGAAAATCTGTCACTGTAATCCACCATATAAGTAAACTGAAAGAAAGAAAAAGACATATGACTCTCTCATTAGATGCTAAGAAAGCCTTTGACAAAATACAACATCCCTTCATGATGAAGTTTTTAGAGAGAATAGGGAAACAAGGAATATATCTAAACACAGTAAAAACAATAAAAAAGCAAGGCAACAGTCATATCAAATTAAATTGAGGGAAACTTAAACTGATTCTACTAAAATCAAGAACAAAATAAGGCTGTTCATTCTCTCCAGATCTGTTCAATATAGTACTCAATGTTCTATCTAGAGCAATAAAACAACAAAAGGAGATCAAGGGAAATACAAATTTGAAGGGAAGAATTCAAACTTTCACTATTTGTAGATGATATGATAGTATCCATACTAGTGACCCCAAAAATTTTACCAAGAAACTCCTACAACTGATAATCAGCTGCAATAATGTGGCAGAATACAAGATCAAATAAAAAAATAGCCCTCCTATATACAAATGATAAAGGGGCTGAGAAAGAAATCAGAGAAACATCACCCTTTACAATAGCCACAAATAGCATAAAATATCTGGAGGTAATGCTAACCAAAGAAGTGAAAGACCTGTTCGACAAGAGCTTTAAGCCTTTGAAGGATGAAAGGAATTGAAAAAGATACCAGAAAATAGAAAGATCTCTTATGCTTTTGGATAAGTAGGATCAACAGAATAAAAACGGCAATCTACAGATTCAATGCAATCCCCATCAAAACACCAACACAATTCTTCACCGACCTCGAAAGAAAAATATTCAACTTCATCTGAATAAACAAAAAACCCAGGATAGAAAAAACAGTCCTGTAAATAAAGGAATGTCCGGAGGCATCACCATCCCTGATGTCAAACTCTACTATAGCGCTATAGTAATGAAAACAGCTTGGTATTGAGGTATATGCAGACAGGTGGACCAATGAAATTGAATCAAAGACCCTGATATTAAGCTACATTTATGTGAAAACCTAATTTTTAACAAAAAGCTAAAATTATACAATGGAAAAAAGAAAGCATCTTCAACTAATAGATCTGGCATAATTGGATGCTGACATGTAGAAGAATGCAAATAGATCTATCATAAACTCATGTCCAAGTGAATCAAAGGCCTCAACATAAATCCAATCACACTAAACTTCATAGAAAAAAGTGGAAAATAGCTTTGAGAACATGTGCACTGGAGACCACTTCCTAAAAAAAGTAGCCTTGAGAACATGTACACTGGAGACCACTTCCTAAAAATACATCAGAAGCACAGACACTAAAAATCAAATAAATAAATGGGACCTCCTGAAACTGTGAAGCTTCTATAAGGCAAAGAACACAGTCAAGAAGACAAAATGGGAGCCTACAGAATGGGAAAGGATCTTCACCAGCCCCACATTCGACAGAGGACTGATATCCCAAATATATATTGAACTCGAGAAGCTAGATAACAAAATATCAAATAATCCACTTAAAAAGTAAGGTACAGATATAAACAGAGAACATTCAACAGAAGAATCTTCAGTGGCTGTAAAGCATTTAAGGAAGTTTTCAATGTCCTTAGTCATCAGGGAAATGCAAATCAACACAACTCTGAGATACCATCTTATACCTGTCAGAATAACCACGTTCAAAAACACGGATGCAGGTTTATGCTGGAGAGCATGTGGAATGAGTGGAACACTCCTCCATTGCTTGGGGAGTGCAAGCTTGTACAGTCACTTTGGAAATCAGTATGGTGGTTTCTCAGAAAAATGAGAATCAATCTACCTCAAGACCCAGTAATACCACTCTTGGCATATACCCAAAGGATACAGATCAATACCACAAAGACATTTGCACAACTATTCATAGCAGCACTATTTGTAATGACCAGAACCTGGAAACAGCCTAGATGCCCCTCAACTGAAGAATGAATAAAAAAATGTGGTACATTTACACAATGGAGTACTACTCAGCTGTAAAAATGCAATGACATCTTGAAATTTGCATGCAAATGGATGGCACTAAAATAATCTATTCTGAGTTAACCAAGACACATAAAGACAAACATGGTATGTATTCACTCATAAGTGGTTATTAAATGTAAGACAAAGGATAAGCAGCCTATAGTCCATGACCCCAGAGAAACTATGTAAGAAAGAGAGACATGACAGATACGCAATATGTAAGTAAGAGAGACATACAAGATCTATTGTGAAAATTGGAAGCATGGGATAGGGAGAAGAGAGGGCAGAAAGGGAGGATAGAAAGGCAGAGAAGAGGGGAACATGAGGGAATGGGATGGTCATGATATGGGATGTATAAAGAGGTAGGAGCAAATGGGTCAAGACCATGATTGGGATACCAATAGAAACAGCTGACCTGAGCTAGTGGAAGCTCACTGACTCTGTACTGACAGCAGGACAATGTGTATAGGACCCTCAGAATATGGGTGACTGTTGTGTGGTAGGAGCAGTCTTTATGGGAACTGACAGTGGGACAAGAAATAATCCCTAAGGCTTGAATTGGTGTTTTGGAGCCCATTAATTTTGGCGGAATACCTTGCTCAGCCTAAATATAGAGGGCCTTGTTTCTGCCTCAAAGTGATGTACTGTATTTGTTGACTTTCCATGGTAATCCTTACCCTTTCTGAGGGAGGAGTGAATCGGAAGCAGGAGGAGGAGAGGAAGAGGGATAGGTATGTAAAATAAAAAAGATTGTTTTAAAGTGGTTGCACAAGTTTGCTGCACCAGTTTGCATTCCCACCAGCAATGGATGAGTGTGCCCCTTACTCCACAACCTCTCCAGCAAAGGCTATCATTGGTGTTTTTGATTTTAGCCATTCTGACAGGTGTAAGATGATATCTCGAAGTTGTTTTGATTTGCATTTCCCTGATCGCTAAGGAGGTTGAGCATGACCTTAAGTGTCTTTTGGCCATTTGAACTTCTTCTGTTGAGAATTCTCTGTTCAGTTCAGTGCCCCATTTTTTAATTGGGTTAATTAGTATTTTAAAGTCTAGAACCTTCATCTGGTGATGGATGGAGATAGAGACAGAGACCCACACTGGAGCACTGGACTGAGCTCCCAAGGTCCCAATGAGGAGCAAAAGGAGGGAGAACATGAGCAAGGAAGTCGGGACCACGAGGGGTGCACCCACCCACTGAGACAGTGGGGCTGATCTATTGGGAGCTCACCAAGGCCAGGTGGACCGTGACTGAAAAAGCATGGGATAAAACCGAACTCTCTGAACATGGCGAACAATGAGGTCTTATGAGAAGCCAAGGACAATGGCACGGGGTTTTGATCCTACTTCATGTTCTGGCTTTGTGGGAGCCTAGCCAGTTTGGATGTTCACCTTACTAGACCAGATTGGAGGGGGGAGGACCTTGGACTTTCCACAGGGCAGGGAACCCTGACTGCTCTTTGGACTGGATAGGGAGGGGAAGAGGAGTGGGGGGAGGGGAAGAAGGGTGGGAGGAGGGGGAGGGGAATGGAAGGCTGGGAAGAGGCGGAAACTTTTTTTTTCTTTTTCTCAATAAAAAAAATTAAAAAAAAGATACAAAAGAACTGAATAAAATTAATAAGAAAATAAAAAAAGATTGTTTAAAAAATAAATTAATTTAATTAAAAACAAACTGCAATACTTATACATGAACCAATAGTGAATGTGCAATGATATAGCAAAACATGCTTAGTGTGTTGAGGAGAAGGGAAATGTCCTAATGTGAAGATAGCTAGTTCTTGTTTGAGGGACATTTTCATTTAAATTTAACAAATATTTATTGAAATCTTATTATGTGCTAGACATGAACACCAACATTTTCTCATCTAATCTTGTTTGATCTCATTTGATCTTAGTAAATATATGCAGTAGGTAGTATTTATATTCAAGATTAAGAGGGTGCAAATGGAAGTTTAGAAAGTTGAGGCAACATGAATAAAGGATGCTTTATTCTAGAACTATTTTTTTGTGATTATGACATGCTACATCCCAGCTGATAAAAATTACATTATTGGTGTTTCTATTTTTCACTTCATATGAAATAAGCCATAAAAGATGCTAGTGCTAAAAGTGTAAAGTCAGTAGACTGAGACCTCTATTCTATCATTAAGAGTTTCAGAAATTTTCTGTGTTAAGTAGCTTGGTAATGAATATACTAAGAATAGAATTATCTAAATAACATAGTGTCACTAGCAGAAGAGTTTTAAGGATAGTTCCACCATAATCAGTTTGATTCGTTATCTTGTTGGAAATTCAAGTTCTAGCATCATCTCCGCAATATTGCTTCTAGGAGTCATCAAGAATGGTTGGCTACCAAATAAATAAGCAATTCTGCTGAGTGGAGACAACACTTATTTTATCTCAGGCAAATAAACTTCTCTAAGACATAATCTAGGGAAAATAGTTAAAAATATGAATGGAATTTTAATTGCATGGTAAGATCCTTACATTTAGATCATAAACATTGTAACTGGATTATCTGGTATACAAATTATTTGAACCTTAAATTTTGATCTTTATGGTTTTAGTCTTTTATCTTTCCAAAGAAACCCACTTCTTGCCAAAATAAAATTAGTACTAAAACAAGATTCTATAATATAACACTGATTCTCCAACTGTACTTATCAACTGTGTAACATTGCTTACATTCATAATATATCTTTATACTTTTGTCCTAATCCTTCTCTTTATGCTAACTCTGCTTAAAGCATATAAAAGTATAATTGTTTAACCTTTCTTTTATTTTAGTGTCTTTGAGATAATAGGTCTATTGTTTCTCAACTTTTCACATTTCAACCAGTGTATAAAAATTCTTAAAAGTATAGCCCTCATGGCTGTATTCTAAATTTTATAATCCCTAACTTCTCCTTCAGTTCTACTAATCAAACTTAAGTTTCAGTGTTATATTCGACTCTCTTGTAAACTAGGAAATTTGACTCATGATATGGTATTGAAAATGATAGTATTTAGGTTTCACAGCACCCTATATGTTCATTTCTGGTGGGGTTAATGACCTTTATTATTTTAGACAATAGTAAATGGAGATGAATATTCATAATCATTCTTTACTTTTGTCAGGTTTTTAGTTAGTATTTTCATCAATTTTTCATTTATATAGAGTGTTGATTCATGACAACCCTTGAGAATTACCTGGGCTTACAAACACATGACCAGAAGAAGAAAATTATTCCATGCAAATTTTTTGTAAGAATTTTCTTTGCTGATTTCTTGTCTCTAACTATCCAATTAGCAATATCTGTTTGCTTCTGGTGTGAAGTGTCCAAGCCCTCAAAGCTACCTTTATCATTTGATATTATTGCTTCTTTTGCTATTGACAGAAACAAAAACAGCTTTAAGGTATGCTTTCAGCCTCTATCATATTGCTAATTAGTTTTCTCCTGTTAGACTCATACTACTTCTAGAACTTTCTGCTGATAAAAAAGATCTGAGAAAATTCACTGCATAATAATATCAAATTTGAAGATGAAGCATATTTGGTTTCCTATGTTTAGATATTCTATAACTTCTATATATTAACAACATAGATTACAAAAACAGGTACTTTGAATGTAAATTATAGAATGTTTATGGTGTAATTAATCTAACTCTGCTCTTAAAAGGGATAGTATGGTATATATTAGAATATCATAAATAATTAAAAGAATGGAAATAAGAGGCAGAACAAAACTGATGATTCTCTCTGAAAAGTGCTCATTAAAAATTGCCAAGCTCGTTCATTTCTACTTAGAGTATTCCACAGGAAATACACATACAATAACATGTTCTACTGTTTCCAAATAATACAAGGATATATATATTAATAATAGCTTAAAACATAAAAGCTATTTTAGATAATAAAGAATGATTTGTTGGTGACCTATATATGGTGTGGGAGAATTGTCTGTATTCTGTCAATCATGTTAGAAATAAACGCTGTTTGGCCAAGCAGGAAATATAGGTGGGAAAACCAGACAGGAAGTAGAAATGATGTAATGAGAACAGGAGAATTCTGGGAAGGAGGAAGTTGATTCCTCCCACTCCTGCCCAGACCACCGAAGCAGCAGGATGTGAGCTGCCCCATTGTAAAAAGATACTGAGCCACATAGCAAACATAGATCAGAAAAATATGTTAATCACGATGTGAGAGTTAGCCAGTGAGAGGCTAGAGCTAATGGGCTAATCAGCTTATAATTAATACAGATCTATGTGTGATTTTCTTTAGGGCCAAAACAGTTGGGGGTACCTGGCAGGACAAAAAAAAAACACAAACAAACAAGACCCCCTACATGTTACAGAATGGTGCCCAACATGGATAACTCCATCCACATAAAGCCTAAAAAGCTTGGGAAAGATTAAGCAAAGCATTTCGGTTTTCAACCGTAGCAGGATAAAAGCTGCTGTTTTAAAATGCCAGCTTCTGGGCCATCCTGCCAGGGAAAACTCTGACTCTTTCAAGCAGGCAGTCCAGACTATGGAAGCTATGGACACAATGTTGCAGCTTGCTTCTTGGCAAGGACCTTGAAATGCCATAGGAGCTTTTCAGTGTTGTTTACACGCTATTGTAGCTTGCTTCCTGGCAAGGACCTTAAAAAGCCATAAAGTTGTGGCAAGAAACTTCTCCATATTCCTTAGAAAATTAAAGACCCATGTGGTCAAAAAGAGAGATATACAATAAGGATAGATTCAAAGAGTAAAAAACCCTCTAAATGGTTTACAGTGTGTTAAAAATATATACAGGCTAAAGATTAAAGTTCAAAAGAAAGAAAGAAAGAAAGAAAGAAAGAAAGAAAGAAAGAAAGAAAGAAAGAAAGAAAGAAAGAAAGAAAGAAAGAAAGAAGAAAGAGAATAGCTTGGGAGGCAGAGACAGACAGATCTCTATGTGTTCAAGGATAGCCTGGTTTACAGAGGAAATTCCAGGACAAAGATACACAGAGAACCTGTCTCAAAAAGCCAAAAGTTAAAAGTAAAAATAAAATAAATAGAGGTTTAAATAAAGCCACGTAAAGATGGAAAATATACAGAGAATCTTTTTTTTTATTGAGAAAAGGAGAAAAAAAAACAAGTTTCCACCTCCTCCCAGCCTCCCATTTCCCTCCCCCTCCTCCCACCCTTCTCCCCCTCTCCCCACTCCTCTCCCCCTCCCTCTCCAGTCCAAAGAGCAGTCAGGGTTTCCTGCCCTGTGGTAAGTCCTAGGTCCTCCCCCCTCCGTCCATTTCTAGGAAGGTAAACATCCAAACTGGCTAGGCTCCCACAAAGCCAGCACATTACATAGGAACAAAACCCCGTGCCATTGTCCTTGGCTTCTCATCAGCCTCATTGTTCGCCATGTTCAGAGAGTCCAGTTTTATCCCATGCTTTTTCAGTCACAGTCCAGCTAGCCTTGGTGAGCTTCCAATAGATCAGCTCCACTGTCTCAGTGGGTGGGTGCTCCCCTCATGGTCCCAACTTCTTTGCTCATGTCCTCCCTCCTTCTGCTCCTCATTGGGACCTTGGGAGCTCAGTCCAGTGCTCCAGTGTGGGTCTCTGTCTCTATCTCCATCCATCACCAGATGAAGGTTCTATGATGATATGCAAGATATTCGTCAGTATTGCTATAGGATAGGGTCATTTCAGGTTCCCTATCCTCAGCCGCCCAAGGAACTAACTGGGGACCTTGGCTTGGGCACCTGGGAGCCACTCTAGGTTCAAGTCTCTTGCCAACCCTAAGGTGGCTCCCTTAAATAAGAATTGTGCTTTCATGCTCCCCTATCCAACCTTCCTTTATCCCAATCCTCCTTTTTCCCCAAGTTCCCCCCATCCTCCCCTTCTTCCTTTTCTCTCCCCATCTCTCCTTACTCCCATCCCACCCCACCCCCAATATCCCAATTTTCTCCCCGGCAATTTTGTCTACTTCCCATAGCCAAGAGGACAACTATATGTTTTTCCTTTGGTTCACCTTCTTACTTATCTTCTTTAGGATCACCACTTGTAGACTCCGTGACCCTTATTTATGGCTAGAAACCAATATTGTATGGTATTATGCTCTCTTTGAATTGTTTGAATGCTGAGTAAGGAGCAACACCTACTAAAAAAATGCTTATAAATGCTACAGAATTAATCGAAGATAGGTATTTTGAAAATGCCTTGGCTTCAAAATTGAAGTGAAAAGGTATGTTACTTTGGAGAAGAGGATTTGCTTTTGTTTTCACAGAAAATAAGAGGCTGTGGATTCATTCTGAGATAAGAAAAATCCACTTTGATCAAGGAAGACCACCTGAAAAGTCTCCATCAGGAATAGATGGCCCAGATGTCTGAGTTCTACATCTAGAACAAGTTCAAGACTGCTGCCTGAGATGAACAAGACTCACAGGATACTTCAGTCAGGACTTGATCATAATTCTAAACTTTCTTTAGGTTTCCCGTAAGATTATCAGCACCCCCCAACCAGCTGGAAGTAGCCTGAAATACTATGCCCACATTCCCAAAAAATGGACCATGGATATTTTCCTTTTTTTTTTTTTTAGAGGAGGAAGTGGTGCAGGAGAATTGTCTGCATTCTGTCAACCATGTTATAAATTGATTGGCCAGGCAGGAAATATAGATGGGAAAACCAGGCAGGAAGTAGAAATGATGTACTGAGAATAGAAGAATTCTGGGAAGGAGGAAGTTGATTTCTCCCACTCCTGCTCAGACCACCGAAGCAGCAGGATGTGATCTGCCCCACTGAAAAAAGGTACTGAGCCACATGGCTAATATAGATCAGAAAAATGGGTTAATCACGATGTAAGAGTTAGCCCGCGAGGGGCTAGAGCTAATGGGCCAATCAGCTTACAATTTATGGAGGCCTATGTGTGATTTTCTTTGGGGCTAAACAGCTGGGGGTACAGGGCAAAACAACAACAAAAACAAGCAGCCCCTGCTTTCATGTTACATAACTACATTTTGTAAAATTATTAAAATACCTGCCAATTTTAACTAAAAGAGCAGTTATTTTGTTTGGCATTCAAAAACTAGAGGAAAGACTTAACACTTAATCATTATTCATTGACTTTTAGCAATTAGTAACTGATGACTCACCTACATTATTATCCAGTTGAACTACTTGTTGACATGGGAATCCAAATATTTGAGAAAAAAAGTGAATTTGCAGAACAGAAAATCAAATATTGAAATAAGTTTGGGGTATTATATCACAAAACACAAATTTGCTCCTCTGTACATATCCTTAGAACATACATTATCACTCTGAAGGTAACTCATTGGCACTTATTCTTAAAATTCTTTTTTTTTAAACTTTATATTTTATTTTATTTTTTTTAAAAGAAAGCAAACTATCTGTTTTTCATTTTATACACCAAATCTAGTTCCCACTCCCTCCCCTCCTCTCATTTCTTCTTCTTTCCCTCCACTCCATCCACATCCACTTCCTCGGAGAGGGTATGGCACATTGCTTTGGGGAAGGTCCAAGGCTGTGCCTACTATATCTAGGCTGAGCAAGGTATCCATCTAAAAAGAGTAGGTTTCAAAAAAGCCAGCACAAGCAGTAGGGATAAATCCTTGTGCCACTGCCAGTGGTCCTGTAGTCTGTCCCAGCCATACAAGTGTCATCCACATTCAGCGGCACTGGTTTGGTTTGATGCTCTTTCCTTGCCAATCTGGCTGGTGACGATGAGCTCCCATTAGCTCAGATAAACTGTTTCAGTGGTTGTCCCATGATGGTCTTGACCTCTTTGCTTATATTCCCATTCCTCCCACTCTTCAACGGCTCTTTGGGAGCTCAACTCAATGTTTTTTCAAGGCAGTCTGCAGAAGTTATTGTTTTCCACTCAGAACTACTTCAGTCATTGGCAATGATTATTTCATTGTAGTGGTTTAGGAAGCATATGCAATAATAACAAATTATCTACATTCCAGTTTTAATTTCCAAAGTTACTATATGACCCTGAACAATCTGTTTTTATGAATATGATGTTAGGTACATATATTTAATTCTGTGATGATTGAATATGATTACAACAAAAGAACCAAATTTGTTGATCAAATACTAAGTTTTATTTGATTTTGTTGATTATGATTATGCCTTCTTAAATAGCTGATTATTGGCACTGAACTTGAAAAAAATGGCACAAATAACATTCACAAACAACACCACACACCAGTCACAAAGCAGCAAGAGTGATAGGAAAGAGTCTTCAATAGCAGGTGGGTAGGTAGGGAACTGAAATACTCATGGGGCAACCTTAGATCTCCTCTAGTCAGTAGGCATGGTGAGAGACAATGAGGCAATCACTGGCTGGTCCCAGACTGCCACTTTGGGTATAGTTTCTTTGACAAATCAGACTGTTGTACAGGGCTTGTTTGATGTGCTCCTCTTGACTTCAGGTTCTCCTGAATCCTTCCCCAAGCTTTTAGAGCAGAGGCCTATTGGGTTTATCCATAAGTAAATGTCTTTGGCTTCAGCAGCAGACACTTATTGATAGCATTAACAATGATGGGCACCTCTTTCTCACTCTGCCCTTTAGATATGAAAGTGACCCCAGGAACAACAGGAGTCGCTGCTTGATAAAGTGTTGTGACAGGTTCCATGGCATTTTCTCATTGAAAAATTTCTAGGTGCAAGCTTGGCCTGGGGTGACCATGTTGGGCTACAGCAATGTGCCTTCTAGAAAGACATGGTTGGTTGTCACTCATAGCCTTGTAGATAATAGCCAGTACCTTCTCAGTTACATACTAACAGTATTTCAAGTCATAGTCCCCATCAGGGATGATTTTAGGTTCCACAATGGGTATAATGTCATTCTGTTGGCAGATGTTCATGTAACAAGCCAGAACATTGGCATTTTTGATGATGTCAAAGCCTGAGGATATATGTTTCCCAATCTTTGGCACACAACGTCACTTGGCAAAGTCAGTTCCATTCTTATATACTGGGCACAGTGTTCTAATATACCCTTCAACACTTAGGTGGTAGTCTTGTCATTGGTTCCTGCCAGGGGTAGCATGCTCATATCTACCTTAATAGCCTCAACACCACCCAAAGACTTGACAACTTGGGGGAAGGGACATCCATCATCTGTCTTCTGGTATAGTGTCTCATGGAAGATGATCAAACCCTCCCTTCCCCACAGAAAATTCAGTGATTCACATCACCTTTAGAAATCAGTATTTTATTAAATACTAAAACTAAAAATAGTCTTTCTGGAATAAGGATAGGAATTAGCAGTGGTTATTAAATATTTTCATACATTGGGCACTATTATGAATGCTTCTAGATATATTATCTCATTTAATGCCTATGAGGACAAATTTAGAAAAAATAAATAAATTCCAGGACTTGGATGATATTTATATATTTCAAAAAAAAAAAAAAGAAATCAGTAGCAGCTGGGGGTGGAAGTACCTATTTTCCTCCATGTTCTCACTGCCAATGGACTTCGGCCACTTGGTAATGCTTCTTGTAGACTCATCTACAGCCAGAATGCCCTTTCCTAGAGTCATAATTTGGTGAGTTAAGTTAGCACCTTCTCCCCCCCAAGGGTCAGTGCTGGGTATGGGTAGGACAATAGTGCCAGGGGATGCCAGGAGGGATGGGTTTGCTGGGTATGGCAGTGGGTAGGCAAAATGACTAAAGAGAGATTGTGGTTAGGGTCACCAGAATCCTGTTCTGCCATGCTTTCTAAGAGAATGTGATCTATTCAGCTGGAGAGTATTGTTTTATTGATTATTATTAGAAGGAAAGTGAACATATAAGTGGTGATATATTCCTTACATTCAAAATGGGGTCAGATGACATTCAGTCCAAGGAGATAAATGCTTACTAGAATGTTGTTGTTGTTGTATTGCAGTATCTCATTTCATGTGCTACTTAGGAATCAGAATGTACTCACACTATCACTGAGAAGAAAAGTGCAACCAAGCAAAATTACTTTAGGCATATTGAATATGACCAAAGAACATTACATGTACATAGCATATATTTTAGATTTGGCTTTCAAGGATCACTGAAGAAATTGTTATCAATAATTTCATCAAAGTTTCTGATTCCATCTTTTTTTCACTCAGAGATTGAATAGAGCAAAAATCATTAAAATAGTATCCTGAATGAAATGATTATGGGCATAGGCAGTGGCTTTATAAAAGAGCTAAATAGAAATATGTCCTTTGTGGATCCTCATTCAGACAGAAAATGAAAAGTAGACAAGTCATTGAAAGAACTGATTATTAGTCCAAAAAGTGAAAATTGAAATAATAAATAAAGAATATTCCTCTTGTAAAGATGAGAAAGGAAAATATCAGAAGTCTACTGGGATTTCTTTTGTACAATAATACAAAGAAAGAAGAGCTAAAGAAAGAATGGTTGAGTCTTTACTGCAGGAAATAAGAATATACTTAAAAATGGTTGTAGATATCTCTATGGAATAATATAATGTTTTGATTTCCAGGGTTATACTTGTAAAAAAGACATACTTATTATTGTAAATAGAAGTTCTAAAATTATAGTCATAAGAATTAGAAATGCAAAAGCCCAATTGCTCTATAGATCAATCCTCAAGATTCTGTGAACGATTGCGCCCTCTGTGTATTCCCTAGTGCTTTGGCCGGGCCAATTTTAAATAGCTCCAGCAATAAATTTCTGCCATTTCTTCTGGGAAGCTATTCCACTACCTAATTAAATTTGTGAGTTGACAACTTTTCCTGACATTCAGACTAAATTTTCCCATGTTCAATTTCAACCTGCTATTCCCACTTCTGCAGCACATGCTTGTAACAGTCTATGTAATCCCCCTGATTCCTCACTACCTACAATTCTCAATTCTGTCCCTAAATTTTACTAGACTGATGTACTGAGTTCTTTTGAGAAAAATAATCCTTGCAAGATCAGTGACTATACATGGCTTATTATAGACTTAAAAGCAGGTTTATTTTAAAAGCAAATTGATGAAGTAGTGAATAGAAATGCACAATGTTAATATAGAATCCCAAGCCATTAATGAAAATGAAACTCAGGACAGAAACAAATGATAGCCATTCTTCTCCCCCTAAGGGTTAATACAGCACTCCACATTTTAAAAGCAAAGACAATCCCCCTATTACCTTCTCTGGTCTTACTTAATATGCAGAGTTGCACTTTCCTTCCAACACCTGACAGAGACGGGGAAAATAAACCTAACATTAAAACCATGTTTATTTGTGAAAGAAGTTGCTCAGATTCTCTGTGTTCCTCCAACATGTTCTTCTTTCCTTTGCTATGATTGGGCAGTGATCTAGGAAGTTAACTCTGCCTTGTTTTTTAGGTTAGAATCAGTCCATTTTTATGTAGGAACTCTGTCTTCGATTTATCAGTGCTCAAATCAAGAGATGAGTTTTCAGTATTTCAACATTGCTTATAAGCGTGTGAAGATATATTGATGTTGTTTAGTTGTGATTTGTTATTTTCAGAGTAAACCACTTATGATGTGATTCATCTATGAGTTATACTCTAGGAATGAGTCAGGAATTACACAGTGGAGTATTTTGGGTAATTTTTGAGCAAATAGGATAATTTCAGAGAAAATATATGCAAACTCCAGAGTGTTTTGGCAGAAAGTGGGCAGAGAGATTTCTTACCATTATGGAAAATTGCCTTGTAGGCAAGACTCATATTAAACTCAAAATGTATGGAACTTTAGCTTGAACATAGTTGTTGAATTCTTAAAATTTGAGAGAGTAGGAAAGAAAGTTGTTCTAAATAATAATTTAGGTTTTTTGAAGAAACCATTATTTGGCTGTTTTTGCAAGACTTGCCATAAGTATTGCTGAACAGTATAAATTATACAAAGAGAAATTCTGTAATACATATTATTCTTAACATTTAAGAAAATAGTTTACATTCAAATGAGATATATCTCAGACAATATCTGTTTTTATATTATCTTACAAAATTATGGTTCATAAAAGAGTTAATATCTATATCTTGCACATAATACTCACAGTTCTTGTCCTCTTGAACTTTCCATTGAGGCCATAGCAAAAAGTAAGCATTATAACTGGTAAGAAAAATTGTAACTGACATTCTAAAGTCATATTTCTCTTAAAGTTCCTAACTACTTCATATGGCTTTCACTAGTTATTTCCAATACTGAATATACAGAACTCAGGAGAAATACACAGAAAAATAATCACATTAGAAATAGATTTAATAAATGTTTACATATCTTTGAGTATTTAATATCCAATAATGTATTTATATATGTATGTGTGTGTCTTCTGTCTTTAATTTCTTCTTCTTTTTTTAGATCTACATCATTCTTTTTTTTTTTTTTTGAGACAGGGTTTTGCTGTAGTTTTAGAGCCTGTTCTGAAACTAGCTCTTGTTGACCAGGCTGTCATTGAACTCAAAGAGATCCACCTGCCTTTGCCTCCTGAGTGCTGGGATTAAAGGCGTATGCTACCACCGCCTGGCTTTTATAGCTCTTTTGATCTCAACTTTCCTTTTTAACATGTGTGTCTTTAAAAAAAAAATCTATGTGTGTATTGATTACACAACTGCTCTTCTGTTGAATTATATTGTTCTAGTGAGCCTTTTCTAATTTTAGATTTAAGACAGGTTTTATCAGAATGTTTGTTATTTAAATATTTAAATTTTCTTTGCATATAGTTACAGAACTCATTATACAATTTATTGAAAGTTATAAAAACTGCCCAAAATTTTTCCAATGGTCTAAATAATAGGATGCTGTAGAACTTGTTTTAGGATCTCAAAACTCTTTAATTAGTATAATATCAAATCACAACTGTTTCATTCTTCCTCTTACCTACACAGTTTGGAATATTTGTCATTGCATATATATGAAGAACAGGACACTCATCTGTATTTGTATACTGAACATTTGTATCACTGATATCACTAATATTTGTGGTATTATTGTCCTTGAGATGTAACTACTAATGTGCTCTGTGTTTCTTTTATCAATAAAATACTTCCTGATTTATTTTGTGCTGACATATAGCTTTCTTCCTACCTTAACAATAATGTTCCCATTATATTCTAAGTTTTTATGTGAAAATTAAAATATTTGTGCTATTTTTACTTTTGTATATTCAATATTGTCATATTCAATTCTTATATTTTTATTACACACATGCACCTCTAGCCTTCTTTATCCCACCCCCTGAACACCGCCCCCCCCCAACACACACATAGACAAGAAGAAAATGTTTAACAAACTAGTTTGGAGTTTGAAATTGATGTATTCTTTATTCATAGTATTTTCTAATGTTTTGGGTTTTTTTTTTTTTTTTTTTTTTTTTTTTTTTTTTTTTTTGGTTTTTTGAGACAGGGTTTCCCTGTGGCTTTGGAGCCTGTCCTGGAACTAGCTCTTGTAAACCAGGCTGGCCTCGAACTCACAGAGATCTGCCTGACTCTGCATCTCGAGTCCTGTAATTAGAGGTGTGCACCACCACTGCACGAAATATTTACTGATTTTTAATGACACAGATTTATTTTATTTTATTTTATTTTATTTTTTATACATGTTTTTTTTATTGAGAAAATGAGAAAAAAAACAAGTTTCCACCTCCTCCCAGCCTCCCATTTACCTCCCCCTCCTCCCAACCTTCTCCCCCTCCTCCCACCCTTCTCCCCCTCCCCCCACTCCTCTCCCCCTCCCTCTCCAGTCCAAAGAGCAGTCAGGGTTCCCTGCCCTGTGGTAAGTCCTAGGTCCTCCCTCCTCCGTCCATATCTAGGAAGGTGAATATCCAAACTGGCTAGGCTCCCGCAAAGCCAGCACATTACGTAGGATCAAAACCCCTTGCCATTGTCCTTGGCGTCTCATCAGCTCTCATTGTTCGCCATGTTCAGAGAGTCCAGTTTTATCCCATGCTTTTTCAGTCACAGTCCAGCTGGCCTTGGTGAGCTCCCAATAGATCAGCTCCACTGTCTCAGTGGGTGGGTGCTCCCCTTGTGGTCCCGACTTCTTTGCTCATGTTCTCCCTCCTTCTGCTCCTCATTGGGACCTTGGGAGCTCAGTCCAGTGCTTCAGTGTGTGTCTCTGTCTCTATCTCCATCCATCACCAGATGAAGGTTCTATGATGATATGCAAGACATTCGTCAGTATTGCTATAGGATAGGGTCATTTCAGGTTCCCTATCCCCAGCTGCCCAAGGAATTAACTGGGGACCTCGGCTTGGGCACCTGGGAACCACTCTAGGTTCAAAACCCAAGTAATTTAAGTTACTGTAACAAAATTAGTTTTACTTTAAAAAATATTATAAATAAAATGTTTTAAAAAGACATATTTTTACTAAAGGAAATAAGCCTAACATATATAAGAAATATGAGAATAACAGTACATAAAATCTCACAGTGAGTGAGGTTGGGTGCTTGTGACTCTTCTTAGTTGACACTATGTGGTGCTCCCACTAGCCTGAGTGTTGGAGAGGGCTGCTTGTTGGTTCCTTCCGCTCATAAACTCAGACCCTAAATAGTCATTCAGAAACTCTATTATTTAATTCACTGCTTTACCCATTAGCTCTAGCTTCTTATTGGCTAACTCTTACATCTTAATTTAACCCAGCTCCATTAATCTGTGTATTGCCACGTGGCTGTGGCTTACTGGGTAAAGTTCCTAGCTTCTGTCTCCAGTGGGCTACATGGCTTCTCTCTGACTTCTTTCTCCCACCATTCAGTTCAATCTTCCTACCTACCTAAGTTCTGCCCTGCTATATGTCCAAGGCAGTTTTCATTAATGGTAATCACAGCAGACAGAGGGGCCTCTCACATCACCTGGGGTTTCTAAGATGGTCCTATTTTCAGTCCAATAGCTTCAATAAGCCCTATTGTGTGTGCTTATTTATGTGTGTGTGTGTGTGTGTGTGTGTGTGTGTGTGTGTGTGTTTGTGTGTGTGTTTATGTGTATGTGGTCAGGAGGAGTTTGGGAGGGTTTTAAACTTGTTTCAACAAATTATTTGTTAGGTGTTGTCTAATAAGAATGCTCTGTGGTGGTTCCTTTTCTGTGTGTAACATGTATTTTCCTTGGTTCTGAGTGATTTTTAACATGTCTTTGAAACTTTGATAGAGTTAGCCATGCTTCCACATCTTCCACAGTGCTTAATTGAAAAGTTTGTTAGCTGTCTGTAGACACCACCAATACTCACAGCTTGAGTTTTTTTGTAACGTGGATTGGGCAAAGCATATTTTTGGGTGAGTCATAGACAAATTGACTGCACAGTATTATAAGAGAAAGTTGTGCTGACCTAGGTTTGAAAACCCCGAGGTTCCATAAATCACCAAATCTCTTGCTTTTAAGGGTTTGTTCTTAAGTACCACATTATTCTGAGTGTTTTAAGTGACAAGTTGTTTTTCTTACTATTCCTATTAATCTCCTAATTCCTTGTCACACTTTCTTTTCTTTCATAGATATGCTATTCACATATTGTCCACACGTTTACTCATTGATTTGTGAATACTGTACTTGAAATGCTTATGTGTTACAGCAGTTTTTTTATATGCAGTAATTAAAGGCTGTGGATCATTCAAAATTTTGTCTGACAAATATACTATTTATCATTTCTGAGTTGTACCTTCCATAAAGTCATAGGATACTGACAAAATTCAGACATGTTTAGGAGACTTTACAATAAGAAGAGACTTTCAAAAGTTGACAATAAGCTAAACTTAATTTTGCAAATAGTTTTCCTCAAGTATTTGGTCATAGTGGCAGAAAGCTGACCTACACACATACTGATAACTGTATTTTTTACTGCTCTCTTACACAATGTTCCAGCTTCTAGCCACAGATCATTTCCAAGTGTTCTTATTAGATACGTGTTACAGAAACAATTTAGTCTTCTGTTTCACACTTGGAATGTGCATAGTCCTTCTACAATATATACTTGCTTCTTACACTTTTGAAGGTTGAAAGGCTTAAGATTAAGGCACTGGAATATTTGTTTTCTGGGGAGGGTCTGGTATCTACTTTTATATTGAAGCTGAGTGTTGCATTTGCTAGAGGACAGGAACGTTTTGTTTGTACAATGAAAAGGATAGAATCATAAGAGGATCATGCTTTTTGTACATAACCCTTTTGTATGGGTATCACTTTTTGCCTACATTTTTCATTAGCATATATAAATTATAAAGGTTATAGTGTATTTTGATCTTATTTACCATACATTACTCAACTAAAGCAGAGCTAAGTATATTTCAAATTGATACAGTTCCTAACATTGTTGCACTGAGAATAAAATTTCAACATATTTTTGTGAGGCACATTCACTCATTAACAATGCTTTACCCCTAACAGTGCAATATAGTTAACAGGAAATGAGTGTGAAAATAAATGGAAAAATGTGTTCATATTGTAAATCATTCTAAATATGTAAGCTTATGTCTATAATCCTGGGCTGGTCCCTTGGTAAGAAAAGCTTCTCTTTTTTATAATGTACCCCAGTCGATGTAGAGATGTATAATGGATCAATATGTTGAGAAAGAAGACTCAGTCCTCAGTCCTAAATGGAACATCTATATTAACCACCTTTACCACCAAGACATAGGAAAATTGCAGAAGGGGATGTAGAAACAATGTAAGAGGTCAAAAACTAAGAGAGATACTGTGAAATGCTGTTATCTGGATATGGCATGGTTGGAGAACTCATGAATTCACAGTAGCTGTGGTTATCCGATCAAGAACTGCAGAAGAACATGAGAGCCAAAATTCTAGTATAGATTAAGCAGATAATCTCCAGCCTCAATCCCACAGAGACGAGTTATAAGAAGTGTATAGTTTATGGAGGATGGAGAATCATTCTTTATTTAAGATGTTGCCACTGATAGGTTTCACATGACCCAATGGATGACTGCATATCCATGCACATGTGGATGACATTAACTGGATTTAGTGAATTATCAATGAAAGGCAAGGGATAAGTTGAGAGAAAAACCTGTTGGGGAAAATATAGAGGGGATTTAAAACAGGAAATATAAGGCAATATAAGATAGATATGACCATAATCACGTATGTACTTCTCAAAATTAAGGTAAATGTTGTAATAGGAAGCGGGTTGCGTTCCCGGCACCCGGCTAGCTTATACCCTGAAATAACCACACAGAAACTGTATTAATTTAAACACTGCCTGGCCCATTATATCTAGCCTCTTCTTGGCTAATTCTTACATATTCATTTAACCCATCCTCATTAATGTGTATCGCCACTTGATTGTGGCTTACTGGCAGGAGTCTAACCAGAGTCTGTCTCAGAGAGGAGAGCCATCGCATCTATCTGACTCTGCTTTTGTTCTCCCAGCATTCTGTTCAGTCTACTCCACCTATCTAAATTGTGCCATATCAAAAAACCAAGGCAGTTTTTTTTTATTTGTCCAATGAAAGTAACACAGACAGAAGGCCCTCCTTCACCAGGTAAAAATAAATATATTTAAAGTGGGCATCCAAACTGCCTAGGCTCCCACAAAGCCAGTACGTGCATTAGGATCAAAAACCCATTGCCATTGTTCTTGAGTTCTCAGTAGTCCTCATTGTCCACTATGATCAGCGAGTCTAGTTTTATCTCCCACAGGGCAGGGAATCCTGATTGCTCTTTGGGCTGACGAGGGAGGGGGACTTGATCAGGGGAGAGGGAGGGAAATGGGAAGCGGTGGCGGGGAGGAGGCAGAAATCTTTAATAAATAAATAAATTAAAAAATAAACAATAAAAAATATATTTAAACTGGGTTTTGATCCTACTTCATGTTCTGGCTTTGTGGGAGCCTAGCCAGTATGGATGTTCACCTTCCTTGACCAGGATGGAGCGGGGAGGACTTTGGACTTTCCACAGGGCAGGGAACCCTGACTGCTCTTCAGACTTGAGAGGGAGGGGGAGAGGACTGGGGGGAGGGGGGGAGGAGTGGGAGGCTGGGAGGAGGCGGAAATTTTTTTTTCTCAATAAAAAAAAGAAAAAAAATTGAAGACTTGATGCTGTAAATATATCATGTCTCAAACTTAACCTACAAACTTCACATATTTCCATTCAAAGTTACTTCAAATTATTTGGAGAGAAATATGACTGATTCTAATATGCACATAGAAATGTAAAGGAGGTAGGGTATGTGAAATAACAAAACAAGAATGAAGTTGTAGCACACTCTGCCTGGTTTTACGTAAAGAATGCGAAAAGGAAATACACTAATTGTTTGCTACACTGACATTTTGATAATCACATCTCTGACAAGGACATATCTAGAAAACATAAAAATCTTTCAAACATAGACTGTAGGGTCACAACCCATTTTTCCAATGGTTAAAGAAAATTTCAAATGGTATTTCAAAGCTTCACCAAAGATGGTTTCTACATAATAAATGGGACTATTAAGAGATAGTCAGTATTATGCATAATTAAAATGGCTATTTTAAAAATAAGAAGTCATGAAAACTATTCCATATGACTGGTTGATGATACGATTATAAAATTGTATAGAAAAAGAAGACTTAACAATTTCTTACAAAGTTAAACACATACAATATGACCTGTTAATTCTTCTCATGGCTATTTAAATGTAGAAAATGACAATTTGTCTTTACATAAGCAATATGCCTTCATGATTATAGAACTTTATCCATGATGGACTAAACTTAGATTTCCTTAAACAGGTAAATAAATCAAACCAGCAATTGTTCCAATAGACTACAACTTAGAAAAAATCAACAATGAACTAATGACATAAACAACTTGGAAAAAAACCACATGTCATTATAGCAAGAGAAAAATAAAAACATAAATTTCAAATGGTTATATGTGATCTGATTCAACTTAAATCAATTTTAAAGTAAAAACTATCATTATCATAACTGGTTATTGAATATCACCAGTTCTCTGATTGATGCCTTTTAGTATAATGGGAAATTTAATAATCATAATCATGTACTTTCTAGTCAAATTAGTTATTTATACTACTAATAAATACTTGGATGATTGTTTTAAACAATATACATAAAATAGACAACTTAAAAATATAAAAAAACTTTTTTTGTAGATCCTGTTTTTACTCCATTCTTAGTTATATTCAGTTGTATCTATATCAAAGAAGAATATCATGTTTGGTGCATGTCAAGGAAGATGCTAGTCATCCTGTCCCAGATGGGAATTGAAAGAGAAGAGGTTCAGATTCCTAAAACCATGTATCTGTGATCTAATTTCCTCCCACTGGTTAACACACTGTAAAGGTCCCATAATATCCCAACTCCCAATTTTGCTGCAGTTTTGTGCTCAGTCTATTAGCAAATGGATCCCTGGAGTTTATGTAAGATTGAAACCATAACAAGGTAAATGTGAAACACACATGGGTTACTTTCTTTTGTCCTTGAATCTCACTTCCCAGTTGTCTACTATGAATATTTAAACAATCTAAAGGCTAATACAAATGAACTACAAAATTCTTCTTATCTCAAGCATTCAAATAAGGAGTATTTATTCTGTTCAGTATTCAGAATAGAAGATTCTGAAATTATAGAATTAATATATTATTATTTCTTTTGTTAATAAAACAAAGTTAAATGAGCACATTGCATAGCAGGGTTTATGTATCTAAACAGAAAAAGAGCTTCTAAAATGTTTGTGGAGTTCAGCATCACTTTTTACCTTATTGTTTTTATTTAGATAAACTTGAAAGCTAATCAGTAGCATTGCAGAGTGGAGTCTCTAGTTGAATAGAAACTGCAAAGTAAAACACAAGTATGGTGCCCTAAATGTTTAAAAATTCTTGAAAAGATTTGTTAAACAGTTTGTCAGAATATACTAACCACACTCTTACTTATTGTTGGGTTTTGTATAATGTTTCCTAATATGGGAGTGAAATTGGAAAACCATTATAAGTAGTTATAATGATCAAGTGCAGTCTTTTTATAATATTATAAGTTAACTTAATCACAATAGAGCTAAACACTGGCAGTAGAAATGGTTTCTTTTATCTCCACACACTAAAATAAAATTTTTTGAGCAAAAATACACTTAAAACTGAAAAGAAAAATTCTAAGTACAAGATAGACTTTAAGATATCTTGAAATAATTCCTTCCTATTTATTTCTATCTCAAGAACAGAAATAAATGAGAACATTGTCAAAATTTCAACACTTAAAATCAGATCACTAGAGATTCATGAATAATCTTATTTTTTTCTTGCAGAACATTTCTATTTTTTCCTTGTCAATATCTGAAATCACACATTTCTCCATTCTTTTTCACTAAATATTTTGTAAATAAGGACTCATTCTCTTCTGTTTCTAACCTTTGTTGAACTACTATCTCCACTACTATGTATTATAAACATTTCTATATATCAGTTTGTAACTGTGACATTTACAAAATGTGACAAAGTTTGTGGCCTTTTTTTTAAAAAATAAGGCAATTAGATACATTCTGCTCTTAAACTTTATGAACTTTTCAGCCAATTTTTTTTCTATTCTTTCCATACTTTAAAAAGTGTCTGTTCACTATCACTACCATTACAACTATTTTCAACTATTGAATTGACCTTTTATTTTTATAAACATCAGTGTATCAGCTATTAATTTGCAATGAAAATTTGTAACTGCAATTCATCATGAAATTTTTAGAAAATGTCTACAGAGAAACATGTTATTAATCACAATGGCAATTAGAGTTCTTCATGGAATCAAGCCTACTGACAGTGGCAAGTGCTCTGAAACTTCTTTAGCAAAAAGGAAAAATAGTTCAAATTTCTAGGCTCACCAGGAAAAAAAGAAAGCACAATTATGACAAGAAGGATGTATAAAGTAAATAAATTTGATAATTAGATTAAAAGATAAATTTTATCATACATAAATGAGTTTAGAAGGAATTGCATATTTCTCATTACTATATGTTTAAATCTAAAACAATTCACTTTTATTCATATTTTAATATATCTCAGAACTATGTATTCCATTCCTGATAGTATACTTTTTCAGTTTTTTACTTCTTTCATACCTATTTTAGATAATTATAACAAGAACATATTAATATACAGTATCATATCAATAACTCTCAGTATGGGTAATAAATGCACACAATATATCTGCATATATTTATAAATATGTATATACATATATTGATGCCTATATATATAAAGTATAAGATTCAGAATAGTAAGAAAAAACTCAGTATTCTATTTTTTTTTTCTGTTGATGTGATGAGGAAAAGGTTTATTTCAGTGCACAGCTTCTAGGGCACAGTTTATCACAAATGGACGTCAAGACAACTCAAAAGAGAAACTTTAAACAGAATCCAGGTAGCAGCACTGTTTTCTGTCATACTCACTGGCTTTCTGATGCAGCTCAAGCTCACATGCCTAGGGATGGTGTTGGCCACTGTAGGCTGAGGCCTCCCATATCAGTCAGTCATCAAACAAATCATTCTCTCACAACCTTGGCTACAGACCAGTTTGCTCAGCTGCTTCAATTTAAGTTCTCTCTTTGATGTGACTTTAAGTTTTGTCAAGCTCAAAACAAAAATAAAATACCTCTAGAGATGTCAAGTATGCTGTTAATATGTCACTGTGAGATTTCTCCCAAATTTTTATGTAGGCATACAGTAGTATAAACTTTCTTCTTAGCACTCTTTTCACAGTGTCCCATAAGGTTGAGTATCTTGTGCATTCATTTTCCTCTAAATCTAAGAAGTCTTTAATTTCTTTTTTTATGTCTTCCTTGATTCAGTGCTTATTTAGTTGAGAGTTGTTCAGTTTCTATGAGCTTATAGGTTCATGAGTTTCCATGAGTTTGTGCTGTTGTTGAATTCTACCTTTAACCCATGATGATCCAATAAGATACAGGGAGTTCTTCCATTTTTTTGTATCTGTTCAGATTTTCTTTGTGACTGAGTACATGTACAAATTTAATAAAAGATTCCGGGAGGTGCTGAGAAGAAGGTATATTCTTTTGTGTTTGTGGGAAATTTGGTGCATGTTTATTACTTCAATTTGAGTCATAACAGCTATTAGTTCCCTTATTTCTCTGATAGGTTTCTGTGTGGGGAGAGTGGGGTGTTGAAGTCATCCACTATTAATATGTAGAGCTTGATGTGTGATTTAAGTTTCAGTAATGTTTTCTTTTGTACCAACTCCCATGTTGTAATGTTTAATGCTCTGCACTCTGAATCCAGTAATCTGAGTTTATATCTCAGTGGAACCTGTTTCATGAGAAAGAAACCTGATAAGTCATCCATTCAGACCATGAAACCTAACCTAAATGGGCTGTCCATCTATGGCTAAGCATTTTTGGGGACATATTTCACTTCACTTTCAATGTTTCTTTTGCAAATGGGGGTACCTTTGTATTTGGGGAATAAATATTCAGAACTGAAATTTCATCTTGATGGATTTTTCCTCAATGAATATGAAACTTTTTCTTTATCTCTTATGATTAATTTTAGTTTGAAGTCTATTTTGATAGATATTAGTATAGCTATAGGTGTTTGCTTTTTAGGTCCATTTGATTGGAAAATCATTTCCCTACTCTTTACTTTGAGGTATTGTCTGTCTTTGAAGTTGAGGTATATTTATTGTATACAGCAGAAATGTGGATCTTATTTTTGTATGCATTTTGTTAGCTTGTGTCTTTTTATAGGTGAATTGAGAACATTGATATTAAGGAATATTAATGACAGGTGATTGATAATTCATGTCTTTTGTTTGTTTGTTCTTGTTGGTAGTGTGGTAGTATGTTTGTGTTTCCTTTCTTTGGGAATTGCTGATGTGGGATTATCTACTGCATGTGTTTTCATGAACACAGGTAACTTCCTTGGGTTGGAGTTTTACTTCATTACCTTTTGTGGCTGAATTTGTGGATAGCTATTGTTTAAATCTGGTTTTATTGTGAAATATCTTGTTTTCTCCAGCTATGGTGATTGAAAATTTTGCTGGATATAGTAGTCTGTGTTGTCTTCTGTGATCTCTTTGTGTCTGTAAAATGTCTGCCCAGGACCTTTTAGTTTTTAATCTCCATGGAGAAGTCAAGTGTAATTCTGATAGGTTTGTCTTTATATATTACTTGGCCCTTTTCCTTTGCAGCAAAAAGAAGGAAACTCACTCAGGAGTAGTAGATGGCAGGAAATAAACTTAGGGCTGAACTAAACAAAACAGAAACAAAAAGAACACTACAGAGAATTGATAAAACAAAGCGATTCTTTGGGAAAACTAACAAAATAGATAAACCTTATCCAAACTAAGCAAAAGGCAGAGAGAGAATGTACAAATTAACAAAATTAGAAATAAAAAGGGGGATATAATGACAGACACTGAAGAAATCCAGAAAATAATTAGGTCATATTTCAAAAACCAGTACTCTACGAGCAGGACTGAGCCACTGACCTGAGCCAGAGAGGACCAGAGACAGCAAACTCCACAGAAGCAGAACTGAACCAGCAACCAAGGCCAGAGCAGGCTTGAGGCAGCAAACTCCATAACAGCAGGATTGAGCCACCAAACTGGGACAGAGCAGGCCTGGTACCGCAAATTCCACAGGAACAGGACTGAGCCAGTGGCCTAGGCTGGAGCAGGCTAGAGACAGCAAACTCTACATGAGTTGGAGCAGATCCAGACCAGGGACATTTACAGAAACAGGACTGAGCCAGTGACCTAGGTCAGAACAGACCTGAGAATGAACTCTACAGGAGCAGGTACAAGGGAGCAACTGCTAATGAAGTGGATCAGAACCAGAGACCTCTGTGGGTCCATGCGTGAGTCTGTGACCTTCAGGGGTGTAAGCAGGATTCAGATTCCTCTGCATATCGGTCATGAATCTGGGACGTTCGAGTGAGTAGACCTGAGCTGGAGCCCCTGCAGGTCCAGGTGTGAGTCTGGAACCTCTGAAGAACTAGGCCTGAGCCAGGACCTCTACAGAATTCTATCAGACTTTCAGAGAAATACTAATTTCAGTATGCCTCAAATTGTCCCACAGATTAAAAACAGAAGTAAAATTGCCAAAATTGCCAAATTCTTTTTATGAGGCTATAATTAGCTTCAAGGCCACACAAAGGCAAAACACAGAAAGAGAATTACAGACCAATCTCCCTCATGAACATTGATGCAAACATACTCAATAAAATACTGACAAACTGAAGATAAGAACATATTTAAAAAATCATGTTTCATAATCAAGTAGGCTTCATTCCAGAGATGCAGGGATGGTTTAACATGTGAAAATCTGTCAAAGTAATCTACCATATAAACAAACTGAAAAAAAAGCATGATTATCTCATTAGATGCTGGCAAAATCTTTGACAAAATTCAACACCCCTTTATGATAGAGGTCTTGGAAAGATCAGCAATACAAGGAACATACCTAAACATAATAAAAGTAATATACAGGAATCTGACAGTCAACATCATATTAAATGAAGAGAAACTCAAAGTGATTCCATTAAGATTAAGAAAAAGACAAATCTGTTAAATCTCTCCATATCTATTTAATAAAGTACATGTAATTCTAGCTAGAGAAATAAGACAACAAAAAGAGATCAAGGGGATACAAATTAAAAAGATGTCAAAGATCAGCTTCGATGAAACTCATATGTTCCAGGGTAGGAGGAACATGAGGGTTGGAATTATTAAGCAAAAGGAGCAGAGATATAAGAGAAATAAATGATAGAAGCACAAAACAATATCAGGAGGGACATTCACTGAATACTGAATCCACCTCATTTATTTTCCCTACACTTATATACTTCACTCCAAAAGGTGAGGGGAATGTAACAGACTTTATAAACATGATATAAAGAATAGTTTTGAATTCTCTGACCTTTGGTCCAGGTGGAGCAGATCCACCTCTATACCCCAAATCCTAATTAATCACACCCTAAGTCAGAATCTATTGTTTGTAACCATACCCATTGTCAACAACTTTGAAAGAGCAAAATAAACTCAGTTTCTCTGACCTCCAGTCAAGGTTGAACACATTCACATCTGTGGGTCCTCAAAGAAAGGAAAAAGTCAAACTTTCACTATTTATAGATTATATGATTGCATACATAAGTGACCCTGAAATTCTCCCAGTGCATTCCTACAGTTGATCAACACCTTCAGTAATGTGGTGAGATAAAAAGATTAACTCAAAAAATCAGTAGCCCTTATATATACATGTGATATATGGTCTGAGAAAAAAAATCAGAGAAACAACAACCATTATATTAGCCACAAATGATACAAAATGTCTTGTAGTAGCTCTAACCAAACAACTGAAATATCTATATGACAAGAATATTAAGTCGATGAATAAAGAAATTATAGAAGATATTACAAAATGGGATAATCTTCCATGTTCATAAATAGGTAGGATTAACATAGTAAAAATGGCAACCTTATCAATAGCCATCTACAGAGTTAATGCAATCCCCATCAAAATTTCAACACATTTCTTCAGACTGCTAATGAACAATACTCAACTTCATATGAAAGAACAAAAGCTCAGGATAGCTAAAAAAAATCCTGTACAATAAAGGAACCTCTGGAGGCATCATCACCCCTGACCTCAAGCTCTACTGTAGAGCTATAGTAATAAAAACAGCTTGGTATTGGCATAAAAACAACTCATTAATCAAAAGAATATAATTAAAGACCCTTAAAAATTCACATATCCATGAACACTTGATTTTTGACAAGGAAGCCAAACTTATACAATGGAAAAAAAGGAAAACATCTTCAACAAATGGTGCTGGCATAACTGGATGGCAGCATGTGGAAGTATGCAAACAGATTGATATCTCTCACTATGTTCAAAAGTCAAGTGTAAGTGGATCAAAGACTACAATATTAATCCAGTTATACTGAATCTGATAGAAGAGAAAGTGGAAATACAATTGAACTCATTGGCACAGGAGAGCACTTCCTACATATAACCCCAGTAGTACAAACACTGAGAGCAACAATTAATAAATGTGTTTTTCTGAATCTGAAAAACCTCTATGACACTGTTATAAGATGATGGAGGAAGGTCATTGGCTAATAAAGGCACTGCCCTGGCCCATTTTATTGGTTAGAGGATAGGTGGGAGGAGAAAACAGGACAGAACACTGGGAGGAAGAGGAAGTGAGGTCGGAGACTCCACAGCTCTGCTCTCCGGAGCAGACTCCTGAGAGAGACGCCATGCCCTGCTCAGGGCATGAAGCTCCGACCCAGGATGGACTAGGCTAGAATCTTCCCGGTAAGACCGGTTCTCACAGATTATTAGAGATGGGTTGATCGGGATGTGAGAATTAGCCAGTAAGGGCTAGGGCTAAAGGGCCAAGCAGTGATTAAATGAATACAGTTTGTGTGTTGTTATTTCGGGGCATAAGCTAGCCGAGCGGGCGGCTGGGGTGCTGGGGAAGCAGCCCTGCCGCTCTTATTACTTCATATGGCGCCCACGTGGACAACTGCTTCCACATAAAGCCTGAGACAGCTTGGGTAGTAATTCTAGAACAAAATGAAAGCATTGTGCCTGGTTTCTTGGTAGCAGCAATTTCTCGGTTCTACTTTGCTTGCTAGAGGCAAGCAAGTGCCTCATCTAAGAGAGGCTTCCTGACTCAGCTTTAGCTGCAAAGCCTGCAGCTCATTAAGAGGTCCTGCCACGAAACACTTAAATGGTGTTGACAAAAAGCTGAACACATGCTTTTCGGTTTTCAGCCATAGCAGGAAAAAAGCTGCGCCATTTAAAAATGCCGGCTTTCTGGGCCATCCTGCCAGGGCAAACTCTGACTGTTTGAGGCAGGAGGGCCGGCTACCAAGAGAGGACTTGAGTGTTGTCTGTTGTAGCTCACTTGCTGGCAGGGACCTTGAAATGCCACACAGTTGTTGCAGTAAACATGGCTACAGCCTGTATATCCGCCATGAGGCTGGAAAGCTAAGGAATGGACTGGATCTAGCTGGCAAAGCCACGCCTTTAATCCTACCCATATTGCTCAGTAATTTAAAGGCTCGTGTGGTCAGAAAAAGAGAGATATACAGTAAAGAGAGATTCAAAGACAAAGAAAATTTCTGAATGGTTTAAAGTGTGTTAAAAATATAGGCAGACTAAAAGTTGAAGTTCTTAAAGTAAAAAAAACAAAAAAAGAAAGAGAGTTGTTGTGTGTGGTAGCACACGCCTTTAATCCCAGTGCCTAGAAGGCAGAGATTAACAGATCTCTGTGAGTTCAAGGTGTAGTAGCAAACACCTTTAATCCCGAATGCCTGGGAGGCAGAGACAGGCGGATCTCTGAGAGTTCAAAGACAGCCTGGTCTACAGAGTTACTTTAGGTCAAAGATACAGAGAACCTGTCTCAAAAAGCAAAGAGTTAAAAGTAAAAATAAACGAAATAGAGGTCAAAACAAAGCTGTACAAAGATGGGAAATGGACAGAGAATTTTGATACTGTATGCTATTATGCTCTCTTTGAATTGTTTGAATGCTGAGGAAGGAACAACAGCTGCTAAAAGATATTTATTTATAAATACTGCTGAACTAATCCAACATAGATATTATGAATTTGGATCTAAGGATATGATACTTTGGAAAGGAGTTTCTTATTTTGTTTTCACAGAGGATGAGACGCTGTTCACTTCTTCTATTCCGATTTGGTATGATGGACCACGTCCTCCTGAATGGTTCCTGTGCACGCCTTCAAAAAATTGCTTCGCTCAACTGCCAACTGAGATAAAACTAGCACACAGGTTATACTATGAAAGACCTAATTAACGACGCCCCCATTCAGCAGGAAGCAGTTTGGAGAGAAAAAACTGCGCCCATGTTCCCAAATATGGTTTATAAACGTCCTTTTACATTTAAAGGGGGATATGATATAGATATGAATAATTTACATTAGTATAGATTTTGCTTTATTGATAGAGATTTAAGGTCAATTTTGTTATATGTATAAGTGTTTCTGATTTTGATTAAGGTATTGTGATAGTGTAGTTCATTTAAATATGTACTGTATAATTAAGAAATATAGGTTGTTAATGGATAATCATTGATAATAGTAAAGCTTGTAGTCATGTTAATTAGATTTTCTAGATATATAGAGATATATTTTAGATAGACATTCTTCATGTCTTTCAAAGGTTACAGAATAGGACATTTAATGTTTTAATAACTTAGGACTTTTCATGACAATGAGACACTCTGCTCCTGGCAGCACCAATCTACTTCAAGAGGAAGATGGGCATCGAAGAGGCTCGTTATGGAGTTTGATAGCCATTTGGGCAAGAAACTGCTCTTGCCTGGACTATTGCATAAACTGGACACAGAGAACCCGCAGAGAGAGGACTACTGAACTTGCCTAAGGTGAGATGATCTTTCGGGGTTCCTGATTCATGAAAGAGTCTGCGAGACATTCTGCAGGACACAACAGATAGTGACTGAACTGACTTTGAATTTTCCTGCTTTATGGAAATGTCTGCTGGATACCATGGGCCTGAAGGCTGAAGATGGATGCCCCAACGGTACAAAAGAACTTTGGGTGACTGTCCAGGCAGCGAGATGTCTTTGTCATTTCTAGAGTTTGAAGTTTCTTAGTTCTTGTTTACTTAGGTAATATTATATCTTTCTGGAGTCTTTGATGGAGTTAAGAATAGTTAGTTATAGTTATAGTTTTCCTTAGTTATGATAAAGATTATTGTAACTTTTACTTGATAACTGTTTTGTTATATGTAATTTTGCTATGTTAAAGCCTTTTTTTTTGTTTAAACCGAAAAAGGGGAAATGATGGAGGAAGGTCATTGGCTAATAAAGGCACTGCCCTGGCCCATTTTATTGGTTAGAGGATAGGTGGGAGGAGAAAACAGGACAGAACACTGGGAGGAAGAGGAAGTGAGGTCGGAGACTCCACAGCTCTGCTCTCCGGAGCAGACTCCTGAGAGAGACGCCATGCCCTGCTCAGGGCATGAAGCTCCGACCCAGGATGGACTAGGCTAGAATCTTCCCGGTAAGACCGGTTCTCACAGATTATTAGAGATGGGTTGATCGGGATGTGAGAATTAGCCAGTAAGGGCTAGGGCTAAAGGGCCAAGCAGTGATTAAATGAATACAGTTTGTGTGTTGTTATTTCGGGGCATAAGCTAGCCGAGCGGGCGGCTGGGGTGCTGGGGAAGCAGCCCTGCCGCTCTTATTACTTCAATAAGACAAAACAGCAGCCTATAGAGTAAGAAAAGGTCTTCACCAACTCCACTTCTGACAGAGGGCTAATCTTCAAAATATATGAAGAACTCAGGAAACTAGAATCAAAATACCTAATAATTCAATTTTTAAAATGGGATACAGATCTAAACAGAGAATTCTCAGCAGAAGAATCTCAAATGGTCCAACTACAATTAAAGAATTCTTCAACATTCTTTGTCATCAGCGACATGCAAATAAAAATTACTCTGAAATATTATATTACAACTGTCAGAATCGTTAAGATAAAAATTACTGATGACTGCTTATGTTGGAGAGGATGCCAGATTAAAGGGAACACTCCTCCATTGCTGGTGGGATTGAAATCTAGTTCAGCTACTTTGGAAATCAATATGGTCTCTGAAAAATGAGACTCAATCTATTTCAAGACCCAACTATACCAACATTGGGCATATACACAAAAGATGCTAAATCATACCACATGGATACTTGCTAAACTATGTTCCTATCAGCATTATTCATTATAACCAGAACCTGGAAACAAACTACATGCCCTCAACCAAAGAATGAATAAGCAAAATGTTTACATTTACATAGCAGAGAATTAATCAGCTGCAAAAAACAGTGACTTTATGAAATTTGCAGGTAAATGGTAGATGGAACTAGAAAACTTCCTTCTGAGTGAGGTAACCCAGACCCAGAAAGGTAAACATTTTATGTACAAACATGGTATGGATATTAGGAGTTAAATACAGTATAATCAAGCTAAAATATACAGCCCTAGAGAGTATAATACAAAGGGCCGAATGATTGATGCAAGAATTTTCCCAGGAAGGGGAAAACTGGGGGTGGGGTGAGAGTATGGAGGGGTGGAAACTAGAGTGAGTGGGTTGGGCAGGATAGAGGGCAGGAGTAATGAAAGAAACATCTTGAAAGGGGAGAGCATTTGGGATTAGAGAGAAACCTGGTACCAGAAATATACAAGGATGACCCCAGCTAAGACTACAGAGGGTACCTGTTCTGCCTTCTACTGTAATCATATTGGTGACTATCTTAATTGTCACCAGAGAGCCTTTATCCTGTAACTGAAAGAAGTAGATGCAGAGATCCACAACCAAGCACTGGGGAGAGCTCCAGGAGTCATCATAAAGAAAGGGAGGAGGGATTTTATGAGCAAGGGTGGGTCAAGGTCATGACTGGGAAACCCACAAAGATAACTTGCCTGAGCTCATTGGCGAGCATGAACTCCAGATCAATAGTTAGGGCGCCTGTATGGGACCAACCTAAGCCCTCTGCATGCTTGTGATAGTTGTGTAGCCTGTTAGCACTGAGATCAGTCCTGTCCATGGTGCTTAGCTGGCTTTGGGGAACCTGTTTCTCATGTTCGCCAGCCTTTTTGCTGAGGAAGTTAACTTGGATGTACCTCAACTTGATGTGCCGTGCTTTGTTCAATCCCCTTGGAGGTCTGTCCCTTTCTGAATGGAGAGGGAAGAGAAGTGTATGGGAAAGGTATTAGGGGAAGGGAATGAGAGGTGAGGACAGATAGCAGACATTGGTCAGTATGTAAAATAAAAGAATAATATTAATAAGATAAAACAAATGAATTAGCACACTTGCTAAAAAATATTTTATATGCACTAGCAAATCAACCACCAACTATATTATAAATCTTCGACACTCGTACCTAACACTGTCTTAAATCCTTTAGTAACTAGATTTTCAAAATTTGGAAATGACACCAGGTCTTATGTCCATTTATTTCCTTTCACTGTGCTTTTTCTCTCTTCTTCCTCAAATTTACTTACAAAGACAACTCAACCACAGTTAGTTAATGGGTGTTTTAACAATCACTATTATATATGCTGCATCATACACTAATCTAGACCTTTTACCCATTGTGTCATTTGAAATGCATGGCATATTTTGAAATATAATTATTCTTATTTTTACAGATAAGGAAAATAAATTTCAGCAAAGATCTGTTTATTGTCTAGAGATTCGTATTTTAATAGCCAATTTCTTCAACCAGTACATTTTTAAACATAGTGTGTTTCTTGATAGCATGAAACATTTTTTTCTCTTTTGTATTTTTTAAAGGATTTAGGTTTGTTGACATCCAAGATGGATTCTAAGGAAAATTAAAAATATGAAAAACATGTTTGTCTTTTTGACAAAACATGATTTTTTATAGAGACATTATATGTAGCATGCTCTTCTCTGTTTATATATATGATTAGGCAGTCCAATCAGGGAAGCAGGTGTCAAACAACTATTTGTAGAATGATGTCTCATTTGGGTTTCTGTTGCTTTTATAAAACAACATGATCAAAAGCATCTTGATGAGGAAAGAGTTTGTTTCATCTTATATATCCATATCACAGTCCATCAATGATGTAATTCAAGACAAGAATGCAAGGCAAGACAAGACAAGACAAGAATCCTGGAGACTGGAACTGAAATAGATACTATGGAACAATTCTGCTTACAATTTGCTTAATCACAGCTTGGTCAACCTGCTTTCTTACACCCAGGGCAAGCAGTTTAGAGGTGGCATCACTCACAGTAAGCTGAGTCCTCCCTCATCAAGCATTAGTCAAGAACATACTCTACAGACTTGCCGAGAAGTCCATCCTATGGAAATATTCTTTCTTTCATTAAAATAACATCTATCTTATTTCCTTTATGTTCTCCCTCTCTATTCCAGGGAAGGCCTCATCATCAATAGTAGTTGACCAACACATAATTGGACTCTACAGGGTTTTTTGTGTGTGTACTTTTATTTCACAACAGTTTGGTGTTTTTTTTTTCTTTTTGGATGTGGTTTTATTTTGCTTTCCTGATTTTGTTATTGTATTTGTTTTTCATTTCTTTATCAAAAAAACTTAAAATTGGGTGAGTATGGAGGGGGAGAGGATCTGAAGGAGCTTGAGAGAGGGGAAATATGATCAAAATATATTTAAATATGAAAATTGTTTTAAATAATGAAAAATATAATAAAACAACAAAACTTTTATTTAAGAAATAAAAGCAAGAGTTATTCTTCCTACATGACCCTAGCTTGTCATAAGTTGATTTAAAAACTAATTATCAGAAATAAACTAATGTACAAATAAATTAATTATCAGTAATTAATTATCTGGGGTATTTCTATTTATTTTGCTTGACATCATCTATAAACTTCATCTACAAACTACAATCAGCATGATTGTCATCAAATAAAAGATAAAAGATACACAAGTAGCAGAACCTTAATTTTTGATTGATGCTTGAGTTTTATAAAGGAAGTAAGCATTTTTAAAATCCCACAAAATTGTGTAAGTATTGATTGATGTATTTTTCTCTTTGTTTCAATAATAAGGTTAGTTAAAAAAACTGAAACATTAAAGAGCTGTTGTAAGCTATTCAAAGCCAAGTCTTTTTTAATCTAAGGGTGTTAATCCTAAGAAATGAAAATGGATATATATATATATATGTATATATGTATATGTATGTATGTAAGAATGCTGTATTCCTGTCTATTGAAAGTTTTGGGCACTCATTTCTATGAATCCTTATATACATTTTGTGATATTTTCTTTTTTAATGCAATGTTCAGATGGATTATACATCAACCATCAACAGTCTGTTTATAAAAGAGGGAACACTCTGGGAATTTTCAGTAAGATTGTCTTCATATCAGTGCATACTAATGAACATTTGTTGTTCAATAAAATTGCTGGAGTCTGCAAAAGTAGATGTTGATAATATATTTATTTTTCTATTTAAAAAGGATTTGTATTTACAGAAAATGGTAGAGGGAATAGATAATCATATTTTATACTACTCTGGGTAAATATTTGGCAAGAAAAAAAGCACATAAAATGAAAAGAAAGAATGCACATCAAATGCATGCACTAATAATACATAAAATATTATGATATGTTGGAAAAATAAAATGTTAACTTTTCATGATTCAGGGGATAAAATCCTTCAGTAACTCTCTTTATGCAAAACTGCATTTTTCTTTATGTCTACTTAAGCTTACAGGTTGCTCTACATTCTTCTAAATATATTTTTGATCTTGTAGTTCTTTCCTGGGATATTTATAAAATGTTTTACAACACTAAAAGTATAATAAGAATTTACCATGCATTTATGCTTTACCACATGTGAATAACAGAGACTTTAGGCTAACACCATAGTGCTTGCAACTTATACAAAGGAACAGATACTGAGTTGTGTATGTGTGTGAGAGAGACAGAGGGGGAGGGACAGAGACAGACTACATATGTACAAACAAGTGATATTTGCTTCTGATCATCCAAAATCTTTTTTTTTTCTTTTAAGTGTAAGGGTTAATTTTTCTTATTTAGATTCGATCTATAACACAATCTAAAAGGACAAGAAATTTGTCCTTGTTTTCCATGGCTAAACAGTAAGTTCAAGACTGAAAGTGCAGAAAGATGCCTTAACCAGGCTTCGTAACTGTACAAAATGTTACTCCTTTGAAATTTTGTAATTATAGATAAGTCCTACATTTCTAAATATAGTCATCAAAGGATATAAGTAATTTTTGAAAGATAACAGATACCCCAAAGTATTATTTTCTTGTTGCTCTAAATAGATTATAGGGGTCACATTTATTTCTTTTATTAATTTCTTTTTATGGTTAACATGAAATTATAATTTTTAATATATGGAATGTAATGTGATATTTTAATATGTATGTGACACTACTTACAAAACTAGGGCTATTAGCAATTTTCTTTCTTATCACTTATGATTGTAAGTTTTGACACTCTATATTTTCAATCTTGACAAAATATCTGAGAGGTTATTATAAACAACAGTCACCTTTTTGTTCTGTGGAGTCCTGGTAATTCTTCCTTGTACTCTGTTTTAATATCCATTGTTCCCTTTATTCCCTCTCCAGCATTAAGTAAGTACTAATCATCTGAACCAACATCATTTTTTATTCCACATATTAATCAAATATGCAATATTTGTTTGTGTTGTGATTATTTTACTTAACATAATGTTTTTTGGTTTCAAACACTTTGCTCCTTTTGATAGCACTGAATTCTACTGTGAGGGAGAATATTTCACCAAATATACATTATCCATTTTCTTTATTCATCCTTTATTGAGCACTGAGACTGATTTTATACCTTGATTATTATGATTACTGTACAAAAATATGAAGGTGCCCATATTATTGATAGGCTTATCTTATTTTCTTTCAATACATATCAAATAACATGTTTGTTGGAACTTGGTCATTATCGTTTTTATTTTGGAAGAAAGATCTATGACATATTCCATAAGGGCTTTACAAATTTATGTTGTTGCTTTTCTCTTTTATATCTTCCCCAGTGATTAAGTTAACAGTAAGTTTTTCTCTTTTTGTAGAATACATATGAATAGAGATAATATATATATAATATATATTTTCACATGTAAGCTTAAATATGAGTATAACAAGGGGAATCTAAAGAAAAAACATACATAGATCCTCTTGGAAATTGGAAGCAAACAAGATTGCCAGGCAAAAGTTGAGAGCATGGGGGTGGGGGTAGGGGTGGGAGTGGGGTTGAGGGTAGGAGAGAGGGGGAGAGAGAAGGGAGAAGGGAAAGACTTGAGAGAGCTTGGAGAAGTGGGAGGGTGGAGATGGAGGAAAGACGGATATAGGAGCAGGGAAGAATATATCTACATTAAGGAAGCCATTTTAGGGTTGCTAAGAGACTTGGTTCTAGAGGAGATGCCAAGTATCCACAGGGATGACCCCAGCTAGGTCCTTGGACAACAGAGTAGAGGGTGCCTGAACTGGCCTTGCCCCACTATCACACTGATGATTATCTTGAGTATCACTATAGAATCTCCGTCCAGCGACAGATGGAGATAGAGACAGAGACCCACATCAGAGCACTGGACTGAGCTCCCAAGGTCCAGTTGAAGAGCAGAAGGAGGGAGAAGATGAGCAAGAAATCTGGAACTCGAGGGGTTGGTCCACCCACTGAGACAGTGTGCATGTTCTAATAGGAGCTCACCAAATCTGGCTAGACGGGGATTGAATGAGCATGCGATCAAACAGGACTCTCTGAATGTGGCTGAAAATGTGGCTGACTGAGAAGCCATTGATAAAGGCACTGGGACTTGATTCTACCGCATGTACTGGCTTTTTGGGACCCTAGTCTATTTGGATGCAAAGCTTCCTAGGCCTGGATGTATGGGGGGGAGCTTGGAATTCCCACAGGGAAGGAGAGGGAGGGAGAGGGAAGAGGGCGAGTGGGGGAGAGGTAGGGGAATGGGAGGAAGTGTAAATTTTTGAATGGAAACATAAATAAAAAATGACTACATCATAAAACTTTGATAATTGATGTGAATTTATATCTAATTTCTGTTTCTTTATAATGCTCTTCTGATTATATTCAAGAGGAAGGCTAATACCTAAACATATAAACTGTATTTTGAATTCCCATGTGTTATTGAAGGCTTTGTCAATTATAACCAGCCTTACTACTAGGTGGGGGATACTATCCTAAAGGCTTCAGAAGTATACTAAAGACCCTCCAAAATATTATAGACTATTGACGCTGCTCTTGGTTGCTCATCACAATTTGATAGTAAGACACTATTTCTGAAGACACCATACACATTTGTCATATAACTTGGAAACATCAAGGTGGTAGCAACGTGGAAGCCCCCAAATTCATTAATTCTGCAAAGCTAAAGTTTACTTTGACTAATATTTTGCTCTAATTCTTTGTATTATTTTTATTCCATATAAATATAACCTATTTTACTTCTGGGAAAATATACTACTCTTCAATAGTTTTGTTTATATAGAGAAATTATAAATAAAAGTGGATTGTAAGCATTGTGTCATTGAGGTGCTATTTTAGGGTTTACTATTACTGTGAAGAGACACCATGATCATGGTAATTATTATGAAGAAAACATTTAATTTATGGTAGCTTGTTTACAGTTTCAGTGGTTCCATCTATTATGATCATGAAGGGGATCATGGCAGTGTGTTGGCAGATGTGGTGCTGAAACTGAGAATGCTACATCTTGCAAGCAACAGGAAGTAGACTGACTGTCACACTGAGGGAAGCTGGAGAACAAAATCTCAAAGTGACATACTTCCTCCAACAAGGCCACACCTCCTAATAGTGTCACTCCATTTGAGGGCCATTTACTTTCAAACTACCACAGATGTTATTGTTTTACACATACATGTAAGAAACACTCAGAGCAATTCTTTCCCCAGAAAATTCCCTCTTCCAATTACTATTCTATCCCAATCAAAGAAAATTACTTTTTGATTTTCAACACTGTAGTTTTCCCTGTGCATGGACTTTTATAAGTAAAATCAAATATCATGAATTCTTTGTGCTAGACTTATTTATTCAGAAAATATTGTTTTAAAAACATGCACCATGAGATTTACTTTGTAATAATTTTTTTTATATATGGTACAGTTTTTTTAAGGAAATGCCATGTATTTTTACCATATAGCATTTATTAGTCAGCATTTGCTAGAGGAATAGATTATGTACATATATACAATTATAAAAGTGAGTTTTGTTGGATTAGTTTCAATATTTGGAATTTTTGCTGGCGACCATTGAAAGGCTTATTGGTCAGAGTACCCTGAACATTTATAGTCCACGAAGTAGAAACCTAAAATAAGGAGGAATAAAGATACAGTTCCAGTCTGAAGCACAGATGTTTATATTTCCTTGGAGAGTCAGTCATGTGAGGCTGTGTTGAAAAGCTGAAGAAACTGCAGTCCATGAGTGGACAATCAGAATATGGTATCTCAGAAAGAATAAAACTTACAGACATTCAATTTTTTCCTCTATCTTCTCCTTTATTTTTCCCAGGCCTCCAACTTATTGGATGTTTTTGTCCATATTCTGAGTGAGTTTTGACTCTTTATTTGATCTGCCACAGGATATGCTATACCTTTATTGGACATAGTCCCAGGAGATGAAAATAGCCTATGGATCTATCCACTGATGAATAGGTAATGTAAATATTATACATTTTATAAAATGTTTATATATACATATATATATATATATATATATATAATCAACTGTAAGGAAGATAGAAATAATTAAATTCACGTGTAAATGGACAAAGCTAGACATGTCAATTCTGAAGGATATAATCCAGACCCAGAAAGATATAATATATGCTCTCTCTTACATAGGGATATTAGCTGTGAATATTATATATGTGCGTTTTAATTATAAAACTCATAGAATTCAGGAAACTATTAAGGGGCCATGGAGGATATTTCAAGTGATATGGGATAGAGCCCAGGTGATAAGAATGGGAAAATATTAATAATGAATTTGGAGGATTTAGATGGGATAAAAGGTGAGATGATATTGTAGAAGAGGAAGTATAGGGAAGGGCCACTAACACAAAAGATCTTTGAAAAAAAATGATATGGAAGCATTACTGAAGAAATTTCCTAAGACAAATAATATACAAATGTACATTTATATATTTATATATAATGAGTATAAATAGTGTCACCCTATAATGTGGATGCCATCAACTCTCCCAGCTACTACAAGTCATCAAATAAAAAGCTATTTGCATAGCTCTTGGTTATCATCCAGAAATTGATCTTAAGACCCTGTTGCTAAAGACATCAAATAATTGAGCTGTAGTACATGAAGAAATCAAATTGTGATTGACCTGTAATCTTCGTCCTCACTAGTTAGTTTTCATAGTTCTGAAAGCTTCTGTGGTTGCTACTAGATGAAAAGTTAATACTCACTTTATCCAGCTGTGCCTGCTATGAGCTACAATAAGGATTACTTGGGAAGTCCTGTCCACTGCTTCAATAAAAGCATTGATGTTCTGAGAGTAACCACCCATTTTCAGAATAGATTTAAATCATGCCCCATAAGATGGAACTGATGTCTGGTACCATAAACTGGGTCAAAACCCAGTTATTTGGATAGGTCATAATTCCTAGGGGAGAACCATGTATTTCTAGGCTTCTAAATGCACATAGTAATAAACTTCCCCCAAAGTGTGTATCTTTATATCTATAGATAATTGCATCTCTCTACCCTCATCACAGAAGCTGATTTTTACAGTTGCTTAGAATTAATACCAGTTTTATTTATTTAGTTATTAATGGTGAGTAACATTCTACTGAACAAACTGAGAGGTGATGGCAACATCTTTTGTCCCAGAACTCAGGAGGCAGGGTCAGATAGATCTTTGAGTTTTAGACAAGGCTTATCTACAGAATGAGTTCCCGTGCAGCCAGGGCTACAGAGAGACAACCTAGCAAACAAACAAACAAGAAATTATACTGTACATACGCAAAATACTTAAATACTATTATACATTTATCTCAGGGTAGAAATGGAGAGTGTTTTCATGACATCCTTTTAGATAGATAAAGAAGCTATAATATATATGAAACTGTAAACCTTTGTGCTGAATATATAATTTCATATAAGTTTCTATGAGCTAGTTCAGGTTCTGCATTGTGACATTACACTGTATCCAAAGAGCTGACACATTTATATTTCTAGAGTAATGTACATTTTCTGTGTTTTCCTTATCCTCACTGTGCTTGCTAGGTTTTCTTGTTTTTGTTTTTGTTTTTTTTTGTCTTATTTTGTTTTGTTATAATTGACAATGTGACAAAAACCAGGGTCATCATAAAAGAATATCAATTGAGATAAGGTTTCCAGAAATTTGGCCCATAGGCAAGCCTGTAAGATATCTTCTTGATTAATGATTCCAGTTGGAGGATTCGGACCACTATAAGTGGTGCTACCCCTGCATGGGTTATCCTGTATTATAAAAGAATCCAGGCTGAGCACGACCTGGAAAACACGTAAGTAAGCAGTATTTCTCCATGACTTTCAGTTCCTACCTCCAAATTGCTGCCCTAAAATTTCTTCCCCGACTTTTCAGATCATAATCTGTGATGTTTGATATGGATGACTATTATAAGCTATAATAAAGCTTTACCTCTCAAAGTTGCTTTTGGTCATGATATTTTAACACTTCAAAAGTATCCTAACTAAAACATTTACACATTCACCAACACAACTGTTACAACTATTTTCTTATTCTCTCACTTTCTCTCTCTGTCCATGTGTGTGTGTGTGTGTGTGTGTGTCTTTATGATTCTCTCTGTGTGTCTGTGTGTATCTGTATGTCTGTGCATTTGTATAGATAAATAAAGCTATCCTTAAACAATTAAGCTAATAGATTGCTGTAGTTTCGATTTGTTTTTTTCTCTTGCTTAGTGATTACTGACACTGAATACCTTTTTAAATCCATTGTTTTATTTTTATGTATCCATTGAATAAATTGCATATTCATGTGCTGTTTGGTTCTAAAATTTTGTATATTATCTTTTACTTGATATATAGTGTATCATTTTTCCTATGCAATAATTTGGCTCTTCAATATGTTGATAGTTTATGTTACTATACATGAATATTTTTAGTACAATATAGAATTATGTGTTTTTTACCATTTTTTTTGTACTTTACAAGGATAACACCAAAGTTGTTAGGTTTTTCTATCTTCTGTATATCAGCAGTTCTCAGCCTGTGGGTTGCAAATAGTACCTTAGTTGAGGGAAGACTTTCTGTCCACTTCACCTTCTGCATGTTAAGATTTAGTTGTGTCATTTGTTCTCTCCATGTCCTCTCTCCTACCCCTCCTTTATCTGTCTACATCTTTCTGAAATTCATGGTCTCCTGTTCTTAAAGCATTGTGGTTCAACATATACACAATGTATAAACATATAAATACAGTCTCCTATATTCTGTTATTATATTTTTTTCATTAAATGATATTTGATGGCTTCTAAAAATTTCTTTTGTCCTTTATCAAGATATGCTTGTCTCTCTCATTGTAATATTTATCACCATTATGTTTGAGTTTTACCATTTGACTAGTGAAATATCTTCACCAGTCACTACCTAGGTACTCTTTGATACTCATATACCCTTTGTCTCGTGGTGTTATAGTTTCTATTGTTGCAACAAAACATGGTGACAAAAGGAATATGCAGATGAAAGGGTTTATTTGGATTATACTTCCATAGCTCTGCTCATCAACAAAGGAAGTCAGGACAGGAACTAAAACCTAGCAGGAACCTAGAGACAGGAAGTGATACAATGGTCATGGAAGGGTGGTAATTACTTTCTTTCCATGGCTTGCTCAGCTTCTTTCTTTTGGAATCCAGGACGAGCAGCCCAGTTACAGCACCACCCACAAAGTGGTGGGCTTTCCCATATAATCACTAATTAAGGAAATGCTCTATAGACATGAAAGCAACATGATTTTATGGAGACATTTTCTTCATTAAGGTTTTCTCCTCTCAAATAACTTCAGCTTGTGTCAAGTTGACAGGAAACTAGTCAGGACACTCTTTCTCTACATACATGTTCTCTGGTCTTGTATATGTACGTTGCAAGTTGGAGGTACATGTTATTTCTGATTCTTCTTGCACAGTCATAAACCCCTTTTTCTTGATATCAGTACTGTTGATTCTTTAAGCTCTCATGTTTTGGAATATTCGTTTACACTGTGTCTGTGTGAAGATGTGTCACTTTGGTTGATTTAATAAAGAGCTAGAACACCTAAAGCTAGGCAGGGAAAATAGGATGGACTTCTGTGAAGAGAGAACTTGGGATGAATCTAGTCATGAGAGACACTGGCAAGAGGCACTGAGGAAATCAGACATACAGTACAGAGAAGTTCAAGCAACGTGGTAGAATATACATTAATAGAAACAGACTAACTTAAGTTATAAGAGCTAGTTGAGGAAAAGGCTAAGCTAAGGCCAAGCTTTCATAATTAATAAGTCTCCATGCCATTATTTGTGAGGTGGCAGGCCAAAGAAAACTCTGAATACACTCTTATACACTACTATTTTTCTTTTTATAACAAATTATCCTTGGCTTCTAGAATATGTCGTGCCTATCAAAATTCCAAGTCAGTTTAGCCAGAAATCAGTCCCTTATATAGATGCCTCTAAATCAAGAATTTTGGGAGTGTGTTGTCCTGTTCTGGTCCACAGCCTCTATCTGCTAAACCATCTCTTCTAAAATATCAGCAGTCACCTCATCTCTCTCTCTCTCTCTCAAGTTTCATGAAATTTCCAGATGTTTAGGATATTCAAGATTCTATAAGGGCTGTGTGATAGGTAAGGAAAAATTCTTCTTCCCACTAAGTCTTTTTAAAACCTGAAATACTGGGTGCATATTGCAATTTTTTTTATTGAGAAAAAGGAAAAAAACAGTTTCCCCCTCCTCCCATTTCCCTCCCCCTCCTCCCACGCTTCTCCCCCTCCCACCACTCCTCTCCCCCTCCCTCTCCAGTCCAAAGAGCAGTCAGGGTTCCCTGCCTGTGGAAAGTCCAAGGTCCTCCCCCCTCCGTCCATGTCTAGGAAGGTGAACATCCAAACTGGCTAGGCTCCCACAAAGCCAGAACATGAAGTAGGATCAAAACCGACGAGGGCTGATGAGAAGCCAAGGACAACGCATATTGCATTTTATCCCTCCCACCAGGAGCCTTTGAGAATGGGAGTTTTCTCTCACTTGTTTCACACTGAACTTGTGTGAACTGTGTCCCAGAGCACATCTCTATATAAACTCTTTTCCTCCTTCTCACTTACCTCTAACATAGTACTTAAATATGGGTAATTAGGAAGTGGTCTTTCAGGCAGCACTCTCAAAATTCGAGTGATGGAATTCAAGCTTCTTCAAGTTTCAGTTTTCTATGTCCTCTGTAACAAGACACTCAGAGCTATTGGTTATCTCACCATTGGACTGTATTTAGCAATGGGGAGTGTTAATAGTAGGAGGTCACTATGGCATCTTACAGCAGATGTGAGGTATTTGATTATTTTGCCTTCTTTGGGGTACAGAAACATTTTAATTATTTGTATATTTTCCATAATATTAATTGGTCTGCATATTGATGTTGAACCAATCTTGCATATAGATACTGAATCAATCTTCATAGGAAGAAGGAAGTTCTGGGATTTTTGATTTTTCAGTCTTGTTAACATTCATCCTTCAAGTGGCTCTTAAAATTTGTATGTGGTGTTGTATGTTTCAGAATAATAATCTCATTTTCATTGCTCAGTATTGTTCTCTTTTATGAGTGTACCATACATTTTCATTGCATTTTTCTTCAAATTTAGCATATTAAATTGTTTATCCAATTTATGTGTTCTAATATGAAATATGAAGTGTCCCCAGATAGTATTTGATTGAAATTTTTCTACTAGATCAAGATTTAGAATTAAGAATCGAGCTTTCAGATTTTAAAAGAAAATATCAATTTCATTTCCTACTATAATATGCTGAACTAAATAGAGTCTCTAGGTAGCTCATTAAAATAGTATGAGTTATGTTATCTTCCTCCCAATCTCTGGATAAAAAAATAGTTTTATAGAAATTTAATCTAGAGTAACAAAAGAAATATATCTGTACTGATTGATCTAAAAATTTGGTTAGATACTATATTTAATTTCTTACATGGATCTATATAAAATAATGTATGAGTTAGGAAGACACTGAGAAGTTGTATTGAAATATCAAATACCAGGTGAAGTATTAGAATTTTTACACCAAAATTCATGATAAAGGTCTACTTATTCATTGATTCTGCTGAGAATAACTTGTAGTTTTGAGATCTAATAAATTCCATTTATTTTATCTAGTTATAAATATGAGGATGAACAATTCAAAGAAGAAAAAGTTAAATTTTATATTTTCTAAAATAATGGAAGAAGCATTGAGAAAAACATTTAACAAGTGCTTTTGCTGTTGTTTGCAAATGTAAATAGGAATAATACCAAACTTGGAAAATATGCAAGTTTATTAATTAAAAGAATTAGAATACACATGGACAGGAAAAATTACTGTGCAAAAATATTCCCCCTTAGGAAATATTTGAAAGCATAGTGATAACTTTTATTCTATTGGTCCTCACATGCAAGGATTAACGTTTAAGAAGAGCAGAAATAATGATTCTTTAATATACCTGACAAATTTTTCAGAGTAATAATGTTTTAAGGCTAAACTATTCATTACAGTTTATTTAAATACTTGTTATTATTTATGTGTATATGTACATGAGTGTATACATGCATTGCTGTATGTACACGTGTACACCGGTACATATCTGTACATATGAATAGACCAGAGAAGTGTGTCAGGTGCGCTCCCCTAACATGCTCTGCCTTATTTGTTTGATATACTTTCTCTCTAGGAACCTTGAGTTTCAGTTTTCTGGCTAAGCTGACAGCCACCAAACTCTAATATCCTTCAGGCGTTCATCATCTCAGTGTCTGTACTACAGTCTCTCATGGGACCATGTCCAGATTTTTACATGAGGGTTGAAATTAAAATTCAGCTACTTACGCCTATGCAGTATGTACTTTTATCAATTGTTCCATCTTTCTAGAACATGAAATTATATTTATTACAGGTAATGCTTTTCTATATTTAATGATAAATATTTTAAATCTTACTTAAATTGAAAATGAAACTCTATTATCAATACCTAGTTCAATTAAATATTACTTGCTTCTGTGGCTTTATGATGTTCACAGTCAAACTGGTCAAATTCAAGTTTGTAGCCTGACTGCATTCTGGAAGATCAAGTTATACTTTTAACTACTAACTACTGTGTCATAAATGAATATAACCTCAAAGTCTCAGGTTATAATGAGAGTTTCTAATGTTTTCATTAAATGCAAAATCCCAAGACAGAACAAAATGGAACCAGCAAATTTCAAATTAAGAACTGCTCCTTAATTCAAATATGTGGCTCAGGACATAAAGCCAGACAGACAAAAGAGAGAGAGCTAACTAGATGTTGGTGTGGCTTTGGGGGAAAAAGTCAAATCACACAATAGCAATTTTCAAAATAAGGAATTCTATTCTTGCAGCAATTTTCTTATTATACTGAAGACTTCTGTCTTCCACAAATTTCTATTAAAAGTTACACATATGAGAGCAATAAACTTATGGTAGCATACTAGCTCTTAGTTTTTCATTTATTTATCAATAACCTATCAATATACTATCAATATAACAGATATTTGTAACCATAAACTGGTTGTAATTAATATAATAATATCCACTACTTTCCCCAAACATTTAATTTCCAGTGATTCAGATTAAGTGAAGAGGAATTGACCATGCTTTACCTAATGGAACTTGAGCTGGTTTGGAAATTGAAGGGACATTCTTGAACTTTCTGATTAAAAGTAATAATCTGTAAAGCACGGAAAGACCATTTAACCTAGTGTTCTCCCTCAAAAACACAATCCTCAATTTTATATCCATAGAAACAAGTGAAAACCCAATAAAATGTTTTTTTTTCACAAAATACAGAAGTATTTTCATGTGTCGGCATTATACATCATAAAGAATCAGAAGCCTCCATGACCTCAAGTACAACATAAGGAGTGATGTTTGAAATATGGCATTTATGCAAAATATCAAATTGTGATTTAATTTTCATTCAAACTTAGAAAAGTAGTTGCACCATTTATTTCCTTACCAATAATCAATGAATAATAAACATCATATTGAGAACATGTTTTCATTTTAATTGTACTAATATTTGACCAATTGGCACATATTGCCATAAAGCCTTTGTGGATCAATTAGCTGTCAAAAAAAAAAAGTCTGCAATAGTCAAGTGAGAGAAAGTACAAATGCTCAAAGTTTTGTTGTGAGGTTATGTCCTTAAAATGCATTGTTAATTTGAAAACATAATACATGAAATGCACTAAACATCATAGTTTAGCAGTGCACCATACTGTTCTATATCCCACGTTTTCCATATGATTATGTTGATGATCTGCAACTGCAGCCTTCTGCAACTCAGCCTTGCAAGACAGTGTCATAGAGCCTTTCACTAGTGCTAAAGAGGAGTCAAAATGAAATCATAATTTCTGCTGACTGTATACTTTCACAATAGTATAAAAAATAACAAGTATGATTGCTGAAAGTCAGAAAAGTACACTTTAATTTTCTCCATACAAGTTCCACATATTTCAACCACATCAGACATTTTACATGTACTTCTAAACAAGCAATAAGGACATTCATTAGGCATTCCTCTGACAACAAATTTATGCTAGGGCATCCTATATTACATGTTTCAATTAGTTCATTCCAATTAGAATGATAATTTTCTTCTGGAATTGAAACTACATTCATGGGCACTGTCATTCTGGTTATATAGTGACAGTATATTTTTATTACTTGTTTTAGCAATCCATCACAAAACCCAAACAAATATTCCTATTTATGGATAAAGATATAAACAAGATGATGCTCTGAGGGGTTTGAGTGAATGTTTTACTCTTTTTCTCTTACTTTGATCTATATATTAGTGAATGGTTTATTTACTAAGACAAATTTTATTGTTACAAGACAATTCTGATCAAAAATATTTTCATAGAATTAAAAAATTTATATAGATGATAGGCCTACAATTTTAAATTTAATTTGAAACAGATACAAACTACTTGGTCTTCTTAAATGGATCTTTACAAAATATTTGAAGGTTTTGGTTTACTAGTTGAAGGTACACAGATGTGTTTTTAAAGCATATGTGAAAAAACGCAATACTGAAACTCTAAATATGACTACTAAATAGTAACATATGTTCAGTTGGATGGGGTATTTTAAAAGATAGCTACAGCATGCTATATTTTATTCATGCCTAGATTTCCTACTGGTATAAAAATTTAAACATTTCTGCTCTGAATAAGTTAGACCACCACACTTTTTTTTTTGAGAAGAATACCCCAAAATTCTCTATAAATAATATTTTATGATGTGTCTGAGTTTTCTCACACATGTGTGTTTATGTGTAGTGTGTCCACTCATTGATGAATTCATGTTTGCAGCCATGTGTAGGTACACATGTAGAATGCTTCTGCATGGGTATGGAGATGGCAGGGGAAGCCTCCACTGCTCTGCACCTAAGTCACTGATTCAGGGTCTCTCACTGATTGAATTAGTCTGGATCAACAACTTGCTCCGGAATTTCCCTGTCTGCCCTCTAAGTGCTGGACCTTCTGCATGCTACCACCTGGCTTTAGTGTGCAGTCTGGTAATCAGAAATCCAGTCCTCACAATTTCATGTACAGTGAATAAATAAATACATATATTACTACTTTCCAACAAGTGGTTCCTGGCAATATTAGTGTACATGACAGTACCATCCTCTTGACAAAAGGAAGGACAAAGCTCTCAATAGTGCCATAATGAATGGACAAATAAGTGTTGAATTGGTACGGACTAGATTATGGGCCTAAATTAGAAAATTTTGGAGAAAAAGTCTAGATAGTCTTGACTGGTGTGAAACTCACAAGGTATACCAGGCTAACATCAAACTCACAAGGACCTTTCTTCCTATGCTACCTGTAATTAAGGGCATGGACCACCAAATAAGTTATTATTATTAGACTGATTACTAATAATTATCTGATTAGCTTTGCCTGAGCTACACATTAAATTCTGGCTCTGGTCGTAGAGGAGAAAGTGTCAATCATGGTACCTAGAAAATCCGTTACCAGAAGAAAGAGGTGTTAGTATTTAATACAAACCTTAGAATGAATGGGTATATGTATTATGTCTAAAATAGCATGCAAATATAGCTATACCATATTGGAGTTTAATGGACCTTTCAAAAGAGCCTTAAAAATTGATATTGACATTATTTTCTGGTCAGCATGGCTATTATTTCCATGACATTACTGGTAATTTCATATGGTTTTACTTAACACATTAACAGGGAAGCACACATTGCCTACCCTTCATGTTCAAGAGTTTGCTAGACATAAATTTTCAACATTACTTACATCTACATTACGTAAGGGACAAGGAAATTTTAGATTAATAATTTTTGTGCTCAGTGTTTATGCATCTGCCTTTGCTCTCTTGTTTTAGATTCATTCTTTGTGAATACATACCCAAATGCTGTGAAGTGCTCACTGACAAAGTAAAGGAAAATATCCTTAGAGGTATGATGTGCAATTGTCAAACTACCTCTGTAAAGGCTAGTTTATGTGACTGGACAACAATGATAATATTATAACTGTTAAAGACACATGGAAAATAACTTTGTGATATAACATTTCTCAATAGTGAGCTAATTTTTAAACTGGAAAATACAAGATATTATATAAAATATAGATTGCATTGAGTTAATTGCAGATGATATTTCTAAAAAGTTAGGTAGACCAATTTCCATTGATAAGGACCTAGTCTTAGTAACATTGTACCCAAATGAATATCAGTTTCAAGTAGCTTTGCAAGGTAATTTCAATCTTTCATGAAAATTTTCATTCTTTAAGTGCTTAAACTATTACTGAACATAGAAAATTAAAACTTCTAAACTCTTGTTGTAATGTCAAGATACAAAATCTTAAAATGAAACTCCAAGAGTCTATAAGTTTATGCAAATAGATGTAAGACTAAGGATTAAATATCAAAAATGTAATCTCCATGTAAAAAATAACAACACACCAAGGGCAGCGAGATAGCTAGCTCATCAGGTAAAGGCATTTGTCAATGAGCCTTATGACCTGAGCTCATTATTTAAGAATTGTATGGTAGAATGTGAGTCTCAACTCTTTCAAGTTGATCTCTGATTCTACATTCACATATGTCACCCACAAACCCACGCACCCATTCTCCATTAAAGTAAATAAATGAAAGGAAAAAATAAAGTATACCACATCAAGATAACTTAGTGTTTTTTCTAGGAACTCTGTAGTATTTAAAAGGAATTACTCATCATGCACCACTGCCTTTACAGGTATACATGTTGCTATCAAATTAACTCAATAACAGAGTGTCTTCAACTGTGTAAAGAAGAAATAAAGTATTATGATTAGGTGAGATATAAAACAATGAGTTCTACCAATTATACTTATAACTGAGGGTTTCGATTATAAAAACTGTGTCTCTCTATTGATTTTAAACACAGTGGATGAGTGCTAATTATTCAATGGACACTTAAGTAAAATTCCGTTGATACCAATTACACATGCATATAAACTTTATTGGGTGATATAAAGCAGAAAACTAAAACATTATTTCAGAGTGAAGGAGAGATGGTATGCCTGTTTTCATATTATAAAGAATTCTTAAAGGTCTTGCTTCTTACATTTTCCACCTTTATTTCTTTATGTCTTCTGGAGATTAATTTTAGTAGAATTTGTGAAGAAACACTTGAGCAGTATTATTTGAGGAAAAAGTGGGAACCTTTTACCAAAATATTGCTCTGATTTTTCCTATAGTTCATGCTTCAAAGTCCAGTCTCAGAGATTGATTTCTTCTACTTGTATGCTCCATAACTCAGTCTTATGAAATGAAAATACTTTGGGGAAATGTAATATGACAAGCCAATACACAACAGGACATCCGTCATGATAGAGTACTAAATGAACAATGAATGTTGTCAGTAGGATTGGTTGGTTAAATGAAGGGACTTTATAGTAAACAGATTTTAAGTCCTTTTGGTATCTAACTTGGTTTGTTACTTTCTGCCAAATAAAAAAAATATTAAATTGTTTACTTTCTGAGGTTGTTTATGGAGAAATGAGGCAGTATTTTATAAGAATTAAATCATTGATAGGTAGGTAGTAGTTATTATACATTATTATTGTTGGAAATATATGTTTAAAAAATCATTTGTTCAAAACACTGTGTGTGGAAGTCATGTGGAGTGGAATACACAAATATATGTTACACTTTCTATTTTCTAGGACTTTATGATAAACTTAATGATATAGCAGGTAGGTATGTTTTCCCCCTCATTGTTAACTCTAGGCATGTAAACACACACCAAGTAGAGGCAGAAGAGATACTGCTGAAAGTAGGGTCAGTATAGCAAGGAGTTGGGTGGGGGTCCTAAAACAAATTCTTGTAATGCCACATATATGATGTAAAGACTTATTTTAAATAAAGTTCTTGTTATTAGAAAGAGAGAAAAAATACAGAGTACTGATAGGTTTCACTGTTTTATTTTGCTTTGTTTCCAACCAAATAATTTTGTCATTTATTTAGGAATTTTATGTCATGCATCCTGATCACACTCTATTCCTCATCCTCTCAGGTCTACCCCCAAGCCCTTTTGACCTTTACTCCTAGAGAAAATAGAAAAGAAAAAGAAAAAAGAAAAAGAAGAGAAAAAAGACAAGTCCAAATTGTGGTGCTTATATATGCACTGGAACATGCTCAAACTCCCAGTAACTAACATCCTAAAGAAAATTGAGACCTTCCCCAGTCCCACCCCTGCCAGAAGCATTCAATTGTGGATAGCTACACTTCAGCATCTTTATCACAATTAAAAGTTATCTTTGATGCTTCCTTGTCTAGGCTATTACTTTATTTGCCAGGTAAGAATGGGGCAGGAGGTGGGGCTGGTCACAGAGCCTTCTATGTCTCTCTTTCTCAACTATAAATCTGCCATTATCAATAACACTGCAAAAGTAGGTGCCTGGCTTTTTTTTCCAGTCAGCAAAAGCACGGATCATGGACTTACACATGGTTTCTGGTGACAGCACTGACAAAGGACATCTGCATGGTCTCTGACATCAGCATGTATCACTGATCTCAGCATGGTGGCAGTACAGATCATGGATATCAACATGGCCCTCTGATACTGCACAGGCCATGGACACAATCATAGCCCTTGGCAGCAGCACAGGTCAAGGATATAAACATAGCCTCCAGTGTAACATGGGCAAAAGGGCATAAATATGGTCTCACACTGGAGAAAAGACAGCATTTATATAAATGGTGTTACTCAACTGAATAGCTACATATAGAAGAATGACACTCAATTTTAATTTCTATCTTTTTATTTTTATTTATTTATTAAAGATTTCTGTCTCTTCCCTGCCACCACCTCCCATTTCCCTCCCCCTCCCCCAAACAAGTCCCCCTCCCTCGTCAGCCCAAAGAGCCCAAAGAGCAATCAGGATCAGGATTCCCTTCCCTGTGGGAGGTCCAAGGACCACCCACCTCCATCCAGGTCTAGTAAGATGAGCATCCAAACTGCTTAGGCTCCCACAAAGCCAGTACGTGCAGTAGGATCAAAAACCCATTGCCATTGTTCTTGAGTTCTCAGTAGTCTTCATTGTCCGCTAACCCTGGACCCAGCAATACCACTCTTGGGAATATACCCAAGAGAGGCCTTATCAAACAACAAAAGTATATGCTCTATTATGTTCATAGCAGCATTGTTTGTAATAGCCAGAACATGGAAACAACCTATCTTTTTATTTTTTAAGTTTTCATTTTGGCTTTATTTTTTTTCTATTTTATTGAAAATAGATTTCTTCTTCTCTCACCTTCTGTTCTTCACCTAGACCTTGTGAGCTCAGTCCAGTGCTCCAATGTGGATCTCTATCTCTATCTCCATCCATTGCCAGATGAAGGTTTTATGATAATAGTCAAGATATTCATCAGTGTGGTTATGGAATAAGGCCAGTTCAGGCATCCTCTCCTCTGCTGCCCAAGGACATAGCTGGGGACATCTCCTTGGACGCCTGGGAACCCCTCTAGAGCCAAGTTCTTGCCAACCCTAAAATGGCTCCCTTAATTAAGATATCTTCTTCCCTGCTCCCATATTCACCCTTCCTCCATGTCAACCATCCCACTCCCCTAAGCTCTCTCCAGTCCTCCCCTTCTCCCTTCTTTCTCCCCCTCTCCTCTTCCCCACCCCCATGCTCCCAACTTTTGCCAGAGATCTTGTCTACTTCCAATTTCCAGGAGGATAAATATATGTTTTTCTTTGGGTTCACTTTATTATTTAGCTTCTCTAGGATCATGAACTATAGGCTCAATGCCCTTTCTTTGTGGCTAGAATCATACTATATTCATCTTTGGGGGTCTAGGTTATCTCACTCAGTAAAGTGTTTTCTATTTCCATCCATTTGTATGCAAAATTCAAGAAGTTAGTACTGCAAGGGGTGCATCCACCCACTGAGATGTTGTGACTGATCGAATGGGAGCTGACCAAGGCCAGTTGGAATGGAACTGAATGAGCATGTGATCAAACTGGACTCTCTGAATGTGGCTGACAATGGGGGATGACTGAGAAGCCAATGATAATGGCACTGGGATTTGATTCTACTTCATGTACTGGTTTTTTGGAAGCCTAGTCTGTTTGGATGCACATCTTCCTACACCTGGATGGAGCAGGGAGGCCCTTGGACTTCCCACAGGGCAGGGTACCCTGACTTCTCTTAGGAATGTAGAGGGAGGGGGTGGAGTAGTGGGGGTAGTGGAAAGAAAATGGGAGGAGGGGAAGAGGAGGTGGAAATTTTTAATAAATAAATAAAAGAAAATTGATTTCTTTTCATGTAATGTACGCTGATTATGGTTTCCCCTCTTTCTACACCTCCTATTTCCTTTCCCCTTCTCCTTCTATTTAGGTCTAGCCCTCTTCTGTCTCTCATTTAAAAAATTAATAAGCTTCTAAGGGCTAATGATAAAAGCAATATACTGTAAATAACAAAGTTAAAACTAATACATCAAAGAAAGACGAAACAAATAGAAAGGGATGAAAGAAGCAGCACAAAAAAACAGATAAAGATAAAGATACCAAGTGGTTTGTACACTCAGGAATCCCATAAAAACACCAAACTGGAATCCAGTACATATACACAAAGAACCTGTAGGGCAAAAATTACACATGATAAATGATTTAAATGAAAATAATATTTAACAGGCCCTAACACTACATTAGGAGACAAAGAAACACAGAAAGATGCTTTTGAGTTTTTCTGTTGACCATCTCCTTCTGGACGTGCACACTACCTTTTAGACAAGATTGGTTTCCCAATGAGACTCTGTGGTACTTTGAATACAATAATCTCATAGTGAATGGTACTATTAGGAGGTATGGTTTTGTTGGAGTGAATATGGCCTCCTTAGAGGACGTATGAAATGGTTGAAGAGGCTTTGAGGTTTCTTATGCTCAGTGTCTCAGTCAACTTCCTGTTGCCTGCAAGATGTAAGATTCTCAACTACTACTCCAGTATCATATCTGCCTGCCCACTACCATGTTCCCTGCCATGGTGACAATGGACTGAACCTCTGAAAATGTAAATGAGCCCCAATGAAATGTTTTACTTTATGAGTTGTCGTGGTCATGGTGTCTCTTCACAGTAGTCGAAACCCTAACCATGACAAAATCACACAGAGGAAACTAAATTTTTATTTGCAAATGATTATTTACAACTACATTCTGAGTTAGGAGTGGTAGCATGTACCCACTTCTCCTTTCAGCTCTAGGACCAGCATATCTTTCAGGAATATCATCATTGTTGGACCTAGAGTTTGTGGATGGATTTTTGTCTCCTTTTATAGTGTTAGAAATTTTAAACATTATTTGCTAATGTACAGACTACCTAATATCTAAGACAGTATAATGCACTAGTTATGGCTCTACCTCTGCACAAGCTGGACTTGTTCATGTTCACTAAGTTGAATATGTATCTTTAGTAGTGGGGCCTTGCCATCAATTTGTAGAGAACAACACTTAGGGCAATGTCCTGGATTGTTAGGGATTCCCATTTGTTCTCTTTAGCCAGCAACTCAATAAAATGTAACCCAATCCCAATAAAGGAAACTCCAGTGTTTTTTAAATAAAGAAAGCAAGAAGGTTCAGAGCTAGTAAGACAAAATTCCAAGCTCATAGCATACATAGCACTAGTCCCATTTCAGTAGAGACCTGTTTTTGCCAAGTTTTCTTTTCCTCTCTACCTCTTCCCAAAAGCTACTAATGTTAGAAATAAATCATTATGTTTTTTCTTTAGTATTCAGATATTCACTGATGGAAAGTCTATCATCACTACTATGAGAAAATGGGTTCATAATAGTTATCTTTAAAATTTATGTGGTAAAATAAAAATTATAAAATTCCAACTTGCTACTTTGCCCTGTGAGGCCATTATTTTTTTTTTATTTTTTTCACTCATGATGAAAGATAAATAAGGCTTACTTTAACAATATAAACAAAGACTTCATTTTTCACCTGCATTGTTCCCATTTATGCTTTGGAGCCCATCTATCCTAACATATTTGGCACTGTTAATGCATCAATTCTACAGGAAATATGGCATATTTTCTATGACTTGTTTTTAAATAATCTCCCATACACTGTCATGCTCCCATTAAAACATGCAGTTATGGGATCCACAGAGGGAATCAGGAGTTAAGAGCACTTAATCCTTTTGTAGAGGACCCAGTTTCAATTCCCAACACCTAAATCATGCTTTGCAGTTGTCTACAACTCCAGTTCTCAAGCAACCACCCGACTCTTGCAGCCTCTGAAGGAATTACATGCATGTGGTACACAGATACATATGAAATACAAGGACTCAAACACATAAAATAAACTAAAACAAAATTTAAAAGTGCATTTACGAAACAAAACTGGTCATGGAAATGTTATAATTCAAATATCCTTTCAAAAGTTGAGACGAATTCTTTTCAGATATTTAGATGATGAAGATGTAATTACAGATACAGTTCCAATCCTCCACTCCTGTTGATATTGACTCATAAGATTGAATAGGCCGCAATATTAACACAGAGGCCATCAGTGAGTTTTGGTTAAGGGGATGGAGAAAGTGAAATGGCCAAGGATACTTCGACGAATCCTAATAAATGTGACCTCCTCTCTAAATGTTTCCTTCCTCCTCACAGCATAATATGAACGCTGTCTTTGAGTTCCCATAGAAATTAAATATAAATCATGTGTTATTCACTAAGGTATGTATTATGTCCTTTCCCTACCTGAAGCTTCTTAATAACAATATAAGCAGCTACTAGTTTCTCCCCCATTTTATAGATGAAGGCATTGTGGCTTTGAGGAGACACATAACCAGGTTAGAACAGTTAAGCCCATTTAATCTTTATATTGTCCTGTTTCCGAGCCTTATTACATTTGACCTCAAACTGTGGTAATGTCTTGAGTAGTTCTCTATTTTTGTGATTACAAGCCATTAGAGTAAAAAGACTCTGTTCACACAAGTCAGCATAATGAAATCAGCTGGAAACTTAAATGGAACAAAACCAGCATTAAAAATGGCAATTTTAAAAATGTTCAATTACTAAACTCAAAGGGAAAATCCTCAAGAGTAGGGTTTTCTCATAGGTTCAAATGAAAAATTAATTATTTTTGAATTAGGGAAAAACATTAAGTGAGCGGTGCATCTCAGCAAAAATAGAGTGAGATGACATTATGGGACAATCATCACAGTGTTTTAGGAAACCATAATCTAATCAGCATTTTCAATCATTTGGATTTTCTATGTCAGCCTACTACAACAATTACAGCATGTGAATTTTATTATAGATTTAATTTGTTCAAAAGATAGCAGTAAAATTTCCGAGGAAAGGAAAAAATAAACTGCTGAAAAATACCTATTAATTTGCTGGCCACATGAGCTAAATTAACATGATGAATTCAGTTTATTTTTCATTTGCTACCAATGTGCCTACCTATTTGAACATTTTGTAGCTATTTTTTCAAATAGATGCATATAGGACGGCCACTGATTTTGAGTTGATCTTGTATCCTGCCACATTACTGAAGGTATTTATCAGCTGTAGGAGTTCCCTAATAGAGATTTTTGAGTCACTTATGTATACTATCATATTATCAAGTAGTGAGAGTTTGACTTCTTCCTTTCCAATTTGAATTCCCTTGATCCCCTTTTGTTGTCTTATTGCTCTAGCCAGAAATTCAAGAACTATGTTGAATAGATATGGAGTGGACAGCATTGTCTTGTTCCTGATTTTAGTCAAATCACTTTGAGTTTCTCTCTATTTAATTTGATGAGGACTGTCAGCTTGCTGCATATTGCTTTTATTATGTTTAGATATGTTTCTTGTGTCCCTGATCTCTCCAAGACCTTTGCCATAAATGGGTGTTGTATTTGTCTAATGCATTTTCAGCAACAATGAGATGATCATATGGTTTTATTCTTTAAGTTTATTTATATGGTAGACTACATTGATAGATTTTTGTTTGCTGAACCATCCCTGCATCTCAGGAGGTAGATACATGAGAATCTGTCAAGAAATTGCTTGTCAGATAGCCTAGAATATACAGTACAGAAACAAGAAAGACCATACCTCAGAAATTAGGTAGAAAGAAAGAATCAGCTCCTGACAATTGGCCTCTGAACTCTATGCATATGCATGTCATATACATGTTCACATACAAACAAACTAACAAACCCTGTATGTCATTCATATATTGCTATACTCAATTAATTTACATTGATTCAACATTATTGTCATCCATAAATCAATATTTTTTTTACAGCTTGCAATTAGTATTCCATGTTCTAGGGGTTAGAAGACGTGCATAATGATGTGCATCTGCAATTTTAATATCATACACTACTCTGTGACAAATCCTTGCTCAACCACTTTTTTCTTCTTTTTCCTCTTAAACAATAACAAATAACATAAATTATTGTATATACTAATAATTTTTTATCTTCATAATTTCATCTAATAAGGTTATATATAAAGCATTGATTGCTATCTATTGCATGATAATATATTTTAATCTTCTTCTATATCTTTTGGAGAGATATTGATTTATTTCCTTTTTGACACTGAATAATACTCTATTGTTTGAATCTATCACTGTTTTTATTTCTAATTTAACTAAAGAATGGCATCTCAGTTACTTTATGGGTAAACTTTTCTAATAATGAACTATATACATCCTCATTTAAATTTTGTTTGATCATTTGCAAGTGTCAAGAATAGCAACTGAGGTAGCATGCATTATGAATAGTGTTGAACATTGTAAAATCCTACCAGATTGCTTTCTAAAGAAATGTACTTTTCCCACTGGGAATAAATGAAAGTTCTTATTATTCTCCATGCTCAGAATCTCTTGCAGTTAACAGTATTTTAGGTTTTGGCTTTTACAATGGGTTGAAATATCTCATAATAATTTTAATTTTAATTTCTAATGACAAGTGATATCTTTTCCCATGATTATTTGTTCACTTTTTATATACTTTTGCATTTCACCAATTTAAAATTTAGTTTCTTTTATTTTCCCTTAACGATTAATGTCTTTAATATATTTTATTATTTTGGGTCACAACCTATTATTGAGTGAAATCAAGGCAGAAACTAAAGCAGAAACAACAGGGAAACACTACATACTGGTTCACTTAGTAGCTTCTGCTCATTTACCTTACTTATATAGTCTATGCTCAAAGGCTAGGTATAGTACTTACACTCAAGTGTGTTGACCATTTTTAGATTGATTAACAATAAAATATAAGGTAAATAGATAAGGCTATAGAACAATCTGATGAACACAATTTTCAATTTTGATTTTCTTGGATAAATGCTGGACAATTGTCAGTGTGTCTACTGAACCTAAGTAGGAGAAGGCTGCAATGCCTGGCTATAGTGTTTTATTATACTCATTGTTGAATTTTAAGATATTTTTGTATATCTCAGTTTATAGTCCATGAGAAAGTAAGTATTCAACTTTAAGTGTAAAGTTCATTGAGTTGTATAATCTTTTCCTGATTAATTTTGATATATGATTATTTTCAATGTTTTATAAAGAATTCATTGGTTTGAAAATTTTTACAATATATTTTGTTAATATTCATTACCCTCTCCCAACTCCTCCTAGATCCTACCCACCCTAAATTATGTTTTATCTCTTTTCTTTCTAGGAAAAATATTAATACATAAATCAATACATGCAACAAAACCAAAAATGACAAAAATAACAAATCAAAGCAAAAAAAAATACATCCATGTTTTTATGTGAAGCTTTGTAATAAAGCTTAAAATACAAATAATTTAAAAGAAAATTTGTGTTTTGCAATAATTCATGAAACTTATTTTTTTATTCTTTGAAAATAGATATTCAAATCCAAGTTTACTCTTCCTCCATTCCTCCTAGCTCTCACCAATATTACCTCATCCCAGACCTCCTCTGTTTCCTTTTGAGACAAGAGCAAACCTCCAAGTAATGAGAACCAAACTGGACAAAATAGGATATAATAAGACATGGTGAAAATCCCCATATTGAAGCTGAACAAGGCAAACCAATAAGATGAAAAGAGTCTCAAGAGCAGGCACAATAGTCAGTGATACAATTGCTCCCACTGTTAAGAGTATCACAAAAATACCAATCTAACAGTTGTAGCAGACACAAATATAGTTTAAAATAAAAATAATTTAAAAGACAACATGTGTTCTCCAACAATTTATGAAAATCTTGATCTTGTCCTTTCATTATTTTAGTGATTTATTTAGTATAACAGAATATTTTAATTTAAATTAGTAATAATTAAACCAATTTTATTTCTGCTTATCATTATTTACACAAAAGTCACCTTTGATATTAAAAATGTAAAAATAGATGTGCTTATATACAAATGGTATCTTAGCATCTGGGAGGCTAAGGCAGGAATATTTGCTTGGTTATTAGAGCAGCCTAACAGTCACAGTAAATTTCAGACTAGCCTGATCTATAGAGTGAGATTCTGTTTCACTGGAAAGTCATAGTCATACTGGAGAACACCTAGATTTTCTGTTCTTTTATCTACTAGGAGTTTCATACTTTTCTATTAGGAATTTAGCTATATGTTTCATCTTCAGTTAAAACTTGTACAGGGTAAAATGTCTATACTGGGATTCCTTTTGTTTTATATGTAGCTGTCCAAAGTTTTCTGACATTTTTGACTGAAAAGATCATTTGAACTTCACTATATTCTTTATTAATTTGTCAAATATAAATTCAAGTTCCCACTACTTACATGGATTACTTTTGAGATTCTCCTTTTCTATTTTTCCATGCTTTTGCCAATATTACAGTCTCACAAATAATATATTTAAATGGAGATGCGAAATTAAGTGTTATCTCCTACTTGATTCTTTGCATTTAACATTATATTGCCTTTTTTTGGTCTGTTCATAAAAGCTTTAGAACAATGATGTAATATTCAGAATATAACTTTTAGAGAATTGAAATGAGTTTATAAATCAATTTGAGAATAGTTGAAATTTTAGTATTGACTCTTCTACCTAAAATATTGGATTAATTTATTTATTTTTCTTTCATATTTATCAGCTCTTGCTTCATGTATTTTGATACTCCCTTACTGGGTACTTATACATTAAGAATTATTACATACACAAGCATGGAATATATTCTCGGCACTTTAGTGATCTTGTTTGAACTCTGAAATTCATTAACACTTTTTAGTAGAAATCATCCCTAACTTTTTGAAAAGCAAGTTGACTAGTACAAAATAGATGAGTATTTTCTTTCTACCACATAATGTAAGTTCTGAGAATGCCTTAGTAGGTTAAGTTCTAGCAACACCTGTTTCTTTCACTTTATTATAGACCATGTAAAAAGAATAGAATGTTTCAGTATATTGTCATATGATTTCTTTCTCCATTTCTTCCTCTGGAAGCATAGCTGAGTTTTATTTGTCGTTCCCTGTGTGAATCAACATAAACTTCTGGAAACAACCTAGAGGCCCTTCCACGGAAGAATGGATGAAGAAAGTGTGGAATATATACATTTTAGGGACTACTCAGTGGTAAAAAACAATGACTTCTTGAATTTTGCATGCAAATGGATGGAAATAGAAAACATTATTCTGAGTGAGGTAACCCAGACCAAAAAGATGAACATGGGATGTACTCACTCATAATTGGTTTTTAGCCATAAATATAGGACATTGAGCCTATAGTTCACAATCCTAGAGAAGCTAAATAAGAAGGTGAACCCAAAGAAAAACATATAGTTATCCTCCTGGATATTGGAAGTAGACAAGATTGCTGGGCAAAAATTGGGAACTGGGTGTGGGGTGAGATGGGGGAAAGGGGAGATGGGAAGAGACAAGTGAGAAGGGGAGGATAGGGAGAGCTTGGGGGAATGGGATGGTTGGGATAATGGAAGGATGGATATGGGAGCAGGGAAGTATATATGTTATTTAAGGGAGCCATTTTAGGGTTGGCAAGAGCCTTGACTCTAGAGGGGTTCCCAGGGGTCCAGAGAGATGTACCCAAGTAGGTCCTTGGGCAGCTGAGGAAAGAGAGCCTGAACTGGCCCGATCCTATAGCTACACTAATGAATATCTTGCATATCACCATAGAACCTTCATCTGGCGATGGATGGAGATAAAAAAGTTTATTTTAAAAAATAAAATGATATTAGATTATCAGTAGGAAACTCCCCTCATACTTGATGTGTATGCTATGAATATGTTTTATTGTCATTGGTTAATAAAGAAGCTGCTTTTGGCCAATCACAAAAGAGAATATAGTCAGGCTGGAAAAGATATATAGATTGAGTAGGCAGAGTCAGGGAGAAGCCATGACAGACACCAAAATTTTGCCTGGTAAGCCACAGACATGTGGCAGTATACAGATTAATGGAAATGGATTAATTTAAGATATAAGAGCTAGCTAGAAAGACTCTTAAGCTAATGGCTAAATAGTATTGCAAATAATATGGTTTCTGTGTGTTTATTTCAGGACTAGGCAGCCAGGAAATGAATGAGTGACCTCTGCCAATACATACTATTTTCAAAATTTTTCTGACTTGACCAAATTGAACCTCCATGTTTTAGTTTTCCATTACCGTGAAGAGTCACCATGACTAAAGGGGCTTAAAAAAAACGAAGCATTTATCTGGGCCCTTGCTTACAATTTTAGAGGGCAAGACCATGAACATCATGGTGTGGAAAATGGCTACAGACAGGCAGGCATGGAGCAAAAATATTGAGGGTGGTTGGCTGTAGGGATAAGTCCCGCCCCTAAGGGGGCGTGTTCGCCTCAGGCTAATGTTTGCCTATAAATTTGGCCAGTGTGCTCCAGCCACTGCCTCTGCCTCCTGGCACCCAACGTGGGGCAACTGAATCCACTGAAAGCCTGAGAAAGCTTGGGAAAGAGTAATGAATGTTTTCTTGGTAGCAACAATTTCTCGAGTCTACTCTGCTTGCTAGAGGCAAACAAGCGCTCTCATCTAAGAGAGGCTTTCCTGACTCAGCTTTAGCTGAAAAACCCTGCAGCTCATTAAGAGGTCCTGCCACGAAACACTGAAACGGTGTTGAAGAAAAGTTGAACGCATGCTTTTCGGTTTTCAGCCGTAGCAGGAAAAAAGCTGCGCTGTTTAAAAATGCCAGCTTTCTGGGCTGTCCTGCCAGGGCAAACTCTGACTCTTTTACACAGGTGGTTCATGTGGTTTGCAAGCTTTTTAATTCTGGACAGGAGATTCAGACATTGCAGAAGGCAATGGTGAATAGAATTGAAAAGATTGAGGAATTTCTAAATTTTGATGAAGAAGAGCAAAGGGTAGAAAGGCAAATTTTAACTACATCTGTGGGTAAATCTCTCCGGGACATTTTCCACAAAGCTCTACCTACAGCTCTACCTGCCTTTCCAGTAATAACAACAGAGAAGGTGATTGGTTCTAGAAACCCTAGGGGCATCAAGGAGGATACTTGGGAGCCTGTCTGTATGAATGACCTCAAGGAAATTAAACAGGCTGTCATGACTTTTGGGAAGCAAGCCTCTTTTGTTAAAGAGATGCTAAGATCTTGGGCCACGACAAGCAGAGCAACCCCCTCAGACTGGCTCCAGCTGAGCTCTGCGGTACTTGAGAGTGAACCGCAATTGAAATGGAAATGCTTATTCAGGCAAGAGGCTAAACTTTTAGAACATCAGGAAAAAGCAAAGGGAATTGACATTTCCATAGATAAAATTCTAGGTGAAGGGCTCTTTTCCGACCCTCAGGAACAAGCTAATTTGGATGAAAACACACTCTCCATGTGTACTACAGCAGTTGGCCAGGGCTTATGAAACTTCTAAGCCTATTCCTGGTGATATACCTTCTGCAACATAGCCAAAACTCATAACCAAAATAGTCCTTCACAAAACAGTCAACCACCTTGGGATCAAGCTTCAGATATATGACCTATGGGGACAATTCTCTGATTTCCATGGAAGTTTTTGGTAGTAGTGGGTTTCAGCTCAGATAATATGTTATTCTCTGTATTCGTTTTTCTGTATCAATTTTGGTGACAATAGTTAACTTTTCAGTCTTCCATAGTTGATTAAAGCTGTTCAATTTCAAACTGCTAAGTTATTTTCTTGTTGTTTTTGAGTCTGAATGGTGAATTTTAGCTTCTTTATGTGTTAGATCCAAAGTCATAGAAAATTTAACCTTCATGGTGATTCTATAAATTAGGTACCAGCTTTATGATTTTCTCATGGGCAAGCAACTGAGTCAAAGTATAAATGTGTGGCTTTTGGAAAATTTTAGTTACTGATATTAGATATAGGAGTAGGGACTGTATCTAATTAGATCCAAATTCTGTATTTCAAAATTACTACACTCAGTATCTGACAAGGCTCAAAAGTATGGGTCCATTCTACCTTGACTAAATGTCAGAGAATCGGAAGTTACTTCTGTTCCTTAGAGATGGCTCAGCAGTTAAGAGTATTGCCTGCTCTTCCAATCGTCCTGAGTTCAATTCCCAGCAACCACATGGTGGCTCACAACCATCTGTAATAAGGTCTGATGCCCTCTTCTGGCATGCAGGCATACACACAGATAGAATATTGTATACATAACAAGTGAATAAATAAATATTTTTAAAAAAAGTATATTGTCAACAGTTCAAATAACAAATGAGAGAATTCTGTTATGTCAAGGTTATTATCAATAGGTGGTGCTAATATCCAGACCTGACATTTCAGGTATTAATAAGTAGATCTGTTTCTACCTCAAACAAAAATCTAAAGATCCAACCAGGTTCCTACTTCCTTAGGGAGATAACTACAGATTCCACCCAGGGAGTGGTTTGCCTACAGAATGTTTTGGTCTAGAGTGCAAACATTACCTGTTTTGTTTTGGCAAAAGAATGTTAAACTAAGAATGTAGCCTGTATTCCTTGAACTGGTCTATTCATTGCTTGTATCCAGTTATTATAGTTTTTATCTTACTCCTATCTTTTGGAGTCAGGGTATTTAAGTAAATGGGATTTAAATGAGGGCGAACTTTCAGTATTCACTGGAACTCCTTCTCAGTACTACCCTATGTTTCTATTTGTTATTTCTCTTGTATATATGCTCCTTTTGCCTAATAAGTCTAATCTTCCTTTGCCTATCAAGGAATGTACAAACCCACCATGGGTAAGAGCCACATAGAAGTTATCTTGAAAAGGTGCCATAAAACAAATACCTGGATGTTATTTGTTTAGAAAGAATACCCCTAAAGTCCAATTTGAAGTTCATTTTTACATTCTAACTTTCTTTCAAAGCTCTGTTCAAGGTTTATGTTTTTCAGAGTCTACAGACTTTTCCAGTATTTTAATTTGTGGCTGATAGGTTGCATCCAATGATGACTTTCATCCCTCCACTTTCTATTCTCTGGAAACTTTGATTAAATTAAGTAAAATGACAGAGAGAAATTATGGTTGCAATGCACTTAAAATCATCTATCATCTAACTATTAATCTGAGATTCCTAATATAATTGTATATGGATCCTTAAGAGTAAGCAAGAAAGCCATGCATAGAAAGATTGGAGTGTGAGTAAAATACAGGACATTACAATATTACTGGCTTTGAAAACAGAAGAACCATAAACTCCTTGAAGTTGAAAAATCCAGCTACAATATCCTCTCCAAGGCTCACAGAAGAAGAGATCCAGTTGAAGAGCAAATAATAGTGTGGGTAACAACCTTCTTGTTACAATATGCTTTTGCTCTTGAGCTCATCGCAGCTATGATTACCTGTATTTATACTGAAGATTTGGTCAGTCAAAATCTTATCATTGAAGGGGCACATGGATCCTTGAATTCCCTAATAATTTATGCACTAAGATAACAGTTGATGGGAAGGGTCATTTTCCCCATTGCTATAGCCAATAGCAAGAAACACATCATGTAAATGACTCACATCCATGTTCCTGTAAATAGCCCTAGTGAAACTTGTTAGTTCAACTCAAATAAAAGGCATAAAACTCAAGGTGGACAGGGTTAGTTCAGGAGTGAAAAAAAAAGGCTACTAAGAGTGGGTGGGAAGTGGAGCCACAGAGGTTAGGTATAGAGTAAGGGACTAGCAATTACAGATATATCTCCCCAGGAAAGGGAACTAAAATGGAGTTATGGATGAATGGGGCAGAAGGGTAGGAACAGGCAGGACTAACTAAAAAGAAGAAGGAAGAAAGAGAAAAATTAGGGGATATAGGGAAAGAAAGTTAACTTTAAAAACTATTTGAAGAGTAATATGGAAACCTAATAGAGTAGAAGGTTCCAAAAATATGTACATATATGAACATGATCTAAATAAAATTACCAAAGGCTTACTCCAGGAGATGGAATCCATATTGTTTTGGTGACCAAGAATAAAAGATAAGATAGTTGAGAGAACAAGGGTAAAACCAAATACTACATACAAATCAAATTAAAAATTATCGATTACTCTTAATGACATATTTCTATATTCATGGATCAGTGCCTTACTCAGCCATTATCACAGAATCTTTTTCCTACAATAGATTATGTGTACAAATACATAGATACACACACAGACAATATGTGGAGAGCAGTAGTCCTCAGAACAATCAGCCTTAGATGGTTTTCATGCACCAAATCCCTTCCCTCAGAGGTCAGGGAACCTTGAGGGAAAGCAGGCAGAAAAGTAAAAGAGACAGAGGGGATGAAAAGCACCAAGAAAACAAGGTTCACTAAATCAACATTAAAGTTTATTTGGATTCATGGAGACTGAAATAGTATGTACAGGACCTGCACGGAAATGTAGCAGGTCATGTATGTATATATTATAACTTTCAGTTGAGTGGCGTTTTTGGGGACTCCTGAGTGTGTGAATGAATGAATATGTTTCTCATGCCTTCTTTTGGGCTCATTTCCTTGCTTATTTTTTCCACTTCAGGTGGATTATTTTGCTATACCTTATCTTTTATTTTATTATTATCCTCTTTAAACCCATTTTTATTCTAAGGACAGACAGAAAGGAAGTGCAGCTTGATGGCAAGGAAGATGGGGAGAAACTGAGAAGAGTAGAAGAAGGCAATACCATAATTAAGAAAATCCCTATTTTCATTAAAATGAAAAAAAAACTTAGAAGGGCAATTAGGGAGAGTAATGGAGTACAGTATGATTGAAACGTGATGGACTAAATCCACTTAAAAACCTGAGAGGGCTTTTTAAAAAGGGAGAGAGAGTTTAACACAGCTTTTTGCTGTTTGCTAGGACATCCCATAGAGAGATTTCCTGTTTCAGCAATAGCAGCACAAAAAGGCTGCATCATTTTAAAACGCAGCTTCTGGCGGCTGTGCCTCCAATGCACACTCTGGCTTTAAAGCATTTTAATGGCTTTTATGGGACTGGATGTTTGTGTTCCTGCTTGGAATCGGAAAGAAAGTACTCTGAGACCATGCCAATAGCTTAGCGCTACCCGCCTGCACCTGGGCAGATGGCAGGATCAGGCTTAGGCAGGCAGGAGAGCATGGCGGATTTCTGCCGCATACAGAGAGGGGTTTTCAGGCTGCACAGTGCTCTGCATGTCAAATTTGGCTGTAACTTAGATGAAAAGAGTTTCTGTGCTGCACGCTCAGTCTCAGGGTTAAAGTGCTGACTGTGCGGCTCCTACCTGGCGGCCCCAGAGCTAGTAGAAAATGGTGCAATTTTGACATTGGAGAGAGGTGGAGCCAACATTCAGAGCAGTCTGCCACTCTGCAGCTCAGAGGTGCAACTGATTCAGTCACAACCAGCTCCACAATATTGGACTGGGTGGGGCAAGCCCACAGTACCTATTTTTGACCTAGAAATATGACAGCTTATAAAACAGACTATGCAATAGGACAGATTCAGACATAAAAGACCTCTAAATGGGTCATACTGTTAGACATAATGTAGATTTGGGAGAAAGAAGAAAAAATATAGAAAATAAAGTTAATGCTTTAAAAAAAGGTAAAGTCTTTAAAGAGACAGAGTACAGATAGTTATAGATTAAAAGAAATAAAGAAAAATAAGCCATGTAAAAATAGAAAATTCACAGAGAGTTTGGATTCTGTATATTGTATTTTCTTTGAACTTTTTTACTGTAAATCAAGATGTGAGAGTTAGCAAGAGGCTAGAGCTAATGGGCCAGGCAGTGTTTAAATGAATACAGTTTCCATGTAATTATTCTGGGGCTAGCCATGTGGTAGGCGGGACGGACTAAAAGCAGTCCTGCTCGCCTCATCACTACATTAAAGGATGTGATTTGCTTCTCCCCAAATGTAACTGGCCCATTATGTTGAAAAATGATGTGAAAAGTTATTATGCCAGAAAGTCTTGCTTGAAGCTTCATGCTTGGTGGTATCAGGTAGGAGCACAGCTTTGTTTTTCCTTGTCTTTTCTCATAGCTCCATTGGGGACCAGCTGTGGAAAATATTAACACAAAAATTTTAAATGTCAGATTCCTTTTGAGGTATTAAAATGACAGCCATACTTTGGAATATTCTGCCAAAATACAACTGAAAATTGGCTCAATGAAAAAAAAATGCAATTTTCCTGGTTGCCGGGCAGTTATCTTTTTCATGTAGAATACTGTCTTTGGGGTATATTTTGAATTAAGAGAAAGTTGTTTCAACAAAACAATTACCAAGTATAACAGTTGTAGGAGCAGGGCCCCTTGTTTGTCCCAGCCACCCCTCTAGCTTACACCCAAAATAATCACACAGAAATTGTATTAATTCAGTTTCTGCCTGGCCCATTAGCTCTAGCCTCTTATTGGCTAACTCTCACATCTTGATTAAGCCATTTTTATTAAATCTGTGTATCACCATGTGACTGTGGCTTACCAGCATCAGTCTACCCTACATCCATCTCAGGCCAGAGATTTATGGCATCTGCCACTCTGCCTTCTTCCCATCATTCTGTTCTGTCTACTCTGCCCACCTAAGGGCTGCCCTATCAAAAAGACAAGGCAGTTTCTTTATTAAACAATGAAAGCAACACAAATACAGATGGACCTCCTACACCATTTCCCATTTTGTGTTTAAACAAAAAGGAAAGGCTTTTATTTGACATAGTAAAATTACATATAACAAAACAGTTGTTAAGCAAGAATTACAGTTATAATATTTATATCTGTTTTATCTTGTATCATAACTAAGGAAAACTATAATAATAATTTATGTTTTAACTCTATCAAAGACTCCAGAAGGATATAATATTACCTAAGAAAACAGGGACCTAAAAAAGGGGGGGAGGGATAATTGGAGTATGGGAAAACAGATTGTTAGTGTGTTATTGTTTTTAGACCATTATATTGGGATAGATTCTTGTATATTGATACAAAGTTAAATTTATTGAATATTGTATGCATGCATGCTTCTGCCTCTGTTTAAAACATTGCTTATGTATTGTATTGGTATATATATATATATATATATATATCATATTGTTCTGTACATTACTACCTCTGATCAAGATACTTATACATTTGAAAGTCATTGTTCTCATTTATTGCACAGTCATTTATTGTCTTAGTCTTTAAGTTAGATAGGTATTGAGAATTATAGATCAATTGTCATCTATGTTTGTTATATTTATAATTAGACTAATCAGGTTTTTAGATACCTAGAGATCATATTCAGTATAGATAGATAATCTCTAACCTCTTCAAAGTGCTGTAGAAAATGGCATTTAATCTAACTTAGAATTCCGTGATAGTGAGACACAATTGCTCCTGGAAACACGGATCTATTCCCAATAGAATTTTGAGCACCAAAGACACTCCACCTGGAGCTTTTCTTCTTGGCAGGACTGGCCTTTTGGCAAAGAAATGCCCATACCTCAACCACTGACAGAGATACATAGTACCCGTAAATGAGTAAAATAGGACTGTCATATCCTGCCAAGACAGGGTAAGATAGTTTTGAAAAGTTTCTTGCCTTAGAAAATGGTATGTCAGTTACCTTAGGCCTTAGCCAAAGTTGGTTGCTTCAACATTGCAAATGAGACTTTGGGTGATTTCCCAGGTAGCCAGTTGTCTCTGTCCTTTGTTGCACAGTTTGGAAGTTTCTCATTGCACTTCTTGTTCACTCAAGTAATGTTGTTTCCCTTCTCAGATCTTTGATGGAGTTGAAGATTAGATAGTTGTAGTTATCTTCCTCATGATTTAGTCAAGCTTAATTTCAATACAATAGTTAGACTCCTTAAAATAGAGTGTTTAGTAAAACTTTTGTTATGCGTTCCTTGCTTAATATTGTTTATTTTTGTAATTTTATATTTGGTATCTGTTCTTATTGCATATAGTTGGATTGGGTTTGGATCGATCTTGTTTAGACAAAAGGGGGAGATGATGGGGAAACTCTGTCAACCAATCACATCTAGTTAATGCATGGGCGTGGCTATCTGGGGCCCAGAAAGAAAGACTGGGAGGACCTAAATGCAAGCTCTCTCTGAGCGGTACCAGCTGGTAAGCTAGGAAGTCGGACCTCCCACTCTTGTAGTATTAGTTTTCCCCTTATAACCATTAAAATATAATTGTTATTCTTGAGCTGGCCTGGTTATTTAATGGATCCATCTAATTCACAACATATAAGTAACTATTTGTCAGAATTTTAAGTTTCTTTTACAATGCTGATTTTCTGTGCAATCTAATCTGTAGTTGCCATGATGTTAATTGTCTTATAATAACCTCGATGAACGTCTGAAGGGACCTAGTTATGATGTCCTTATAATGAGAGAATAGAATGAGGATATGCATAAAAATACAAGCCAAAAAGAAACCCATTTTGGTGTCATCTTAAATGTGACAATGAATATGATGGTGGAACTATTACAGTGCCATCTTTGGAGGACCCACATTGAGAGTTATGACTATAAAAACATACAAATTTATATTGCACTACATATGTGAGAATTATATCATGTAACGAAAAAACAAGCAAATAGTGGTTCATATATCAATCATGTGCTACAGAAATGCCTAAGGTAGACTTACTCTAATGGTGTTAGTCAGATTCACTTAAAACAAGACATATTTCACAGAGAGTGCAGTGCGAGTTGATCAGCATTACTACCAAGCTCAATTACTTGATAACATGGGTTGATAAATGCCTTAATGTGGCATATCTCTGTTCGACACAGACAATATGTGAAGGTCAAAGTCCCTTCTTTCAGCATTAAAGATGAAGAAATAATTTCAGCATTGAGATTTTGTATTAGTACATCAATTAACATAATGCTATTTCCTATCTCTTTTTTGATCTGTCCTTAACAACCGTTTCTTTCATATGGATAATGCATAAGTTTATTTAAACATTTCAAATGTTTAATTTCAAATGTTAAATGTTCATTTAAACATTTTAAATGAGGCTGCATAGTGAATAAAGGAAAACACTGTGGTTAATCTGGAGTTAAAATACTGTTTCAAAACCTATGAAGTTTCAAGACTTGAGAGGTTAGTCATGTCATTGTTGGCAAATAAGAGCAGCTATAATACTAGTAAAAGAAGGTCTGGTTAGTGATGAGTCAGAGGTCATGTAAGAAATAAAATCAAATAAAAATCAATCCCATAGGTCAAGGTAATCAATAGCCACATATACAGTCAACAGTTCAGAAATTATAAAGGGATTAAGGAACAGAACAAAGTAAATGATTCATTGCCCACACAAACAATAAACAAAAAGACTATGTAAAATTAAGGATAAAGGCATATCCAGCCATTATAACATTACAAATAGTACTGAATGGCAGGAATAGTTGTTATTATTGAATACTGGTTAAGCGCTCCATATCCATCTTATCTACTTTTCTCACATGCCCTCAAGGTAGGATTTTATATCTATTTGAGGATTTTGTATCTATTTTAGAGATAAGGAAATGGAAGCTGTGATAGTTCACTCCAACAATCTTTGCCAAATACCATAAACTGAGGAGTGTTAACAACAGAAATTTATTTCTCATATTTCTGGAGGCTCAGAGGGTCTAAGATCAAGATGTCGACCTGAATATGGCTCACACTATTTCTCTTCTGCTTCAAGTAAAGTGTTTTCTGCCTCTTCTGCTTCAAGTAAAATGCTTTGTGGCAAGTATTGCCCCTGCTCATGCTTTATGACTTTAGGCCAACAACTAAGTGAAACAAAGCCAGCCTATCACAGGCTTCTTCATCAGTTGTAACTGCATAGCATCCAAAAACCTATGAAAAAATCCTTTACTTCATATCACTCAGGGAGGATATTTTCTTGGCTCTATTTAAAATTTTACACTCTGCATAGTCAATTTCTTCTGGACACCTCAGCAGATCTTTTTGTGCCACTTAAATTTTGAAGACTAACACAGGAAGACAGAATTAACAGGTTATTTTGTTCTTTCCTTATTTAATGACCCTTGTCAATCATTTATTGTCTGTTTTGGCAGCCATGAACTCCATTGACTGCACCCACTCCAGGTTCATGAGACTATAATCAAGTTCAGCAGAATGGCATCCTTTCTTAGTAGCTTATACTTATGCAGGTGCTTAAAACTTAACCTCCCTGTTGGTGCCATATGCAAATCAGCAAATCACTTCAAGGGAAACTAGGTAAAATACTTTGCATGAACAGAATATATTACTCTTTTTCTTAAAATTTCCTTTTAATTTATGTGTTTTGTAATTTTCCCCCTAGGGATAGTGGTCAAAGTCTAACACATAGTAGGCAAATTAACAAGCCTTAATTCTGGTTATTAAATTTTTATCATTCAAAGACTTGAGAATTGGCTCAGTTGTACATGTTAAAACTATGTATTGCTCTTTAAGAATACCCAAGTTTGGTTACCAGCACCCATTTTGGTTGGTTCCTAATCACCTATAGATCTAGCTCCAGGGCATTTGATGCCCAGTTCTAACACTAATGTACACAAGCCACTACTTGTCCATATGCAAATAATTTAAATATAAGCAAAACTAAAACTTTAAATAATACTATCATCCTCAGTACCTCCTTTTATTCTTTACCTTTAAAATAATTTCAGCATTTCTAATTGCTCTCTTTCTTTTTTCTTCAAGAATTTGCACAGATAACCTTTATCTATCTTTAGCAATTATTCCTTTTTAGAATCCCCTGGCAGAAAGGAACTTCACTGCTACTGTATCAATAGCACTTCACCAGATTCCTTGCCATTTATGTCACTGCTATTGTTATTAACTGTTAGAATTCCAGTATCTCTCACAAAAATATGAGTTACTAGCAAATGAATATGATAACTGATGAAATTGCATCCCTGATCCCACTCATCCATTGTGGCATGAAGTAGACACTCATCACATGTGTCTACAAGAAAATGTGAATTGTTCATACCATTATATTAAATGCTTGCTCACTGCCATCCGCAGTTCTAAAATTATTTTTGAGGTGGATAATCATACTTGCCAGATATTTTTAAATTACAAGGGTATGTGAAAGAATCAACACCTAAAATTATTTTTTTTTTCAGTACTGGGATTCTAACACTAGACTTGGGTATATGAGGCAAGTAATGAGCCTCTAGGCACTATGTGCAGCCTTGAGTTTTTGATAGAGTTAGAGTCCTATTCTGTAACCCAATTTTTTTTTTGAACTCATAATACTCCTTCTTCAGTTTCTTGAGAACTATAATTAAAGGCCAGTGTCGCCATTTCAGACATTGAAACTAGTATTCAAACCTGTTTAATATCTGTGATCTTCATTGTGGTTTATAGAGTTTTGAAATTAATTTACACAAAATGGAATTTAAGATGAACTGTAAGGTTTTGAGAAAAGAATAATAATTAAATGACAAATTTCCTGGTATGATACATAAAAGAAAAAACATGGGAGAATCATATAATCATAGATGTTAGCTACCTACTACTTCCTTGAGGAAGTTTTGTGGTCTCTCTCCTTTCTCTGTATCCCTAAAATAATAGATGGGACATTCGAGTCAGGTAACTATGAAAATGAGCATCTCAGTCAATTATTTGACACTTTTGTCAAACCAACCCAATGGATCTGGCTACTGAGAAATGTCTAGATGACTGACTATAATTTTTACTTTATATCCATACATTTTGATGCCATGTGTACACAGACTATTGATCACAAAAAAATGTGATTTTTGAGCATTAACATAAGGTCTTTACTAAGAGTTATAAATGGTATGACTTTCATTTTCTTAGGCAAAAACTTGAATTTTTGCATGTTTCTAGAACTGGCCAAACTTTGGTAAGTCCAAAACATCATATGTACAAAAAATAGCAACTTTCTGATTTAAAATGAAATCTTGTTTACTAAAAATACTTGGGTGAACCATCAGACTATATATCTCCTTGCTTATAGCCTTGTCACATACATATTGCCAATTGCTGAGCCTGCCCAAACATATAAAATACAGTGTGTTATACAAAGATCTCTGCAAAGACTAAGACATATTCCAATTAGGATTATATGACTTTTACATGAAACAAGAAGAATCTATAATAATCTTAGGTTTATAAAAAATTCTGCTAACACATTCTAAAACATTTACTCCTATTTTTCATATTATAAGTAAAGATAGTGAAACATTTTTGAAAAAAAACCTTTGAGGTATTCATGAGAGTGGAGACTTTTACAAACTAACATGCTGTCTATATTTAATACATGTAAATTTATAAGAGCAACAACCCTTCTGATTTATTTTTAGTTCTTGGAACCAATCACATAACCTGTGATAAATCTGTTTTCCAATTTTGTAACCTTTCCTGGGGCTGAACTTAATGTTAAAGTATTTACAGTAAGACTGACCAAATCTGTCACACAGGCACTAGTAATAGCTGTGTATAATGAAATCTGCTCATTCAAGTGCTTAGGTGTATAAATCCCTCTTTAATCATATGAAAAAATCATCTCATAATTTACACTGTATGTACAATATACCATTATAGATTAATTTCATAATTTTATTTTGTTTAACGGTCCTTTGTTCCCTGCTATTAGGTATCTACCTAGTGGAAATCTAATATATGATTTAATCTGCAAACCATCATTTTATAAACATTTGACATATGCCAGCTCTAATAATTATGGAGCTGTCCAATCTACATCAATTGATGGTGTGTAGGCAGAAGCAGCCATGTTTACTGTTATTATTTACATTATAATTTAATTTATTATTTACATTATAATTTAATCTCTGCTTTTATTTTGATTGGATTCCAAATTATTTATTTGATTATCTTCACACCATTGAATAATAGCTATTCTTCCTTTCATTATCTTTCCAGCACCCATAAAGCTGAAGCTGATATCCTTTACACATTTAACTTTTTAAGTTGAAATTTATTTTGATCCTCACTGTTAAGAACTGAACTCAGAGGTGGGGAAGGTAAACTCACACACACACACACACACACACACACACACACACACACACACACACACACACACATAAAAAAACACTTAGTATGTCATTGTAACCTATGGTCATAAATGACTTGAACTTTTATCAGAGTTTTCTGAGAAGAACGTTCACTGGAAACCCTCAGTGAAATGTATTGTGAGACAAAAAAGAAGAGAAAAAAAAAAAAGACAGGTTCAAAAAGCTAAATGTTTGCCCACTGTTTCCTATATATCCATATCCTGCTCTTGAAAATTCATGCATTTTAATGCTCATCATTACCTTAAGCTTATTTTTATGTGTCAGGTTATTAAGTATATAGCGCATTTTACTGAATTCATGCAGAAATGGAGGTCATTATAGATTGAATATCCAATAATATTTTGGATATTTAGCCTAGATGAATTATTTTACATATTCCATTGTCATATAGAAAAGTGAAAATTAGATGCATTAGTCCTTTAAGCAGTTAAAGCTTCTTGTATGCCCTACAAATTTTGTTTATAACATAGAAATTTCAGTAATTTGGGTGTTGATGTGGGAATGTCATATCAATCTGTTGATTTCATTGGTTAAGCAATAAAGAAACTGCTTGGCCCTCATAGGTTAAAACATAGGTGGGAGGAGTAAACAGAACAGAATGCTGGGAGAAAGAAGTCAGTGAGTCGCTGTGATTCTTCCACTCCAGGCAGATGCAGGTTAAGATCATTCCTGGTAAGCCAGCTCTTGGACTACATAGATTATTAGAAATGGGCTAGTCCAGGTGCTAGAGTTAGCCGAGAAAAGGCTAGATATAATGGGCCAAGCGGTGTTTAAAAGAATACAGTTTCCATGTAATTATGTCGGGGCATAAGCTAGAGCTAGCCATGTGGGCAGCCGGGTGGCGGGGAAGAAGCCCCGCCACTCCTATTACTACAGGGTGTGGTTACCTACTTTTAGGAAAAGGTAGAATTGTAAGAGATCTCAACATATGAAATAACAAAAGTTAGAAATTTGCTCTAAGAACAATTGAACAATGAGACAAATCTTAGATGACTAACCAAGAAACAAAATAGCAAGTCTCTTAAGTATGGTTATTTTTTCTACGTGGATTTATTGTGCTTATGGAGATACTCTCTGGGTCATAGGAGTCAGTGGATTCTACTTTTAATAATTATGTCTTAAATAATGCCCATACACAAGGCACACATAGACACTTGTACATATACACAGAGTTCTGGCTGACCATTACTTATTGATACACTGGAGCAGTGTGCTCAAGATAAACATGGTAGATAATGGCTGTGTTTCTTCAATTGCTATCTTTTAGCGCTACATCTAAAGCTGATGTATTGAGCTACCAAAGTAGAATGTTTATCATGATCCAGCCCACGGACATCTTGGTTACACTAGTGGTTAGCAAAGTACTTCATGATCTTTATGTCTAAATGATGCCTGACAGCTCAGGTTTCACTATCATCCTAGGAAGTAACTTCTTCCTACTATTTCTTTGACCTTGGATGATAAGAGGACACAAAGGGGAGTCTAACAACCTTCTGCATCTAAAAGAAAATGACATCTTTAAAATATGATCTCATCTCTTTCTACAGAAAATAGAGTCATTATCCTCCCTTCTCCTCCCTTCAGCTTCTCCATTTTCTGCCCTTCAATATGTGAGGCCACCCATGACAGGAAAAATTTAGTGCAGGTAAACCCAACTCACTGTAGGAATGGTCGCAGAAAAGACAAAAGAAGCTGAATAAATCTGCTGTCACTTGTACATTCAAGCTAAATCACCCAAGAGTAAGGAAATCAAGCATAGTGCATTCCTACAAAAGTTAACAATGAGGGATGAGTCTGATCAATGGACAGGAGGGCAAAAGAGGAAGTGACTTGTAGGTGACAATTTACCCAGAGAAACAGCTATTAAAAGTTAACAGTAGAATAAACAAAAAGAAACGGAAATTTCCTCTCAACTTAATCTAAACTGAGTTAGTTTATGAGGAAAAATGTTTGAGGAGAGATGAAGCCTGGCCAACAGTGGTCAGCAGTCAGGCACCTTACATTTGCAGCTCTTCTACAGATTATAGTAAATTTATCTGTCACTTATTCCTTAACAAAGATAACGGCAACTGGCCATCTTCTTTTCCCAATGACATTTTAAAGATGTGAGTTAATGTACAACACATGTTTGATATCCTACAGAGAAAAATCTCAAAATTAAATATTGATTTATTGGTATATTACAGCATCCATTTTCAAGAAATTCTTTTAAATTTTTCTTTTATTGAATATAGATTTTTTCATACTCTATATTCTGATTATCGTTGCCCCTACCACAGGCCCTGAGAGATCCTCCCCACCTCCCCTCCCATCTGGATTCATACCCTTTCTGTCTCTTCTTAGAAAACAAAGAGGCATCTAAAGAATAATAATAAAATAAGATAAAACAAAAACAAAAACATAGAACAAAGAAAACAGAATAATTAGAGCCAAAGAAACAGCATAAAAAACACATGTGGATTTCAAAACACAGATGTTCACAGACACAGAAATGCTATAAAAAGGCAAAACCAGAAGCCATAATATATAATGAAAGTACCTGCAATGGAAAAAGATGAGAAGACTAACTCTTGGGTTAGGTATGAATGTTATATCCATTTCTCTCAGTTCTGGAAACATCTAGTTTGAACATGTGTGAACCCTGAACATACTGTCATGGTCTCTTGGGTGTGTCAAGAAGTCCTTGTTTTGTTGATGCTTTTTAACACATCTGGCTCTTGCACTATTTGCCTCCTCTTCCACAGGATTCTCTGAGCACCAATGGGTGAGGTTTGAAACAATTACTAAATATACTATTTTGTATTTGTTGTTATAGTGACAGAAGAGTAAATAAACATAGATTGGTATATTTATGGGGCTGACAGTTTTGAGTCAAGGGCACTCACAAACAATAAATATTTTTAATATAGGCAACATACAGACCAATACACGTAAAATAAAATTGTATTCTGTGGCCCTGTGTGAGGAACAATTATTTTCTTCCAAGAAGAAAGAAGATTTTAGAAATATCACTTTGAACTTGAAGTTTACTGATAGTGTAATTATGGAGAAAGGTTTCAGAGAAAAAAACTAAAGTCAAAAAAGTAGTATGAGTTTGGAGAAATATTAAATAATATATTTTGGTCATAACAAAGAATACATGCATATATAAACAACAAAAATAAAATTAGGAATATAATTTAGATTCAGAATAAAATAATTTCTGTATTAAGGTAATAATGTTGGACTTCCTTTGATCAAAGAAAAGATACTAAAAGATCTTATAGCACTGGGCAAATGGTCAGTTTTTAGTTTATATAACAAGTTAACAGATTGGAATAGGGTAGGAAGAAGGTGTCTGAAGTACTGAATAAGACCACATGTGACATATTGAAAAGCTGAGAAAAATCAAGTGAAAGAAAAGAGAGAATTTATAAACAGAATTAATAATGCTAATTATGATAAAATAAGGCATGTCTTTGAAACAGAAAGGGCTTATATGGGAGACTTTGGAGGAAGACAAAAAGGGAGGAGAAATGACATAGTTTATTTACATTATAATCTCAAAAAATAAAAGCAACAATAAAAATAATACTGACTAGTTGTCTTATTTGGGGAAGATTTCTAATCTTAAGAATGACTGTAAAGAATGACTTCTGAACTGAATTGATCAATCTTGAATATTTGGAAGGAGAAACTAAGAGGAGAACAAAGCACTAAAGTTAAAAATGATAATCCAAGTTATATTTGTTTGAATTTTATAAATAAATATTTATCTATGTTAACAAATTCAAATGGTCATTCAACATTCAGAACTGTGATGCTGCTAGCTGAAGTAAAATTATTTCTGAAAATATAAATTAGGAGAAATTATGTGCACACGGTTGAAATTTGAAATCATCAATATGAATTCCTGTGGAGATTATTAAAACTGAATCAAACAGCCCCAACTTTAGGTAGTAATTCTAATATAGAACACAGGAAAAATACATGAGATCATCAGGAAAAGGCAGAAGTACCTAAAAGGCAGATGAACCATATAAGCCAAGAAAGCAGGGAATTATAGCAAAGGTCAGTAGAAGGAGTTATAGTAGATGCTATGGAGAACAGAAGCCGACTTACAGCTAAAAAAAGATGGCCACTAACAATCGAAAGAAAAACAATGAGCTTCAGAAACTGTTTTTATGGAAGAATGAGGAGAACTTGCTGGACTTCAAGTAGGCTAAAATGCAAGTGGATATAAATAGGAAAAAATACTATTATGTTGTGTATTTTAGAAAATTAGGCTATAGTTATCATTTGTGCTTCTCTTTCCTCCCTCTAAACCCTCCCAAGTACTACTTTTTCATCCATCTTTTTCAAATCTATGGGCTCTTTTTCTGTAATTATTTCTCTCTCTCTCTCTCTCTCTCTCTCTCTCTCTCTCTCTCTCTCTCTCTCTCTCTCTCTCTCTCCCTCCCTCCCTCCCTCCCTCCCTCCCTCCCTTCCTCCCCCCCCTCTCATTTCCTAAATATATAAACTTCCTGCTCACTTTGTGCCACATTACTTTTCTGTATATGATTTTAGGTGTTTGCTATTGGATAACCAATTTACCTCTTCTCTAGGAAAGACTTTCTTTCACTCTCGCATTCCCAAATTGTTTGCAGTTCTTTGTTGAGGGCAAATAGCCTTCAAGCTTCTCCATCCACATTAGGACGTCTATTGGTGACATCCTTGTTCAGCTCCTGTTTAGGCAGTCATATTGTTGAGACTTTATTGGTATAGAATCCAATATTTCTATGAGAAACAATCTCACAGAAAATTTCCTGGTTCTCCAGCTCTGAAAAATTTTCTGTTCATTCTTTGTCAATTATCCTTGACTTTTAGGTTTGGAGGTTGTTTTGTGGTTCTATCAATTAGAATTGGGCCCCACAACTCAGCATGTTTATCAGCTGTGGTTTTCTGTAATTGTGTCCATCAGTTGCAAAAAGAATTTTTCTTGATGAGAGTTTAGAATTACATTAGTTTCTGAAGACTTAAAGGAAGGAAAGTCACTTGAGAGAGAACATGGCATGTGGTATTTGCCTTTCTAGGTCTGGTTACCTCAGTCAATATGATATTTTCAAATTTAATTCATTTACCTGGCAATATTCTGTATATGTTATGTTTAAAGATGACTGCAGTTAAGGAAGACTACATATATAAACATTTTCATTAAATAGCACTTCACACAGAAAATGTTATTTGAATAATTACTGCATTATTTGTTTTATCTTTCCAAAGCCAAGGATACAGGTGAGCATTGGAAAGTACAAAATATTCAAGAGTGAAGCATATAGTTCAACAGTAGTACAAGAAGGGAATCAGATTGGCCTTGCAAGAGAAGATGGACATGTTTCATGCTTTCCTTGTAGACAAAACTAAAGGAAAAATTAAGATAAGGAGAAAATCAAAGAAAGTTTAAGGTGGAGATTGGGTTGTCAATGGGGTTCATTTAGGATGGTCTTCTCTCTATAAATAAGAAATGAACTTAACCACTAAACACAGAGCTACAATTACAGCCAATGACTTAAGTAGGGAGGAAATGATTTAGAATAACTGTTCTAGATATTACAGAATTACATTATGAAAAGATAAGTGAAAGAACTGTTGAGCAGCAGCCAAGAACCAAATATAGGAAACCTAATCATTACAGTTTCTTGATTTCATGAGTTATTTCTCAGCAGCCTAAACAAAGATGTGAAAAACTGACATTTGCAATTGATTAAAGATTTTGGATGGGATGCTACACGTAAGTAGAAACCAAGGGGACTAGACATTCTGAGATTCTATGTAAAATGTCATATAAATGTTTGTTCATGGATTCTAGAATAAATATAAAAGCAAATAAAACCAGAAATGAAGTATTACATGGGGGAAATATAAAGAAGATAAAGGACATAGAGTCTTAACGATGCTGAATGTGAATTTAGTAAATATGAGAAAGTGAAATTTGAATAGGTCTTAATTTTGCATTTTTTGTTTTGTTTTTCGAGACAGGGTTTCTCTGTAGCCTTGGAGCCTGTCCTGGAAGTAGATCTTATAGGCCAGGATGGTCTAGAACTCACAGAGATCCACCTGCCTCTGCTTCCCAAGTGCTGGGATTAAAGACATGCGGCACCACCGCCTGCCAAATAGGTCTTAATTTAAAGTACAAAAGTGCTGAACTTATTTAAAATACATGTCATAAGTTTTAAGCACATGAAACTATTATTACCCTTTCAAAATGCAACATTTCTTAGCTATAAGTCCAGGAAAGCTACAGACTTGAAATTTATACTCAGACAAGTAACAGAGTTAAAGAAAGAAATAATTTATGGAGATTTACAATCTATTAAACACTCCCCAAATCTCACACATTTTAAAAAACAAATTAATATATACATTTGTCCAAAGCCTTAGATTTGAAAAATAAATATATCAATTTTATGCAGGATAAAAGATGGAGACACCACCTTTCCAGATTTCTAACTATATTATAAATCTATTGAAATTAAAGTTTGTATTATAGCAGCATAAAATGTACATAGACCAATAGAGCAGAAAACATACAAATAAATCTACATATATATCTTCTTACAGACACAGTAGAAAAAAGATTTTTTTAATAATGTATGTAGGAAAAACTGGATATATCATCGCAAAAGGGTGGCGTTGAACACTCATGTTACATAAACTTAATGGATTGTCATTGTCATGTGATATGGGCATTATTAATTATATCCTGGGATGTATGTGGCCCATTCAACACAGGTTAGAGATTCTGTGATTGAAGACTTAAATATAACAACCATAAAGCTTATGGAAGAAAATATATCTCACCAAACAAAACAAAATTTAAAAATATTTGTGAAGTATAAAAATGAGTGCTATATAGATGTTATATAAAATAACATGAATTTTCTCAAAGAAATTATGTATTTATTTGCTCATTAAACCATCATTCAGAATATCTGAGATACAGTAAATAAAACCTAGGTACATAAATGGGTGAGTCAATAAAATATGATCTATAGATTCAGTGGGATATTATTCAATTCAAAAAATGAAAGCAGATTCTATTTGTGAGACATGATGAATTGAAAACATACTATGCAAAATGAAATGTAAATGGAAAAAGCAAAATACTACATGATGAGTCATGCATAAATATAAAATATCTTGAAATGGAAAAATAAAATCTTTCCCAAGGAAGTTGGGGATAGTAAGTATAAAGTTAAAGTTATGTCCACACTGTATATGTTTTAAAGATCTGTTTATCTGTTCTAGTACATATTGCCTATAGCTACCATGAAACAAACTATTTTGAACTAAAATTTTGTTGCGTATCAATTTAATATTAAATGTTCAAATCACATGCATTTATTTATGTCCTTCAAAGTATACACAAAACACACACACAACACACATACACATGCACAATGCACACATACATACACTACCTAAAGAAAAGAACACCGACAAGAACAGCAAATATAAACAAAATCCAAAAGACACAGGGAAACATTTCAAGATGCTTGATATATTTTTTTTCTTTATTGGTTGTAGCAAAAACGCAAATGTACTTTTATTTTCAAACATCACATTGGGTCAAGTTTTGTCAATATTTTAAAAACTAGGTAGAAGTAAAAGAAATGTATAACTTGATAGAAATACCATAAGTAAAGAATGGATGACATTAAAAATAATTCATTTTGGCAAAAACTGATTATACACAGTCTAATGAAGCAAGCAAGTTGTCTGTTTCACATGCCCATGGTTTATGCAGTGACTGAAGATCATTTGCTTAGAGAGCATGTTTTCTTGCTTAGGTTAGTTATACTTGGTACCTAATGGTACATATGAGTGAATTTTGCTCTGTTTGCAGCTCGTGGAGATGGATACTGGTTCATCAAACATACCAAATAAGTAAAACTCCTGAGATTCTCTTGAACTTTGAAAATAGATTTAAATTTAGGCTTAGGTATCACTTTCATTTTTTTTATGTTACTCAATCTCTACAGCCCCAGAAATAAGAGGGGATTGAAAAGACTTTGAAGAACAGTATTTTATAAACTGAGCTGTACTGTCTGTCAACATGATAGCATAACGGAAAAAGCAAATATTCCTGGATAGTTTTCAGCTGACCTTGCACATTGGAGATAGAACATGCTGATTGATTTGATAAAATGATGTGATCAAAAAATCCTAAATCTAATACCCTTGATGACGGTATACACAGTGAGACTTTTAACTCTTTTTCCACACACTATTATTGTTGGTTTAATTTGAAGCCGTGTTTTCATGGAATTACTATAAATAAAATGAATACATATGTACTAATTATCACAAATAAAATTGGTTCAATTGTAACTTTGTTGTTTTTAATTAGAAGGAATCACAACAATTCTACTCTATCTTAAGCTTCTGAAGTAACATCTCTGACACAATTAACTGGTCAATTCATTCATTCAGTCATTACAGTTAAAATATTGTTTTAATGATACTTTCTTTGCATAGTTAGCTGACTAGAGTTACTAAATCAATTGCTATTTTCACATTGCTTGGACAAATCTGTAATGATTATCTAGGTCAAACAGTCAAACTATGCTGGTATTTATGTTAAAAACATTATGTAACAGAAGAAGCTAGATAAACAAATTAAATCCTTAAATATATCGTCATAGGACCAGCCTTTGTTTTAGAACATTCTATTTTAATTCATTACCATCTTTAACTTTTGTAAGTCTGCATTTTTTCAACCATACATTTGGCAGCTAACAGACGTGTAATATTTTATGAGCATTTACACACTCATAAATTATGGATATTAAGCACATGTAATGAGGCCAAATTACAGAAAGCCAAAGAACCACAATTTGCATATGTATTGAAAGTCTGTATACCAATGGTAAAAAGCAAAGTTATTAGATAAGTTATTTGCACACATGAAAGATTTATCTTAAACTTAGGAATGAAGCAGAACATTTATTGATTCTGGTGACTGTTCCATTCATTAAATGCCTCCTAAATGGTCTCTGTTCTGGTTGCAAAGTCATCATGTGCCATTAAGCATTATGGAAAATGTCAGCGTGTCATGACTCAACAACATTAAAAATGCTAAAATCCAGGACAAATGGAAAGATAAATTCAGAAGAAAAAAGGCATTAGAATTTTGAAATACTGATTTTAATGAACTTCAGTCAAATGACTTGAAGAAAATTTGTGTTTGTGTGCACTATGGTTGGAACATAGTCTATGACAACATAATTTCACTCTTTTTGAATGTGCCAATTCCCAAAAAAAAACCTTTGGAATACAAAGATGCTGAAATATTAATAATAGTATCCATTCAGGTCCATAATATGCATGAAACAGCTTCTGGAATTACCACAATTAATTATTTTCTGACTTTATTGTTGCCATGTATTACCTAATTCAAGTCATCCCTGAATGAGAACTGCAGTGGTAAGTATAACATGGCAATCTTCTAGTCTCCTTTGTTCTTTTTGAAATCTTCTATCCTCTCGAGCTCTTCTTTATACAATGTATTTGCTACTAGCTACATGTGTCTAGTTGTGCTAAATTTAAATAAACTTAAAAATTCAGTTACATAAGTTATACTATTACTACAAAATTTGTAATGAACAACTCTGCCATGGAATTTTCTCTTACATATTCCACTACTCAGAACCTCATACTCTCTGCAAATAGAGGGTGTTAACAAGTGCACAATACCATAACTATACGTGGCTTATTGGAATCCCAGATAGACTTTGAAACTCCTCTAGCAATGTGGATCATAAGCAATGTAAGTTCAGGTCCCCACAAATAGGTAGGGAATTATTTTGGGTGTTATTTCTATTTTTTTAAAGATTTATTTATTACGTATACAACATTCTGCCTCGATGTGTGCCCGCATGCCAGAAGAGGACGCCGGATCTCAGTACAGATGGTTGTGAGCCACCATGTGGTTTCTGGGAATTGAACTCAGGACCTCTGGAAGAGCAACCAGTGCTCTTAACCTCTGAGCCACCTCTCCAGCCCCCTTGGGTATTATTTCTAACACCACTCAAATCATATGCAAATAAGTACCTAGCACTGCAACATCTAACAAACATTTGTGCTTTTATCTTATTATCTATCTTGGTTCCATGAAATCTATTTATTTAAATGTATTTTCTTTTCTGTGTTTTTGGAATATAATGATGATTAAATATACATACATTTGTTATCACTGAGTTTATACTCTAGTAAGTGCTAACAACAAGATATCAACTTCTTACATAGGACATGTGATGCAATATTAAGACAGTAAATCGGGGCAAATAAGAAATTCAATATAGTTCAACATAGGCATGGAGCCACAAGAAGTTGTGTGAAACCAAAGAAATAATTTTGACACCCTTGTTATTATTTTTGCTATTAAAAGTAGTAAAAAACATGAGAGTTGAGATATATGCATTCATTAATAGTAAATATGATAGTGCAAATGTTCTTTCAGAAAGTATATCTAAGACTTAATGGCAAGACACTCCGCTGTCAGGCTTTGGATAAGCTACGTAGGGAATGTATTCTGAAAGTATAGTGGGAAGATGCTATGTCTGGCCTTTTCTTATTCTACCTGAAGAATAAATACAGTATTCTTTTGCATTATTTTGACATGTAGGAATACTGCCAAACAAGCTTCAAAAGAGATAACTATTATTCTTTGTCAAATTTATACCTTATTCCTATTATAGATGCTATGTTTTCTCTAATTCCAATTGATTCAAAGACCTCACTGCCAAAACCAAGGATCTTTTCCATTTTGAAAGCAGCTCCTTCAGTTGCCAACTTCACACCCTTGCATGCAGCCATGCTGCTTTTGTTCCCTCTTTCCTGGAGTTCTGAAATACGAAACGAAATCTCAAACTCCTTTCTTTACATTCATTTTGGTTAGATTTTTGTTTTGTCATATGATCCAAACCATATTCAGCTTGAGCCACTTTACGTCATACCTTTATAAAATGAAGAAGGAGAAAAGTGAACTTTCTTTCACCTAAAGATATGCAACAGCTTCCAATTTCCAGGAGGATCTATAAATGTTTTTCTTTAGTTTCACCATGTTATTTGGCTTCTCTGGACTGAGCTCCCAAGGTCCAGTTGAAAAGCAGAAAGAGGGAGAAGAGGAGGAAAGAAGTTAGGTCCAGGAGGGGTTGGCCCACCAACTGAGGCAGTGTGCCTGTTCTAATTGGAGCTCACTAAATCCAGCTAGACAGGGCCTGAATGAGCATGTGATCAAACCGGACTCCCTGATTGTGGCTGACAATGGGGGCTGACTGAGAAGCTGTTGAGATACGCACTGGGACTTGTTTTTATGGCATGTTCTGGCTTTTTGGGACCCTAGTCTTTATGGATGCACAGCACCCTAGGCCTGGATATAGAGGGGAGGGCCTTTGACTTCCCACAGGGCAGGCTTCCCTGCCCTCTCTCAAGCAGAGTGGGAGAGAGAGGAGGGGGTGTAGGGGAGCGGGAAGGGATTGGGAGGAGGGCAGGAAGTGTAAATAATTGAATGGAAAAAAAATAATAATAAAAAGATTAAAAAAAGAAAAAGCAAAACAAAAAAAAGATATGCAATGGCAAATTATTTTGGGTTACTTTTTCCATTATTTCGCAATTCAGTTTGTCTTTTTTCTTTTCTGGAATATTCATTTTTCTTATATCTTTCTATGTTTAACATATTGGAACAATCCAGGGCTATTAGATGTTGCCAAATTATTTTTTCTTCCCTCATGACTTTTCGCTACAAGTTAAGCTTTTGTATTTTATTGGTTTGTTTTAGACTAGTTATTTAATAAAATTATTGGTAGGAAACAGAAAATTTAATTATGTATCTATTAGAACACATGCATTTAAAGATCCTACCTGTGTAACATTAATAAGGAACTGTGTAAGGGAATTTTATAATAACCATCTTTGTACCAGATTTTCATTGACATTTTAAATGTGTCCATTTAATTAGAGATTTGGGTACTTGAGACAACAGCTAAGAACACTTGCTACTGTTCCAGAGGAGAGTGCTTCATTCCCAGCACCCACATGACCTCTCACAACTAACTGTAACTCCAGTTTCATTGGATCTGAATCTCTCTTCTGAATTTCACAGTTACTAGTCATTCTTGGTGCATGCATCCAGGCAAAACACCCATACACATAAAATAAAAATGTTAAAACAGAGGATCAATACAGGTTCTGATGGGCAGCATGAGATGGGTGAAGGAGAGTATTACATTGAATATATATATATATATATATATATATATATATATATCTTCATACTTAATTAGAAAAAACTTCTGTGTGTTTTTCTGATTTTGATCAGTTCATTCAATAGTTTATATAATTCACAAACCACTAGATCATGTTAATGTTGAGGTAAAAAAAAAAACTTTCTTTTCCTATCAAGTTCTTCCACATTATCAGTGTCTTGAAGATTACATATATTCAAGAAGAAAATATAGAAAGAATGAGTAAATAGTTAATGTAAGTGTGTCTCCTTTAAACTGCCGTTAAGTACTACATGCACTATGATATATTTGAAGCTCACATATTATGTGTATCGTTTGAATTAATTTGATGGTGTTTTTGTTTTCTATCATTTTAGTAACCTTAATATTTTAAAGCATTACAGAGCTTTATGAATTTGCATATTTTATCAATATCTTTACCAAAAATGTTAACCTACAATTATTACTAGTTCTACATGTATTACTGATTATTTTATGTGCAATATCTTCTTTTAACTTCAATAAAAATCTGTGGATTAGATGATGTTCCACTTATTTGTAGTATTGTGAAACAAATCCAGGACCTTGTGTATATTTGAAACTACTTTACTTTTCAGTTATTTTCTGTAATGGCGTAAATGAATGCAGACAGATTGTAAAAATATATACAGCTTTAATGGGGAAATAGACTTACAGAACCACCGTTTCCGCGGAGACCAGAAAAGCAGAAGGGGTGCGCGGGCTCCCGTTGGCCCGATTTATAAGTAAACATGTCCCCTAAGGGGCTGGGCTTATTCCTACAATTTTCCCAATCCATATGTCTCCATTTTCACAGAGATGAACAGAAACAAAATAACTTGCCTCAAAGTACACATGATTTGTAAAAGAAAGAGCTTAAATAGAAGTTCAGATTGGTTTGATTCCAGAGTTAATGTCCTACACTATTAAAGTAAATTAAAAAATGTCTTCCTCAATACTATGTGACTTTTAAAGTATATTTTCTCCATTGCTCTTTTGAATTATATCAACAGAATCAATAACTACATTCACAAATATCTTTTTGTAAGAAGAAATCGGTACTGACTGACCAAAAGGTCTCTGTGCTGCTGTGTCATGGTTCCTAATATAGAGGCAAAGGAAGAGCATTATTATCTGTGAATGCTTTTACTTTTCATAGTAAGCTCCATTTCTGCAAGCTGAGCTAATTACCAATTTAAATAAAAAGTAGTTCAGTTAAGTTAGCCTATACCATATATAAGTATAGATGCAATATATTGGGTGCTACAGTGCCTAAATAGTGTCTAAGCCTTCTATGGTTTGACTTTTAAAATGCTTTATCAATATTAAATTAATTTGCATTTATACAGTATCTGATGAAACAAGCCTGATAGTAGAAATTACTAGGATATTTATTCACTGGGAAACTCTAGTAGCACTGTTACATAGTTACAGATAATAGTGGAGGGTTTAGTATACTGTTTAAATTAAGCATTCCTGGTAATTTCAGTCAATTAAGATCCTACAAACATACATAATTCTATAGAGTTGGAAGACAAGCCTATATTCTACCAAAAAGTTCTCATGAAATGAAAAGCTTGATAAATTTAGATTTATAAAATAAAAATAAAGAAAAATATATCTAACAATGAGAGGCAACCATGTACAAAAGAAAAGTAACTAGAAAGCTATTGAGTGAAACCAAAAGGCATTGTGATTTTTTGAATCAAAACTGGTTGAATATTGACAATTTCCTATGGTTTAAAATAATAACAGTTTTCTCAGAGACATAGAAGGGGAAACAAAACACAGTAGAAACTTGCAAGTCTTCAATATTTGAAACTGAAAACTACAGGAGGGAAGGAGAACAGAGAGTCCATAATTTCTTTTTAGACCCTTAGGCCTATTCTGAACATTACATTCTTTTCCCAAGAGTAAGGTCCTGGTGGTTTCTGAAAAAGACTTTCTGCCGTATCTTTGGTCATAGAACTGGATATATAATAAACTGCAGTGGAAACTGCTTCTGGATGAATCCAGTAAATGGGGGATTGTTCTGAAGGTCACTTTGGTTTTGCTTTAGCTTTCCTATGTGTGTGGTCTCACTGTTTTAATAATGTATTAGCAAATGTTTCCTGGAAAAGGCCAGATAATAAATACTGTACATTTTATGCACCTAATGTCACATAGTCTTCTTTTTCAAATGACTCTATAAATTAAAAAGCCATTCTTAGCTTGAGGGCTGTACAAAAACAGGCTACATGCTGAACAGGGGCAGTGGTTACAGTTTACCATCTCCTATTTTACAAAAAGTTTTGTAAATTACTTTTGATTGAAATTGGCTACATGTTTCCCTTTGTTTTTATAGTTTTCATCCTTTCCTGTCAGACTTTCTTTTCTCATAATTAATGTCTATCAATAAAAATTGCAAAAGATAATTAAGTCCTTTCTGTAGACAAGAATTGCTTTGATTCATAAAGTTACTCCAGCTCTTCTTACAATATTTGATTATATTCTTTAACCAACAAACAGAAACAAATAAATATTAAGATATTTTCAAACACATGATGGGATAGTTACAAACTCTAAAGGGATATTACGTTTCACTAACGATTTCATACCTAGAGTATATTTCTTGTCTCAATTATGGGATTAAGTAGTATTTACTAAATCTAAAGGAGGATAATGTATTACTTTGTTTTAAAAATAGATGATTTCATATTTTGTATTTTTCTTTAGTATTTATTGAAACTTTTCCAAATGAATATATTCTTTTCATTTGTACATAGCATGAAGTACACAATGAAGGGTAACTCGGAAGATCCATCACTGTTATCTCTTTACAGAAACCAAATAAAAATAGACTTTTAGTAACTCTCAACTGTTTTCCCTTTTAAATGATTTTCATTCTCCAAAAATGTCTTTACAAAGTCTCAGTGACAGCAGGTGAAGAACAAAGTCAAAATAAGAAAAAGGATGATCGGTAAATTAGGAATGTTGGAAGTGAGGAAATTAGTCTTCTCTAGGGGTTGTGTTTTCAATAAGAATGTCCACAATAGATTCATGTATTTGAATGGTTAGTTACCATTTGGTGGACTGTTGAGAAAGGAATAAGGTGTGGCCTTTTTAAAGAAGGTGTGCCTTATTTTAAAACCAATCTATCCATGGCTTCTATCTTTGGATCAGGATGGAAGTTCTCAGCTACTGGTCTAGTGTCACGCTTTCTGTCACCACTACCCCTTGCCATGATGGTCATGGACAAACCTTCTGAAACTATAAATATACTTACAGTGATATCTTCATTTACAATTGACCTTATACATGGTGTCTTTTCACAGAAATCAAACAATAATTATCACTTTGGGGAAGAATATACCAATTGGCTCTCTAATACCACATAGTCAGCTCTGGACACATACATACAAGTAACATTAAATGGACTGATGTAATAATAACATTGTATAAACATATGCATTTGTGCATTCAAGGACTCTCTAAATGTGTCTGAAAATGGGGGCTGACTGAGAAGCCATTGAAGAAGTAAGTCAAATGTAGATAGTTCAATGGTAAAAGTGCTTCCCATAAAGCTTGATGACCTGAGTTAAACTCCATGAACCCACAAAAGGAAAGGAGAAAAACAGCTCCTACAAGTTGTTCTTTGAGGCTTTCACATATACATGCCATGTAATTTAATGAGAGCAAGGAAATATTTGTGGGAGAGAGAGAAGGAAAATTATACATATTTTATATTCTTAAAGTTTTTAAATAATAATAAATGGATAACAAATATAGTTTAAGACCTAGATAAAAAGTTAATTTAAGACCTAGATAAGAAAGATAATAAATTTGAGATCCATAAAATAAAGTTTTAAAATAAATAATAATAATTTGAGGGGAAAAAGATGTAGAAGAATACTTTAGCTAGAAAATGACAATGAAAACAAAATAGAAAATTATGAAATAATCAAATATTACACACACACATATATATTATATTAGTGAATATAATGTATATGTATATTAGTGAAGCTAATGAATTTATGGCTGTGGAAATTCTACTACTTAGAGAAAAACATTCAAACCAAAGAAACATTGGACTTCGGGTCTATGATGTTTATTTATTCTTTGAGCATTTCACATATGTACATAAAATATATTTTGATCATAATCACCTCTATTGTTCCCTCTGACTCTCCTTCTAATACCCAGCTAAGCACATCTGTATCCATCTTAATGTCTTCTTTTTAAATAACTCACTGAGCACAATTAATTCACTGTTGCACACAGGCTCATGAATGTGGAGCTCAAGGATACAATAGCCATCTCATGTTCAGAAGACAGCAGCATTTTAAATACTCTTTCTTCTATACTTTACAACCAATATTTTTTCTCTGCCTGCTTCTGAGATGTTGTATGAGACTTGGAGGAGGTCATCATAATATAGGTAGTCCATTTAAGACAGAACAATCAAATTCATTTATTCTCAAATCTTTGACCAGTTATTAGTCACTGATCTAGGAAAAACAAGCAAACAACATCCAGTTTCTTTTGCCAAGGCTGAGGGTAGTAAACATCTATGGCTATAAACTTGAATATTTAAGAGGCAGTTTTACATCATGTTTACTTGATCATTTAGCACAAAAAGTGGTATCCTGTCTCTCCAAATGGCAGAGTCTTATATGATCTCCTCAACCATGGCATTTTAATAAGATTCACAGTTATCAGACAAGTGTTTCCTCTTGTGGAATAAGCTTTAGAGCAAACCATAAAAGTTTTGGTTACCAAACATAACAGCTATCTACTCATGTACCAGTGGGTGTATCTTGCCAGTCAAGTCTGTATTTTGGCATTCAAGGTCCAACACTAGGTAAATTCACTGATGTATTTCTTCATTACTCCAGTGTTCTACATGATACTGTTTATCAATGTAAAAGTCAGAAAGCAGGAAGGAAGTTTCCCAATCATGTTGAAATTGATTTCCCTATATCCTGCAACTATGGTATTGGTGGGAGCTTGCTAGGATAATAACTATGGAAATCAGTTTGAAAGGTTTTCAAAAATAGAAACAGAAATAGAAATATTATCCATATATCACTTCTGGTGTTATACTTAAAGCATTTTAAAATTTACTACAAAGATTTTTGTCATTCATGGTGATTGTTGCTCTAATCACAACAGTTAGAAATAAGTCTAGACGTCCAGCAATTGAGGAATGAATAAGGAAAATGTGATAAAATTACTCAATGGATTTTTATTCAGCCATAAAAAATGAAGTTACAAAATCTTGAGGAAAATATATGAAAGTTGACAATATTATGAGAAGCAACCCAGTTCAGAAAGGCAAACGTCACAAATTATTTCTCATATGTGGACTCTATCTCCTAATTGTTAAATATATGTCTTAAGTGACAGTAAGTGTAGGTGCCACATAGAAAACTTGAAAGTGTTTTATTAAAAAAAAACTTAAATGAATTTTAAAATAAAGTTAAAAAGGACTACATCATTCTAAATAGTTTTATTCAATTTTATCCTCATACAACTGATTTTAAAAGCTGGGCATAGTGATGAGCAATTGTAATGATAGCATTTGGGAAGCTGAGAAAGGATGATTGCTTCAAGATCAATGGCGACAAGGAGATAATAAATATAAGGAAGACAAGACTAAACATCAGGTCTATGAATCAAACAACAAAAATTAGGCTGGAGGAATGGTTTTGTATATAAAAGCACTTACCAAGCAAGGCTGGTCACTTCAGTTCACTCTCCGAAACAAATGTTGGAGGCAGACAACCTATTTTTGAGAATTTTTTATTATATTTGCATTCATGCACCTGCATTTATAATTTTAAACTTGTGACAATAAAGAACATATGAATTTATTACTTAGTTTGCAATAATGACTTGGGTAATATGCAAATAGAAAACTTTGTCATATAATCTGCTCTAGGCCACCTGAAAGATGGATAGTCTGTTCATTCATATGCTGGTAGTAAACAGAAAAAAGTTGTGAATTCTAGTTAATGCCTGGGGAACTTGCACCCTTTCATAAATAATTACAAGAGAAAAGGCACAACAAGTTATTTTTGTCTCTCTCAGTCAAGCCCATGAAGAAAAACCTCAACAATCCTTTCTTGAGGGGGGAAGATCTGATTTTGCCCTTTTAAGCACTCTGCTACAACATTTAAATTGAAGGATGATGTAAACCGGCAGATAACAATGACTACATTTATTTAATTTCTATATCGTGTAATGTTTATCATGATGCTGTGTATATATGAACACTTGACAAATATTACTCAGGGAGAAGTGCCCTCCAAACTTATTTGCTGGCAATATGTGTAGTTTTCATTTCATCAGTGACAAGATACCTAACTGCCACATTTCCACTTGATGCCTCTTAAACAAAGATTTCACTCTTCTCCTAGTTGCAAGATAAAAGTTTTGAGAATTAGACCTATCTTACAAATGAGAGAGCAATCCAGATATAGTGGCAAGTTCCTACTAATTGGAGGAGTATACAGAAAGATCAGGAGTACATGATCATCTTTAGTTACACAGTGACTTTAGAGATACCTTGGCTTTATAAAACTCTCCCTTAAAAATTAAAAAAGGAAAAGAAGCAATGAAATGAGTGAGAAGAATTTTAGTATTTTATGAAGAAGAAGAATGAAAATCTATGCTTTAAAATCTATTCCAACTACACACCATGTAGAACTAAAGCTATGATGCTAAATGTCTCATGACAGTAACACTCCACACTTCCTTTTTTTCTTAGCAGTAGGCAAGGATATTCATCAGTTTCAACATCTAGAATATCATTTGCTGAATCAAATCATGTTTTTAAAGGATGGACTCTCTAGTTCTTCTGACCTCCATTATTTTTCATGTGTACCCATATACATTAGCTTTAAAGAGAATGCTGAATAGCAAAAAAATTGAATCAGTTATATGCATGAATAGAATGTTTTTTCATTATATTTAAACCCACCTCAACAAGCCAGTGAGGGCCATTGTGGAGAAACCTAAATGCAATGGCATCAGACTAAGTGGATTCTGAAATCAAAAAGGGAAAGATCAAAGTGAAGTAATCAATTTCACTTTATTATCCAACCTAAAAGAAGAGCAAAATCAAGAAGTTATTTTGATTTAAAGTACAACTGACTTAGAAATATAGTCAGAGAAACTTTTAAATCTAGACATTTCATCTTATTTGGGTATCTTTAAACTGCTTTTGATACTTTTGTTGAAATAACTATTATCCATATTGATTAGATAGTCGCAACTCCTATCTCTTCCATAGCAACAGTGATTGCTATTATATCATGGAAATATTCTAGATGAATGTGACAATATCACAAAGAGTAATATTTATTTATTCATAATTAATTTAATGTTTTTGGCAGTTATTATCTGATACAGAAATTGCCTATTTTGTATTAAACACAAGACAGAAGTCCTAAGTGATTGCTAAGCCAGCATTATAACTTAAGCATTATCACTGGTGTGGGAAAAATTTACAGGCAAAGAAAAGTAGAGTATGAGCTTTCCTATAGAAGAGTTTCTCTTACTAATTTCTCTTACTAATCAGTTAGTGGAATTCAGAGACAATTTTTAAACTTTTTTTCTGCATCATTCATTTTTCAGCACATTTTAGGGATGAAATGCATCTCAACAGCCCATTTAATAAATCATCTAACCTCACCCATCATATAGCTAGAAATAAACCACATGGGTGATGTCATTAATCAAAGCATTTTTCCTCTGGGAACAGCAGTGAAGTTGTCTTTGCCACCCACAAGGAAAATGAGTCCAAAAGAGAAGCATGGACCAATTAACAGACTGAGGAACACAGTGAAATGTGGCAAAAATCCAAATAGAAAGGTATGGAAGTTAAGTGTATTTGGCCGAGTGTATAGCTCTAATTGGCAATTTGAGACTAATATTGCCCATTAAGAATGTGTTCAAAGACAGTGGCAGCATGCACAGGACCTGCACAGGTTCAAACCAGATGGGGTCCCAGTGATGAAGTTGGGAGGCAGACACAGGCTCTCACCCCTGAGAATTTATCTGTAATTGGTACCCAGTTACAAAGAAAAAAAAAACTAGTCTCCAGTGGAATCATATGTGGTATATTTACACATAAGGGTAGGCTCCATGGTCATCAGTAGATGGCCAACACGTAACTAACCCAACAGGATTTTTGTAGATTGTTTGTCTCATACTGACTTGGGTATTTTTTTTTCATCTTACTGGTTTTTGCTTGTATATTATAGCTTCCAATTTTTTGCTTTTATGGGTTTTGTGTGTGTGTGTGTGTTTCTTTTGATTTTTTTTGCCTGCTTGTTAGCTTTCTAAAGAGAGAGAAAAAAAATTGTTGGAGGTGAATAGACAGGGATTTGGGAAGGACCTGAGAGAGGAAAAACTGTAATCAGAATATGTTGTGTGAAAAAAAAATATTTTCAATTAAAAGAAAATAAAAAAGTGTGAGAATGCCAGCAATTTAACACAATGCACAGCCTCACAATGTTGCTTAAGCTACATTTCTAGCATTGAATTTTTGCCTATATGCAGTGCATTTTTCTCCTTCAGTCTCTGGGTTCAAGTTCCCAGTGCCAACTCAATAATGCTGGAAAAGTTACAACTTCAAAAAGCCAATTGTCTTAGTGGCAGACACACAGGACAAAACAATTTGGATGCATTTCTCTGCAGAAGTTCACTTAAGAGAATAATTCTTAAATTGCCTTTGCAGCATCTAGGCCATTGTCAGAGTACTAGCAATCCCCGATTCTCTCATTTTTTTGTACTTAAGCATAGGTTAATCACTTCTGTTATTTTTTCTTTGTTTTCTTAAAATCAGTCTGTTCTATCAACACTTTTAATAAACAGTCTTGTTAGAGCATCCCTGTGTCAACAATGAAGCTTTTAGATGTTTTCTCTGAATAAATTCTCCTCAAAATAACAACTTGCCCCAATCATTTATTTTATGCCACACTATGATATTGATTTTTTGTAAAACAGAGCTGTCCATTATTCTATTTTCTTGTTCAAAATATTTTGATAATTTGGGAGCTGGAGAGATAGCCCAGGGGCTAAGAGCATTTGTTGCACTTGCAGAAGACTTGCATTTAGTTTCCCTCATCTACATCAGGAAACTCACAACAGCCTATAACTTCAGTTCGAATTGGACCCAATGCCCTTTTCTGGCCCCCTTCCGCACCTCAGAAAGTTGGTACACATATACACACTAAGACAAACAAATTCATAAAAATAAATAAACATATCATTAAAAGTATTCAATAATTTCAAGAGGCACCCTCATCTTTCCCTTTGACTTTTAAGATGGCGAATAATATATTTCGGAATTCTCTTTTTCTCACTATCATATGTGTTATGCATCGAGTTAGGATTATACATGTAACTATGTTTTTAGGAAAATCTCTTTCCACATCGGTCTGCAGTAAATTCACCATCTAGAGAGTCCAGTTTTCCCAACTGTAAAATGGGGATGGATACTCAGATTATTACAATGTTTAGCTGATTATAATATTACCTAGCATGCAAATATGTACTGTATAAATGAGTGTTATTTATATCAATTAAATGAATGATCATGTTTACTAATCTTCTTTCATATTAAAATGTTACCAATATACTCACATTCTGTTACATAACTAAAACTTTACTTGGAACATTCTAGGTCATCAAGTGTAGCTTTCTTGGAATTGTATCTGCATTCTGTACTACCAAATTTAATATTTAATTACATGCTGTTTTATATTGTTCACAGTTGTTTCAACACATATATTCCAGTCAATTTTGACTTATTTGAGGTTAAGGAGATTTACTTTTCAGTTTTCTGTGTTTTATTCAGTGGGTACTAAAATATATAATGATTATTAGAATAGGACATATGTACAAATTCTTAACCACACATAGCAAGCAAGATACAGTCTATGTCACTTAATTTCATTCTGTTTTTTATTTTTTTGTGTGAAAATCATCTGTAATGTGATGAAATTGTATGCAACCCAGTTACTACCTTTTTATAAGAAAGAAGAAAAACTAGATTATACAGAACAGTAATCTTGGAACCAAATCACCCTATAGGAATTTGCCAGGTTTCTGGTTGCTATTTAATTCTAAAGACCAAGCAAATGCTATTGGCTAAACTTTCAAAGTAATTTTGTACGTACTTATAAAGTGTTATCTGTCTGTGAATTGACTTATTTTCATGGAAACCTTAATCATTTTAATCTTCCAGTCCAGGAAACATCTAGGTCTTTTCCATTGTGATCATATAGAAATAAGTTATTATTAAATGACTGCATGATGAAATCATAGCCAAAGGGATAGTCATGTGACAGTGGAAGTCAGTCAAGTAGGAACTTACCAACGGCTTTTAAATTCTACTTTGTCAGATGAGGGATTTTATTTCATATTTATTCCAAATTTCCCCATAATCAGTAGATATGATTAAGGCAGTTGAGTGCTACAACATAGGAAGAAGTCACATTAAGGCACTATATACTAAGTCACATAGCAAATACAGTTGGAATTTACTGTGATAATTTTCTTCTTTTCTTATATATTTATTTATTTTGGTGTGTGTGTGTGTGTGTGTGTGTGTGTGTGTGTGTGTGTGTTTTACTGCATGTATGTACACCACACAAGTATAATGCCCATGGAGGCCAGAACAGGATATTTGATTCTCTGAAACTAGAGTCACCAAAGTTTCTGACCTGTGAGAAGGGTACTTGGAACTGAACCTGCATTCTTTACAAGAGAAGAAAATGTTACTAAATTCTTAAACAAGTCTCAAGTCCATATACTGTAGGAATTGTTTATAATAACTGTGAATATTTTTCAGGAACTTCTATGTAATGGGCACAATATGCTCATTAATTGATGTGTGTTCTATGCTTAACTTCAAGCATGGTTTATCTGAATGTTATAACACATTGCATTCTTTTGCATTCCTAGAAAACACTAGAGTAAGATGTGCTAAGTAGGATATTTTGTGAAAATTAATTTTATTGAATTTTAATATTTATATATGGAATTGTGCAGTAGTATAACTGACTAGATTTATGCAATGACAATTAACATTGACTTCACAATAACATAGTAAAATGTTACATAGTTTGCAAATATAGAGGTTGATTTGTCTAACATTGATTTCTATTGAGAACTCTAAGAGCCAGATCAGCAGTCAAACACAGAGCAGGGACAACAGTTCACAGCAAATTGGTAAAGGAGGAAGGATAGCTTAGAAAGAGGTAGGACCAAAATGGCTTCTCAGTCAGGCAGAATTTATTAATTTCTTAGAGAGGAAGAAAGATCTCTTTGCTACTTATTTTAAATTCACATTATACCTGTGTTTTATTTTAATGCTGCAGAAGTTAGAAATAAAATATTTCAATGAGTAATAAATTACATGCACTGTACTCAATATTTTGAGGGGATTTTCTGCTTTAAAAAGAATCCTAGTCTTTTGTTCTAAATTCTGAGTTAAAAAGTATTTGATGTGAAAAATAGAGAGGATTACAAATAAAATACAGGAAAGCAATACTTGTCCTCTGGATTGTAACACCTTGAGGATTCTGTCCAGGTAAGCATCCTACCATCAGAACAGTGCATGCAGATAGCCTATTCTTCTTGGATGAACCACAAGTGACATCAGCATAGAATGCTTCTCTATTTAACATCTTTAAAGTAACAAAGAAATCAGCTATATTCTATGATATTTGATCACTTACAAAAGCAATTGTGCACTTATTCATCATTAAGAGTATTGTACCAGGTTGTAGTGGTTACCAGAGTGGAAAGCAAATTTCAAAGTCTTTCTCATAAGCCATTTGCTGTTTTTAACAAATAGTCTTGGCTGATCTTGTTCTAAAGGAGCTCATTTTATTTCCACATATGCATGTATATAGGTTATTTTTTTAAGTAAAATGAAATATAATCAGAAAGAATGCCCCTTTACACACATTTCTTATTCTTATAATAGTCTCAATTGTACACTTGTTTATTACTGAATAGCGGACAAAAATCACACTGATTAGCTGCCGTGTTTTGAGGGAGAACTGGGAGTATGTTTCTCCATGTTGTTAAAGGGAAAGTAATCAAATGATAAGTAATGGTTAGAGATTGTTCTGGAGGTATACATTTAAAATGGACATATACTAGACATTATGTGACCCATATTTGTTTCCTGCTTGGTATTATTGTAACAGGTTGCACATTTTTTTTCAGAATGAGTTTTGGTATTAATTCAGCCTGATTATAATATTTATCAGTTATTTTAATAAAATATTGGGAAACACCTATCAAGCACAATAACTTTTACAACAATAGACACTGAATCAAATTTTCTGATTGCAGTTATTCCTGTGATAAGTCAATTATTCCATCTGCATGTTGGATCATATTTATATTTAGGTTGTGCAGGCTAAAGAGTATATGTATCTGTACATTATGATAAAGTAACTTTTGTAAATGTAACATGTATTTTGATTGGTTATAAGCATGCAACCATGTGTTATATAATTAAACTTATGAGATGGTGGAAATGATTACTTCCTTAAAAGATGGATTTTCTATTTCAAATAATTGTAAATATCATGTTAGTTCCTTCATTTACTTTGTATATAAAGAAACAAAATACACTTTCTGTAGCTGACAAACTGTACTTTGAGTCCAAGTTATCTGGAAGGCCCATTTATAAGGAAGAATGTGTATTTTAGCATCAAATCACCTACTTTTTTAGACCATAAAATAGATGTGGGAGAGTTGTATTTTAATATAAAATTTAGAGAATTCCAGTGCAAGGCATAAAGAGAATGCATTATAAGAACTACTTTTTAGGATAGCATTTTCTGACCCCATAATAGGAGAATTAGTTAATGTAACAGTAATCTGAAGAGGAAATGTCTATCCTTGTATCAGAAAGTAGTGAACAAATATTTGCACAAATTGTATCACTTATAACATTTTGCTAGATCATGAACATTCCTGCTTGGTTGTTAAAACAGGATTTTCCCATTACCAAGAAATGTATATATTTGGTGCAGATTTTTTTTCATACATTTTGAAAATTGTGAGCTAAAGCATGAATCGCAAAGCACAATCAAAAATTATAGATTAGAAATTTCTGTACTTTATTGTAATCCATCTTGTTGTGGGAGAATTGTCTGTATTCTGTCAATCATGTTCTAAATAAACACTGATTTGCCAGGGAGGAAGTATAGGCGGGAAAACCAGACAGGTAGTAGAAATGATGAGAACAGGAGAATTCTGGGAAGGGGGAATTTTATTTCTCCCACTCCTGCCCAGACCATTGAAGCAGCAGAATGTGATCTGCCCCACTAAAAAAGGTACTGAGCAACATGCTAACATAGATCAGAACAATTAGTTAATATAAGCTACAAGAACAAGTAAGTAGCCTGAGCCAATGGGCCAATCAGCTTTATAACTTATAGAGATCTTTGTGTGATTGTCTTTGGGGCTTGCTGGCTGTGGGGTACCAGGTGGGACAGAACCCCCAACAAGCCAGGTGCTCCATGTTACAAAATAGCACCCACATGGATAACTGCATCCACAGAAAGTCTGAGAAAGCTTGGAAAAGACTAGAGTAAAGCACTTCAGTTTTCAGTCATAGCAGGAAAAAAGCTGCACTGTTTTAAAATGCCAGCTTTCTGGGCTGTCCTGCCAGGGAAAACTCTGACTCTTTCAAGGAGTGGTCCGACTATGGAACGATGGACACACTGTTGTAGCTTCCTTCCTGGCAAGGATCTTGAAAGGCCATAGGAGCTTTTGAATGTTGTTTATGGACACACTGTTGCAGCTTGCTTGCTAGCAAGGACCTTGAAACACCATAGAGTTGTGGCAAAAATCTTCTCCATATTTTTTAGCAAATTAAAGTCCCATGTGGTCAGAAAAAGAAAGATATACAGTAAAGAGAGATACAAGGAGGAAGAAAACCTCTAAATGGTATACATTGTGTTAAAAATACATACAGACTATACAGACTAAAGGTTAAAGTTCTCAAAGGAAAAAAAAAGAAAGAAAGAGAGTAGCTTGTTGTGGTGGTGCAGGCCAGTAGGATTTGCCTGGGAGGCAGAGAAAGATGGATCTCTGTGAGTTCAAGGACAGCCTGATCTACAGTGTTATTCTAGGACAAAGATATACAGAGAACCTGTCTCAAAAAGTAAAAGTAAAAATAAAAGAAATAGAGGTTAAAATAAAGACAGGTAAAGATGGAAAATACACAGAGAATCATAATACTGTATACTATTATGCTCTCTTTAAATTGTTTGAATGTTGAGGAAGGAGCAACAGCTACTAAAAGATATTTGCTTATAAATGCTACAGAATTAATCCAAAATAAGTATTTTGAAAATACCTTGACTTAAAAATTGAAGTCAAAAGTTATATTACTTTGGAGAAGAGATTTTGCTTTTGTTTCCACAGAAAATGAGAAGCCGTGGATTCATTCTGAGTTAAGAAAAATCAGCTTTGTTCAAAGAAGACCACCTAAGAAATCTCCAGCAAAAATAGATGGCCCAAATGTCTGAGTTCTTCATCCAGAACAGGTTCAAGACTGCTGCCTGAGATGATCAAGACTCACAGGACTTGATAATTACTTTAAATTTTCTTAGGTCCCCATAAGATTATGAGCGCCCCCAACCAGCTGGAAGTAGCCTGGAATACTAGGCCCACATTGTCAAAAAATGGACTATGGATATTTTCCCTTTTTTGGGAAATTTTGTATTTATTTATTTATTTATTTATTTATTTATTTATTAAAGTTTTTTGCCTCCTCCCCGCCACCGACTCCAATTTCCCTCCCCTCCCACGATCAAGTCCCACTCCCTCGTCCGCCCGAAGAGCAATCAGGGTTCCCTGCCCTCTGGAAAGTCCAAAGGTCCTCCACCTCCATCCAGGTCTAGTAAGGTGAGCATCCAAACTACCTAGGCTCGCACAAAGCCAGTACGTGCAGTAGGATCAAAAACCCATTGCCATTGTTCTTGAGTTCTCAATAGTCCTCATTGTCTGCTATGTTCAGCAATTCCGGTTTTATCCCATGCTTTTTCAGACCCAGGCCAGCTGGCCTTGGTGAGTTCCCAATAGAACATCCCCATTGTCTCAGTATGTGGGTGCACCCCACGCGGTCCTGAGTTCCTTGCTCCTGTTCGCTCTCCTTCTGCTCCTGATTTGGACCTTGAGAATTCTGTCCGGTGCTCCAATGTGGGTCTCTGTCTCTGTATCCTTTCATCGCCTGATGAAGGTTAATATTCAGGAGGAACCCAATATTCTTTGGGTTCACCTTCTTATTTAGCTTCTCTAGGATCACAAATTATAGGCTCAATGTCCTTTATTTGTGGCTAGAAACCAAGTATGAGTGAGTACATCCCGTGTTCCTCTATTTGAGTCTGGCTTACCTTACTCAGGATAGTGTTTTCTATTTCCATCCATTTTCATGCAAAATTCAAGAAGTCATTGTTTTTTTACTGCAGAGTAGTACTCTAATATATATATATATATATATATATATATATATATATATATTCAATAGTTCTTCATTTATTCTTCCATTGAAGAGCATCTAAGTTGTTTCCAGGTTCTGGCTATTACAAACAATGCTGCTATGAACACAGTTGAGCATATACTTTTGTTGTATGATAGGGCATCTCTTGGGTATATTCCCAAGAGTGGTATTGCTGGGTCCAGGGGTAGGTTGATCCTGAATTTCTTGAGCCACACTGCTTTCCAAAATGGTTGCACAAGTTTGCATTCCCACCAGCAATGGATGAGTGTACCCCTTTCTCCACAACCTCTCCAGCAAAGGCTATCATTGGTGTTTTTGATTTTAGCCATTCTGACAGGTGTAAGATGGTATCTTAAAGTTGTCTTGATTTACATTTCCCTGATCTCTAAGGATGTTGAGCATGACCTTAAGTGTCTTTTGGCCATTTGAACTTCTTCTGTTGAGAATTCTCTGTTCAGCTCAGTGCCCCATTTTATAATTGGGTTGATTAGCCTTTTATGGTCTAGTTTCTTCAGTTCTTTATATATTTTGGAGATCAGACCTTTGTCAGTTGCTGGGTTGGTGAAAATCTTCTCCAAGTCAGTGGGTTGCCTTTTGTCTTAGTGACAGTGTCCTTTATATTACATAAGCTTCTCAGTCTCAGGAGGTCCCATTTATTCAATGAGGCCCTTAATGTTTTTGCTGCTGGGTATATATGTAGGAAGTGGTCTCCTGTGCCCATGTGTTGTAGAGGACTTCCCACTTTCTCTTCTATCAGGTTCAGTGTGTTCGGACTGATATTGGGGTCTTTCATCCATTTGGACTTGGGTTTTGTGCATCGTGATAGATATGGATCTATTTTCATTCTTCTACAGGTTGACATACAGTATTGCCAGCACAATTTGTTGAAGATGCTCTCTTTTTTCCATTGCATACTTTTAGCTCCTTTATCGAAAATCAGGTGTTCATAGGTTTGTGGGATAATGTCACGGTCTTCTATTCGTTTCCATTGGTCGACTTCTCTGTTTTTATGCCAATACCAAGCTGTTTTCAATACTGTAGCTCTGTAATAGAGTTTGAAGTCAGGGATGGTAATGCCTCCAGACAATCCCTTATTGTATAAGATTGTTTTGCGATCCTGGGTTTTTTGTTTTTCCATATAAAGTTGATTATTGTCTTCTCCAGATCTGTGAAGAATTTTGATGGGGATTGCATTGAATCTATAGATTGCTTTTGGTAGAATTGCCATTTTTACTATGTCGATCCTCCCAATCCAAGAGCATGGGAGATCCTTCCATTTTCTGGTGTCCTCTTCAATTTTTTCTTCAAAGACTTAAAGTTCTTGTCAAATAGATCTTTCACTTTCTTGGTCAGAGTTACCCCAAGATATTTTATGCTATTTGTGGCTATTGTAAAATGTGATGCTTCTCTGATTTCCCTCTCTGCTTCCATATCCTTCATGTATAGGAAGGCAACTGATTTTTTTGGAGTTGATCTTGTATCCTGCCACATCACTAAAGGTGTTTATCAGCTATAGGAGTTCTTTGGTAGAGTTTTGGGGTCGCTTATGTATACTATCATATCATCTGCAAATAACGAAAGTTTAACTTCTTCCTTTCCAATATGAATCCCCTTGATCCCATTATGTTGTCTTATTGCTATTGCTAGAACTTCAAGCACTATATTGAAGAGGTATGGAAAGAGTGGACATCCTTGTCGTGTTCCTGATTTTAGTGGGATGGGTTTGAGTTTTTCTCTGTTTAATTTAATGTTAGCTGTCAGCTTGAGGAAATAGCTTTTATTATATTTAGTTATGACCCTTGTATCCCTAATCTCTCCAAGACCTTTATCATAAAGGGGTGTTAAATTTTGTTCAAATGCTTTTTCAGCATCTAATGACATGATCATATGTTTTTTTTTTCTTTCAGTTTTGTTGAAATAAGAGTGGCGGGGCTGCATCCCCAGCACCCTGGCTGCCTACATGTCTAGTTTAGCTTATGCCCCGACATAATTACACAGAAACTGTATTCTTTTAAACACTGCTTGGCCCATTTCTATCTAACCTCTTCTCGGCTAACTCTCGCACCTGGACTAGCCCATTTCTTTTTTTTTTTTCTCATTAAACTTGTTTTAATGGGTCTCAAAATTCTGTGACAGATTTTTGGTCAAGTTGTTTCCATTAAAAAGTACTGATTTTGAAAACTAATAACTTAAAACTGCCACACACAAAAAAAAATGGTCCACAAAACATTCTCCTTTCCTTCTGAAGGTTTTACGATGCATTGTTATCATTAACCAGTCTTTTACTATTAAACTTAAATGGCCAATTGAGACAAACAGTTCTGAGACCGTTCTTCCACCACTGATTAAGACTGGGGTGGCAGGTGTTAGGGATAATATTCATTTAGCCTTCTGAGCTTTCTGGGCAGACTTGGTGACCTTGCCAGCTCCAGCAGCCTTCTTGTCCACAGCTTTGATGACACCCACAGCAACTGTCTGCCTCATGTCACGAACAGCAAAATGACCCAGTGGAGGATAGTCAGAGAAGCTCTCGACACACAGTCTGTGTAGCCCACAAGCTGGCTTACCAGGAATTGTCTTAACCTGAGTCTGCCTGGAGTGGGAGAATCATGGTGACTCACTGAATCAGCTTCTTTCTCCCAGCATTCTGTTCTGTTTACTCCGCCAACCTATGTTCTAAGCTATGAGGCCAAGCAACTTGTTTATTACTTAACCAATGAAACCAACAGATTGATATATGACACTCCCACATCACTTCCCTTTTTTTCTGTTTAAACAAAAAAGAAAGGCTTTAACTTTAACATAGTAAAATTACATATAACAAAACAGTTATCAAGTAAGAATTACAGTTACAATATTTATATCTACTTTATCTTTTATCAAAACAATGGAAAACTATAACTACCTATCCATTCTTCAACTCCATCAAAGACTCCAGAAGGATATAATATTACCTAAGTAAACAAAAACTAAGAAACTTCAAACTCTAGAAATGTCAAAGACATCCTGTTGCCCGGACAGTCACCCAAAGTTCTTTTGTATCGTTGGGGCATCCATCTTCAGCCTTCAGGCCTATTGTATCCAGCAGACATTTTCATCAAGCAGGAAATTCCAAAGACAGTTCAGTCACTTTCTGTTGTGTCCTGCAGAATGTCTCACAGACTCTTTCATGAATCAGGAACCCCGAAAGATCATCTCACCTTTAGGCAAGTTCAGTAGTCCTCTCTCTGTGGGTTCTCTGTGTCCAGTTTATGCAATAGTTCATCCAGGCAAGAGCAGTTTCTTGCCCAAATGGCTATCCAACTCCATAAGGATCCTCTTCGATGCCCATCTTCCTCTTGAAGTAGATTGGTGCTGCCAGGAGCAGAGTATCTCATTGTCATGAAAAACCATAAGTTATTAAAACATTTAAAATGCCATATTCTGCAGTCTTTGAAAGATATGAAGAATGCCTATCTGAAATATATCTCTATATATCTAGAAAATCTAAGTAACATGACTACAAACTTGACTATTATTAATGATTATCAATTAACAACCTATATATGTTACATAATGAACTACACAATCACAATACCTTAATCAAGATCAGAAATACATATACATGTAACAAAATTGACCTTAAAATCCATACCAATGCAAATTATTCATACCTATATCATTTTCCCCTTTAAAAGTAACAGAACATTTATAAACAATGTTTTGGGAACATGGCTGTAGTTTTTCTCTCCAAACTGCTTCCTGCTGAATGGGGGCACTGTTAATCAGATCATTTAGGGTGTAACCTGTGTGCCAAGTTTATCTCAGTTGGCAGTTGAGTGAAGTAATTTTTTGAGGGTGTTCACAGAAACTTTTCGGGAGGTCGTGGTCTATCATACCATATCGGGATAGATGCAATCCACAGGGTCACATGCTCTGTGAAAACAAAAGAAGACCCTCTCTCTCCAAAGCATCATATCCGTAGACCAAAATTTTGACATCATAATACCCTTATATCCATTCTGGTTTAGCTTGGCAGTCTATGTAATGAAATGTCTCTCTGTACTTAGCTCCTTTACAGTCAAAAATTTTAAAGAAAACACAATATACATAATCCAGACTCTCTGTGAATTTTCCATTTTTATGTGGCTTATTTTTTGATTTCTTTTAATCTCTTAACTATCTGTACTCTGTCTCTTTAAAGACTTTACCCTTTTTTTTAAAGACATTGACTTTATTCTTTATATTCTTTTTCTTCTCTCTCTCAAGCCTATGTACATTCATCCAACAGTGTGGTCTTTTACGTCTGAATCTGTTTTATTGTGAATCTGTAACATTTTTTTTTTTTTACTATCCAGGAGCATTTTGTTTTGCACCTTTAAATCACTAAGCACTTAAGAATCTAAGCTGTGACATTCCTAGGTCAAAAACAGGTACTGCCTGCTTGCCCCGCCCAGTCCAACATGGTGGAGCCACTTGTGACTGAATCAGTTGCGCCTCTGAGCTGCAGTGAGAAGGGCTGCTCTGGATGTTGGCTCTACTTCTCGCCAATTTCAAAAAGGAGGATGTACCGTTTTCTACTAGCTCTGGGGCCACCAGGTAGGAGGCGCACTCAGCACTTTAACTCTGAGACTGAGCGTGCAGCACATAAAATCTTTTCATCCAAGTAACAACCAAATCTGACACGCAGAGCACTGCACAGTCTGAAAACATCTCTTTCTCTTCTGCCTGCCTAAGCCTGATTCTGCCTTCTGCCCAGGTGCAGGCAGGGAGCGCTGAGCCATCCGCATGGTCTCCAAGCACTTTCCTTCCAATCCCAAGCGGGAACAGAAACATCCAGTCTCATAAAAGCCCTTGAAATGCTTTAAAGCCAGAGTTTGCACTGGCGGCACAGCCCCAGGAAGCCGCGCTTTAAAATGACACAGCTTTTTTTCTGCTGCTGTTGCTGAATCAGGGAATCTCTTTACAGCAAACCAACAACAAACAGCAAAAATCTTCCTTAAACTCTGTTTTTTCTTTGTTTAAAATTAAGCTCTCTCAGGTTTTACGTGGAGTTCATTACCACGGTGGGTGCCACTCTGTAGTAAGAAAGAGCGTTCCGCCACCCTGCTAGCTTTACAAGAAATAATTACACAGAAACTATATTCTTTTAAACACTGCTGGCCCATTTCTATCTAGCCTCTTCTCGGCTAACTCTCGCACCTGGACTAGCCCATTTCTTATAATCTGTGTAGCCCACGAACTGGCTTACCAGGAATTATCTTAACCTGCGTCTGCCTGGGGTGGGAGAATCATGGCAATTCACTGACTCAGCTTCTTTCTCCCAGCATTCTGTTCTGTTTACTCCGCCCACCTATGTTCTAAGCGATGAGGACAAGCAGCTTGTTTATTACTTAACCAATGAAATCAACAGATTGATATATGACACTCCCACATCACAGTTTATTTATATGATGGATTACATTGACAGATTTTCGTATGTTGAACCATCCCTGCATCTCTGGGATGAAGTATACTTGATCATAAGGGATGATTTTTTTATATGTTCTTGGTCTCGGTTTTCCATCATTTTATTGAGAATTTTTGCATCAATGTTCATGAGTGAGATTGGTCTGTAATTCTCTTTCTTGGTTGAGACTTTGTGTGATTTAGGTATCAGGGTAACTGTAGCTTCATAAAAACAGTTTGGCAATGGCTCTTCTGTTTCTATATTGTGAAATACATTAAGGAGTATAGGTATTAACTCTTCTTGGAAGTTCTGGTAGAATTCTGCATTGAAACCATCTGGTCCCGGGCTTTTTTTTTTTGTTGTTGTTGTTGTTGTTTTTCAAGACAGGGTTTTTCTGTGGCTTTGGAGCCTGTCCTGGAACTAGCTCTTGTAGACCAGTTTGGTCTCAAACTCACAAAGATCCATCTGCCTCTGCCTCCCGAGTGCTGGGATTAAAGGCATGCGCCACCACCACTCAGCCCCAGGCGTTTTTTGGAAGGGAGATTTTTGATAACAGTTTCTAGTTCTTCATGACTAACAGGTCTATTTAGATTGTTCACCTGGTCTTGGTTTAGCTTTGGTATATGGTACTTATCTAAAAAAATGTCCATTTCTTTTACATTTTCCGGTTTTGTGGCATACATGCTTTAAGAATTTTTAAAATTGTACCATCTCTATACCTATTACATAAGTTGAATATATAACTTAATATATTTAAGGCAGTTTTTACTGGTAAAATCTTCAAGACACGTAAGTAACAGTTTCTAATTCTTTGCAAGTAACAGATCTATTTAGATCATTCACCTGGTCTTGGTTTAGCTTTGGTATATGGTACGTATCTAAAAAAATGTCCATTTCTTCTGCATTTTACAGTTTTGTGGCATACAGGCTTTTGTAGTAAGATCTAATGATTCTCTGAATTTCCTCTTTGTCTGTGATTATGTCCCCCTTTTCATTTCTGATCTTATTTTTTTGCATGTTCTCTCTCTGTCATTTAATTAGTTTGGATAGGGGTTTGTCAATCTTGTTGATTTTCTCCAAGAACCAGCTTTTTGTTTCATTGATTCTTTGGATTGTTTTCTGTGTTTTTATTTTGTTGATTACCACCCTCAGTTTGATTATTTCCAGTCTTCTACTCCTCCTGGGTTCCTCTGCTTCTTTTTTTTTTCTAGAGCTTTCACGTGTGCTGTTAAGTCCCCAGTGTATGCTTTCTCCATTTTCTTTAAGTGGGCACTTCGTGCTATGAACTTTCCTCTTAGCACTGCTTTCATCATGTCCCATAGGTTTGAGTATGTTGTCTCTTTATTTTCATTAAATTCAAGGAAGACTTTAATTTCTTTCTTAATTTCTTCTTTGACCCAGGTGTGGTTCAGTAGTTGACTATTCAGTTTCCATGCATTTGTCGGCTTTCTAGGGGTAGGATTGTTGTTGAATTCTAACTTTATTCCGTGGTGATCTGATAAGACACAGGTGGACACTGTTTTATTTTGTATCTATGGAGGTTTCCTTTGTTTCCGAGTATGTGGTCAATTTTCGAGAAGGTTCCATGAGCTACAGAGAAGAAGGTATATTCTTTCCTGTTTGGGTGGAGCGTTCGATAGATGTCTGTTATGTCCATTTGCTTCATTACCTCCAATAATTCTCTTAATTCTTTATTAGGTTTCTGTCTCATTGTCCGGTCCAATGGAGAGAGAGTTATGTTGAAGTCTCCTACTACTAGTGTGTGCGGTTTTATGTCTTCCTTGAGTTCTAGTAATATTTCTTTTACATAATTGGGTGCTTTTATATTAGGGGTGCAGATATTCAGGTTTGACACTTCATCCTGATGAATTGTTCCTGTTATGAATATAAAGTGTCCATCTCAATCTCTTCTGATTGATTTTAGTTTGAAGTCAGTTTTGTTAGAAATTAGTATGGCCACTTTTTTTCTAAGTGCCATTTGCTTGAAACACCTTTTCCCAACCCTTTACTCTGAGTAGATGCCTGTCTTTGTGGTTGAGATGTGTTTGTTGCAAACAGAAGAATGTTGGATCCTGTTTTTGTATCCAATCTCTTAGTGTGTGCCTTTTTTTTTTTTTTTTTGGTTTTTCGAGACAGGGTTTCTCTGTGGTTTTGGAGCCTGTCCTGGAACTAGCTCTTGTAGACCAGGCTGGTCTCGAACTCACAGAGATCCGCCTGCCTCTGCCTCCCGAGTGCTGGGATTAAAGGCGTGCGCCACCACCGCCCGGCTGTGTGTGCCCTTTTTATAGGTGAATTGAGACCATTAATATTAAGTGATATTAATGACCAGTGGTTGTTTACTCCGTTCATTCTTATTGTTTTTGGTAGTAGAATTTGTGTGTCTCCCTTCTTTGAGTTGTGCTGGTGAAGGGTCGCTAGATGCTTGAGTTATTGTAGGCAGTGTTGGCTATGTTGGATTCCTTGGGTTGTGATTTTCCTTCTATTACTTTCTGTAGGTCTGGATTTGTGGCTACGTACTGTTTAAATTTGTTCTTATCCTGGAATGTCTTGTTTTCTCCATTGATAGTGAACAATAGCTTGGCTGGGTATAGTAGTTTGGGTTTGCATCCATGGTCTCTTGGTTTCTGCAGTACCTCATCCAGGACCTTCTGGCTTTCATATTTTCCATAGAGAATTCAGGTGTAAGTCTGATCGGTTTACCTTTATAAGTTACTTGCCCTTTTTCCTTTGCAGCTCTTAATATTCTTTGTTAACCTGTATATTTTGTGTTTTGATTATTATATGGCAAGGGGATGTTTTTCTTTGATCCAGTCTGTTTGGCGTTCTGTATGCTTCTTGAATATTCAAAGGAATATCTTTCTTTTTCTTGGGAAAGTTTTCTTACATAATTTTGTTAAAAATATTTTCTGGGCCTTTGAGCTGTGACTCGTCTCCTTCTTCTATTCCTATTATTCTTAGGTCTGATCTTTTTATTGTGTCCCATATTTCCTGCATGTTTTGTGATGAGAATTTGTTGGCTTTGCTGTTTTCTTTGATGAGTGCATTTATTTTATCTATGGTGTCCTCCGAATCTGAGATTATTTTTCTTCTATCTCTTGTATTCTATTTCTTATGCTTGTTTCTGTAGACTCTGCTCGTTGACCTAGATTTTCCATATCCAGCTGGTCCTCAGTTTGTGTTTTCTTCCTTGCTTCCATTTCATTTTTCAATTCTTTAAGTGTTTCCATTACCTGTTTGATCGTTTTTCTTGGTTTCCCAGGGTATCATGTACATATTTACTCATTTCTTCAAACTTTTTGTTATACTCCTCATCCATTTATTTTAACTTTTTTTTATTGAGAAAAGGAGAAAACAAACCAAATTTCCTCCTCCTCCCAGCCTCCCATTTCCCTCCCCCTCCTCCCACCCTTCTCCCCCTCCTCCCACCCTTCTCCCCCTCCCCCCACTCCTCTCCCCCTCCGTCTCCGGCCCAAAGAGCAGTCAGGGTTCCCTGCCCTGTGGTAAGTCCTAGGTCCTCCACCCTCTGTCCATTTCTAGGAAGGTGAACATCCAAACTGGCTAGGCTCCCACAAAGCCAGCACATTACGTAGGTTCAAAACCCCGTGCCATTGTCCTTAGGTTCTCATCAGCCCTCATTGTTCGCCATGCTCAGAGAGTCCAGTTTTATCCCATGCTTTTTCAGTCACAGTCCAGCTGGCCTTGGTGAGCTCCCAAAAGATCAGCTCCACTGTCTCAGTGGGTGGGTACTCCCCTCGTGGTCCCGACTTCTCTGCTCATGTTCTCCCTCCTTCTGCTCCTCATTGGGACCTTGGGAGCTCAGTACAGTGCTCCAGTGTGGGTCCCTGTCTCTATCTCCATCCATCACCAGATGAAGGTTCTATGATGATATGCAAGATATTACTCAGTATTGCTATAGCATAGGGTCATTTCAGGTTCCCTATCCTCAGCTGCCCAACGACCTAACTGGGGACCTCGGCTTGGGCACCTGGGAGCCACTCTAGGTTCAAGTCTCTTGCCAACCCTAAGGTGGCTCCCTTAACTAAGAATTGTGCTTCCGTGCTCCCCTATCCAACCTTCGTTTATCCCAATCCTCCTTTTTCCCCAAGTTCCCCCCATTCTCCCCTTCTCCCTTTTCTCTCCCCATCTCCCCTTACCCCCATCCCACCACACCCCCAAGATCTCAATTTTCTCCCTGGCAATTTTGTCTCTTCCCATAGCCAAGAGGACAAATATATTCTTTTCATTTGGTTCACCTTCTTACTTAGCTTCTTTGGGATCACTGATTGTAGACTCCGTGACCCTTGTTTATGGCTAGAAACCAACTATGAGTGAGTACATCCCATGTTCATCTTTTTGGGTATGGGTTACCTCACTCAGGATAGTGTTTTCTATTTCCATCCATTTTCATGCAAAATTTGAGAAGTCATTTTTTTTTACCGCAGCGTAGTACTCTAGTGTGTAGATACTCCACACTTTCTTCATCCATTCTTCCATTGAAGGGCATCTAGGTTGTTTCCAGGTTCTGGTTATTACAAATAATACTGCTATGAACATAGTTGAACAAATGCTCTTGTCATATGATAGGGCATCTCTTGGGTATATTCCCAAGAGTGGTATTGCTGGGTCCAGGGGTAAGTTGATCCTGAATTTCCTGAGAAACCAAAACACCAATTTCCAAAGTGGTTGCACAAGATTGCATTCCCACCAGCAATGAATGAGGGTTCCCATTCCTCCACAGCCTCTCCAGCAAAGGCTATCATTGGAGTTTTTTATTTTAGATATTCTGACAGGTGTAAGATGATATCACAAAGTTGTTTTGATTTGCATTTCCCTGATTGCTAAGGAGGTTGAGCATGACTTTAAGTGTCTTTTGGCCATTTGAACTTCCTCTGCTGAGAATTCTCTGTTCAGTTCAGTGCCCCATTTTTTAATTGGGTTAATTAGCATTTTAAAGTCTAGTTTTCTGAGTTCTCTACATATTTTGGAGATCAGACCGTTGTCTGTTGCGGGGTTGGTGAAGATCTTCTCCCAGTCAGTAAGTTGCATTTTTGTCTTGGTGACAGTGTCCTTTGCTTTACAGAAGCTTCTCAGTTTTAGTAGGTCCCATTTATTCAATGTTGCCCTTAAAGTCTGTGCTGTTGGGGTTACACATAGGAAGTGATCTCCTGTGCCCATCTCCTGTAGGGTACTTCCCACTTTCTCTTCTATAAGGTTCAGTGTGTTCTGACTGATAGTGAGGTCTTTAATCCATTTGGACTTGAGTTTTGTGCATGGTGATAGATATGAGTCTATTTTCATTCTTCTACAGGTTGACATCCAGTTATGCCAGCACCATTTGTTAAAGATGCTTTCTTTCTTCCATTGTATACTTTTGGCTCCTTTATCAAAAATGAGGTGTTCATAGGTTTGTGGGTTAAAATTCGGGCCTTCTATACGATTCCATTGGTCGACTTCTCTGTTTTTATGCCAGTACCACACTGTTTTCATCACTGTAGCTCTGTAATAGAGTTTGAAGTCAGGGATGGTAATGCCTCCAGACCATCCTTTATTGTATTGGATTGTTTTGGCTATCCTGGGTTTTTTGTTTTTCCATATAAAGTTGATTATTGTCCTCTCAAGATCTGTGAAGAATTTTGATGGGACCCTGATGGGGATTGCATTGAATCTATAAATTGCCTTTGGTAGAATTGCCATTTTTACTATGTTGATCCTCCCAATCCAAGAGCAACGGAGGTCCTTCCTTTTTCTGGTATACTCCTCAATTTCTTTCTTCAATGCCTTAAAGTTCTTGTCAAATAGATCTTTCACTTCCTTGATTAGAGTTACGCCAAGATATTTTATGCTGTTTGTGGCGATCGTGAAAGGAGAAGCTTCTCTGATTTCCCTCTCTGCTTCCATATCCTTTGTGTATAAGAGGGCAACTGATTTTTTGGAGTTGATCTTGTATCCTGCCACATTACTAAAGGTGTTTATCAGCGGTAGGAGTTCTTTGGTGGAGTTTTGGGGGTCGCTTATGTACACTATCATATCATCTGCAAATAATGAAAGTTTAACTTCTTCCTTTCCAATTCAAATACCCTTGATCCCATTATGTTGTCTTATTGCTATTGCTAGAACTTCAAGCACTATATTGAAGAAGTATGGCGAGAGTGGACAGCCTTGTCGTGTTCCTGAGTTTAGTGGGATGGCTTTAAGTTTCTCTCCATTTAATTTAATGTTAGCTGTCGGCTTACTGTATATAGCTTTTATTATATTTAGGTATGACCCTTGTATCCCTAATCTCTCCAATACTTTTATCGTAAAGGGGTGTTGAACTTTGTCAAATGCTTTTTCAGCATCTAATTCAATGATCATATGGTTTTTTTCTTTCAGTTTATTTATATGCTGGATTACATTGATAGATTTTCGTATGTTGAACCAGCCCTGCATCCCTGGGATGAAGCCTACTTGATCATAATGGATAATTTTCCTAATGTGTTCTTGGATTCGGTTTGCCAGTATTTTGTTGAGGATTTTTGCATCGATGTTCATGAGTGAGCTTGGTCTATAATTTTCTTTCTTGGTTGAGTCTTTGTGCAGTTTTGGTATCAGAGTAACTGTAGCTTCATAAAAGGAATTTGGCCATGCCTCTTCTGTTTCTATATTGTGAAATACATTAAGGAGTATAGGTAATAGGTCTTCTTGGAAGTTCTGGTAGAATTCCGCATTGAAACCATCTGGTCCTGGGCTTTTTTTTGGTAGGGAGGTTTTTGATAATATCTTCTAATTCTTTGCAACTAACAGGTCTATTTAGATTGTTCACCTGGTCCTGGTTTAACTTTGGTATATGGTATTTATCTAAAAAAGTGTCCATTTCCTTTACATTTTCCAGTTTTGTGGCATATAGGTTTTTGTAGTAAGATCTAATGATTCTCTTAATTTCCTCTGTGTCTGTGGTTATGTCCCCCTTTTCATTTCTGATCTTATTAATTTGCAAATTCTCTCTCTGCCGTTTGATTAGTTTGGATAGGGGTTTGTCAATCTTGTTGATTTTCTCCAGGAACCAGCTTTTTGTTTCATTGATTCTTTGTATTGTTTTCTGTGTGTCTATTTTGCTGATTTCAGCCCTCAGTTTGATTATTTCCAGTCTTCTACTCCTCCTAGGTGAGTCTGCTTCTTTTTTTTCTAGAGCTTTCAGGTGGGCTGTTAAGTCTCCAATGTATGCTTTCTCTGTTTTCTTTAAGTGGGCACTTAGTGCTATGAACTTTCCTCTTAGGACTGCTTTCATAGTGTCCCATAAGTTTAAGTAGGTTGTTTCTTTATTTTCATTGAATTCCAGGAAGACTTTATTTTCTTTCTTAATTTCTTCCTTAATCCAGGTATGGTTCAGTAGTTGACTGTTCAGTTTCCATGAGTTTGTAGGCTTTCTGGGGGTAGCATTGCTGTTGAATACTAACTTTAATCCCTGGTGATCTGATAAGACACAGGTGGTTACTAATATATTTTGTAACTGTGGATGTTTGCTTTGTCACCGACAGTGTGGTCGATTTTTGAGAAGGTTCCATGAGCTGCAGAGAAGAAGGTATATTCTTTCCTATTGGGTGGAATGTTCTATAGATGTTTGTTAAGTCCATTTGATTCATTACCTCCATTAATTCTCTTATTTCTCTGTTAGGTTTCTGTCATATTGACCTGTCCATTGGTGAGAGAGGAGTGTTGAAGTCTCCTACTATTAGTGTGTGCGGTTTGATGGCTGCCTTGAGTTTTAGCAATGTTTCTTTTATGTACGTGGGTGCTTTTACATTAGGGGCATAGATGTTCAGGATTGAGACTTCATCCTGCTGAACTGTTCCTGTTATGAGTATAAAATGCCCCTCTCCATCTCTTCTGATTGATTTATCTTTGAAGTCAACTTTGTTAGAGATTAGTATGGCCACACCTGCTTGTTTCCTAGGTCCGTTTGCTTGATAAGCCTTTTCCCAGCCCTTTACTCTGAGTAGGTGCCTGTCTTTGTGGTTGAGGTGTGTTTCTTGTAAACAGCAGAATTTTGGATCCTGTTTTCGTATCCAATCTCTTAGCCTGTGCCTTTTAATAGGTGAGTTGATTCCATTGACATTAAGTGATATTAATGACCAGTGGTTGTTAACTCCGGTCATTTTTTTAGTCGTAGAGTTTCTGTGTTTCCCTTCTTTGATTTGTGTTGGTGAAGGGTCTCTAGATGTCTGAGTTATTGTGGTCATTGTTGGACTCCTTGGTTAGTGATTTTCCTTCTATTACTTTCTGTAAGGCTGGATTTGTGGCTGTGTATTGTTTAAATTTGTTTTTATCCTGGAAAATTTTATTTTCTCCATTTATAGTGAACGAAAGCTTGGCTGGGTATAGTAATCTGGGCTTGCATCCATGGTCTCTTAGTTTCTGAAGTACATCTATCCAGGACCTTCTGGCTTTCATGGTTTCCATGGAGAAGTCAGGTGTAAGTCTGATAGGTTTACCTTTGTAAGTAATTTGGCCTTTTTCCTTTGCAGCTCTTAATATTCTTTCCTTATTCTGTATGCTTTGTGTTATGATAATTATATGGCGATGTTCTTTTTTGATCCAGCCTATTCGGTGTTCTGTATGCTTCTTGAACCTTCATAGGTATATCTTTCTTTAGGTTGGGAAAATTTTCTTCTATAATTTTGTTAATTATATTTTCTGGACCATTGAGCTGCACTTCTTCTCCTTCTTCTACTCCTATTATTCTTAGGTTTGGTCTTTTTATTGTGTCCCATATTTCCTGAATATTTTGTGATGAGAGTTTGTTGGACTTGCTGTTTTCTTTCATCAGTGTGTTTATTTTCTCTATGGTATCCTCAGAATCTGAGATTCTTTCTTCTAACTCTTGTATTCTCTTGGTTATGCTTGTTTCTGTAGACTCTGTTTGTTTACTTAAATTTTCCATGTCCAGCCGGCCCTCTGTTTGTGTTTTCTTCTTTGCCTCCATTTCAGTTTTCAAGTCTTGCACCGTTTCCATTATCTGTTTGATTGTTTTTCCTTGGTTTTCTAGGGTATCATTCACTGATTTATTCAATTCTTCAAACTTTCTGTTATATTTCTCATCCATTTCTATAAGGGCGTTTTTTACATGCTGTTTAAGGGCGTCAATCACTTTCATGAAGTCAATATTTTCCACTTCTTCTTGATTAAGGTGTTCATGTCCTCCCGTTGTGAGTTCACTGGTTTCTGGTGGCTTCATGCTGCTTTTCAGCTTGTTGGGCGAATTCTTGCCTTGGCGTCTACCCATCTCTTCTTCCAAATGCTCCCTTATGGATCTTTTTATAGGATCAGGTCTCCTTGCCTACCCAATGCTGGCTCTCCCCAACTTTGTCTCTCCCCAACGCTGGGTCTCCCCAACGCTGGGTCTCCTGGCGCCGAGAGATCAGGCCTCCGTGCTGGTGGGCAGGTAGCAAACAAAGCGCCTACCCTGCTTGGTGCAGGCAGGCCATAGAAACAAAGAGACTCCTGCCCGCTTGGGTGCCCCGAGGATTCGGACCCAGTGCCCAGACAGGCTGGGCTGGGTGATGTTATGTGCAGAAAGAGGGCAGTGGGGCAAAGTGGGGAGGGTTCTGGATGGAAGCTGGGTGGGCTAGGAAGAAAGAGGAGGTATGCAGAGAGTGGAGGCTCTGCCCAGAGTTCAAGAAGGATAGGGGGCCAAGGAACCTCTGAACTCCCCTTCCCAGGCTGGGGCCACGGGGCCAGAAACTCACCCCAACGCTGGGTCTCCTGGCGCTGAGAGATCAGGCCTCCGTGCTGGTGGGCAGGTCGCAAACAATGCGCCTACCCTGCTTGGTGCAGGCAGGCCATAGAAACAAAGAGACTCTTTCATCCATTTCTATAAGGGCATTTTTTACATGTTGTTTAAGGAACTCTATTGCATTCATAAAATCAACTTTTTCCACTTCTTTTGTGTTAGGGTGTTCAAGTCCTTCTGTTATAAGATCATTGGGTTCTGGTGTTTTCATGTTGTTTTTCAGATTGTAGGGTGAATTCTTGCCTTGGCACCTGCCCATCTCCTTTTATCGATGCTATCAAGTGGGACTTTTAAAACCTGATCAGGTTTCCCTGCTGGCCAGGGGCTCCTCTTACAAAATGCCCTCGGTCCGTTTCCTGGCTCCTGCCATGGGCCAAGATCCCTCTCACCACACAGAATTGTCTTCAGGACCAGGCGGCCCTATTTAGGTGCTGAAGAGTTCCATCTGGACGGGTGAGTGTGTGCTATCCAGGGACTGATTGTCCTGGAAGAGAGCACAAACCCCCGTCCCCCAGCTCCTTCTGCAGGCCTGTCTTTCTTACCCACGACCCAGCCCCCCAGCAACACCCCCAACCCTGCCCTGCTGTATGCTAGGACCAGTCCTCAAGAACAGTTTTAAGCTCCTACACTAAGGCAACCCACCCAGAGCGGTGAGTGCCTGCCTACCAGGCAGGCCTCAAGGTCCCATGTAAGGGAGCCCGGGCACCTTCAGCTTGTGCTCCAGGGTCTCCTGTGCTCTCCTGGAATTCGCCCTGCCTGCCTCGTTCTTCCTTTTGTCCCCAGATCATTGGGCTACCAGGCGGCCCTGTTTAGGTGCTGAGGAGTTCCATCTGGATGGGTGAGTGTGTGCGATCCAGGGGCGGATTGTCCTGGAAGAGAGCACAACCCCCCTCCCCCAGCTCCTTCTGCAGGGCTGTCTTTCTTACACACGACCCCCCCCCCCCCAAGCCTGTTTTTTCTGCAAGGTCCTTTGTTTAGGAACAGATTTCTGCTCCTACACTAAAGCTACCCACCCAGAGCGGTGAGTGCCTGCCTACCGGGCAGGCCTCAAGGACCCCCAAAAGGGAGCATGCACATCTTCAGCTCTTGTGGCAGGGTGTCCTGTGTTCTACTCGTCCCCGCCCTTCCCCCCACGTTCCCCCTTTTGTCTGCAGGTCATTGGACTACCAGGCGTCCATGTTTTGGTGCTGAGGAGTTCCATCTGGATAGGACGGTTCCTGCTTCTACACTGAAGAGATACACCCAGATAGTCAGTCACAGCAAAGACTGCACCAAGATACCAGGCCTCTCCTGGCTCCATTTGAAGAAAGAGATGGGAAGGTGCCAATGCAAGAATTCCTCCAACAACCTGAAAGGCAACATGACATCACCAGAATCCAGGGATCCCGAAATAAAAAGGGTCTTCAGGAAGAGGACCAGGCTCCCCATTCGCCAGGGACCTTGACAACAAAAGGCCTACCTCTTTGATTTAATTTTAGTGGGGCGAGCTCCTCTCGGTGTTGCATGCTGGTCCCCACCACTTGTGTCTGCCACAGCGCCGGTCCCTGCTGCTTACCTTTTTTTTTTAAAGAGGGGGAAATAGTGTAGGAGAATTGTCTGTATTCTGTCAATCATGTTTTAAATAAACGCTGAATGGCCAGATAGGAAGTATAGGTGGGAAAACCAGACAGGCAGTAGAAATGATGCAATGAGAACAGGAGAATTCTGGAAAGGAGGAAGTTGATTCCTCCCACTCCTGCCCAGACCACCGAAGCAGCAAGATGTGATCTGCCCCACTGAGCCACATGGCTAAAATAGATAAGAATAATGGGTTAATATATGCTACAAGAACAAATAAGTAGCCTGAGCTAATGGGCCAATCAACTTTATAACTTATAGAGATCTCTGTGTGATTGTCTTTGGGGCTTGCCGGCTGTGGGGTAGCGGGCAGGACAGAACCCCTAACAAGCCAGGCCCTCCATGTTACACATCTTATAAGAGTGTTTTATAATGGTGACTTTTAAAAAAATTATCTTCCCCTTTAGCTTCCATAATACAAATCACTTCACTTATCACTTAATCAGCACAGAACTCTTATAATTTCTTTAATTTTTTCAGTGTAGTAAAATGTTTACTGATGACTATTATGGAATACGTCTCATGTAAGTCACATGACAGTAAAAACCTTGTTGTAGAAAGTTTTTATACAACATGTATCCACTCAGATTATCTTTGGCCTGTAATGTGAGACAACTCTAAAATAAGATGTAGACACAAAACAACAAGGAAACTCATTCTACCTTGGGTTCACTACTAAGTAAAATTACTTAGGTAAATGGTACTGCCTTTAACTGTATTTATCATCTTTGATTTAAGATACACTTGATACAACACCTTATCACCACCCTGTGCCCCTTTCTCCTCCATACTCCATTTCCTTATGTTTTGCTATCTTGCCTGATGAAGCTATAAACATTCCTTCTTACCTTATTCATTTGCTAGCCCTCAAACAATCAAGAAACATTGTAAAAACTCCATATAATGTTGAGAAGGACAGATGCTATAATCCTCATTCTGGTATTGCATATGCCTAGAGGAAACAGGAAAGTGCTTAAAATGGTTCCAGCTAATTTCAAAGAGAAAGGCATAAACTGCTGCCTGAAGCAGAAGACTGAGAAGACTGTCGATGTCATCACAAGCAGCTGTTCTCATCCAAAACAGGAGAGTGAGGAAGAACTCAGTTTCCAGCTGGGGAGCGGAAGTGGAAAGATTCAATACATAATTTTGATTAAAATCTTTCTTCTGCAACTCTCGCACATATTTCTCCTAAGCACTTTCCACTTTTAGCCTTAAATAAGAGTCAGTGTAGTTTGATAAGGAAACACACACACACACACACACACACACACACACACAAACACACATACACCCAATAATTGTGACTATCAGTTTTAAATATATACAAGATTTTTAATGATCTTACACAAAAAGTATTCCTTCCATTTGTTACGTGATGCTCATTTGAGAGGAAAGTGTAAATTCTGAAGCAACTTTGGAATATCTTTTTGAAAAAAAAAAACAATTTTCTTATCTCAGATCCATGTATATTATATAAATACATAAGTAATATTACATATTTTCTTTTAAATAAACAAAGATTTTTAACTCAAAGTACAGAAGGAACAGATGGCATACATTAGTAAGTAAACAGTTTGGAGAAAATGCCTGCAAAGTTAAATTTTCATAGTAAGATATTTGCAGGACACATGTAGTTGAAAACTGATTCCAAAATGGTAAGATGAAATGCAACATTGAGAAAGTTTTGAACAAATTAAGACAGTATATAAGAAAAAAATGTTTGAATAGTGAAAGTATCATATGAAAGACAGAAAAATGTAAAATTTATACTGGAAGTGATGAGTACTTTTAGTATAAATGCTTAAGTCATAGCTCAATGATACATTAAATAATTGGAAATGATGTATTATATAATATCAAAAAAATGAACTGAAATTTTTCTGAAACTAAAGAGATTTTAGGGTTCAGTAAATATAGCCAACCTGGTATAAAATATACCATGTATAATAAATGAAAATTAATAGAAATCTATACAGTAAAAACTGTGACAATATAATGTCAGAATCAGAAAGTTAAAATTAAAACAAGATTGACTTTAACCATTGCAATGGATATTATCATAAAGTATTGATAGATGTGTAAGTAGTCACAGCTTTGGTTGATATAAATGAGTATAAATAAAAAAAACATCATGACCAGGTGTGATGGGATGTGTTTATAATCTCAAGCTATCAGGAGGTTGGGTTAGGTGGACTATAAATTCTAGGCCACTCAGTACATAGAGATTTTCAAACCGTTCTGGGCTATTTCATAAGTATTATATAAATAACTCTGTCCTGAAAAAATAGCTACACATATACTCATAGACATAGTGCTATGGTTATTTGTTGCTCCATAATAGGATAAAAGTATTTGAAACATTATACTTGTTCATAGACAAAAAGATGATAATTTCTGGGAGATATAATCTCATAACAAACTAGAAGAGACACAGCTCAAAGGCCCAGAAAATATACAGGTATACCTTTTCCTTTGGCTCTTGCAATTTTTCTGATCCTTTCTGTATAATTCCAGTAAGGTACTACACCCATAAAGTCTCATCTGCATGGCTGTCTAAAGAAATAAATAACTTTTGTCAGGGTGTATGTGAGCAGCTCATCTGTAGAAGAGAGATTCTTCAACAAATGATGGAGGAATCTCCAGGGATACAGCATTATTTCTCTTATTGGAATGGCATTTTTAAAGATGCAATTGTTTTTGTGTCATCTGTGTTCCTATGATGTTGTAAGGGGGCCACTTGTTCATTTCCTGGCCACCAGGCAGCTCAGATAAAAAATAATCACACAGAACTATATTATTTAAAATATTGCTTGGCCCATTAGCTCTCAATTCTAATTGGCAAACTCTTACATCTAAATTTAATGCATTTCTAGTAATCTTTATATCCCCACATGGCTGTTGCTTACCCTGTAAAGTTCCAGCATCTGTCTCCAGTAGGACTGTACGGCTTCTCCCTGATTCTGTCTTCTTCCTCCCAACATTCAGTTTACTTTTCCCTGACTACCTAATTTCTGCCCTATCAATAAGCCAAGGCAGTTTCTTTATTAATGAATGATATTCACAGCATACAGAGGGGAATCTCACATCACCTCCCCTTATCTGTTTAAATGAAAAGGAAGGTTTTAACTTTAACATAGTAAAATTTCATATAATAAAACAAGTATTAAGTAAGAATTACAGCTACAATATTTATACTTACTTTATCTTTTATTATATCTAAGGAAAACTACAACTATATTCTTCAACTCCATCAAAGATTCCAGAAAGATATAATATTACCTAAGTAAACAGGAAGTGCATTGTAAACAACTTCCAAAACTCTAGAATTGACAGAGACATCTCACTGCCTTGACAGTCACCCAAAGTTCTTCTGTACTATTGGGGCATCCATCTTCAGTCGACCGGCACATATTATCCAGCAGACTTTTCCGTGAAGCAGGAAATTTCAAAGACAGTTCTGCCTAAATTGTCAGTCACCTTCTTCTGTTTCCTGAAGAATGTCTGGCAGACTCTTTCATGAAGCCGTAATCCTGAAAGACTGTCTTATCAAGTTCAGCAGTCATTTTTTCATGTGTCTGCATGTCCAGTTCACATAGCATATGATCAAGCAGTCCAGGCAAAATCAGTTTCTTGCCCAAATGGCTAGCAAACTCTATAAGGAGACTCTTTGATGCCCATCTTCCTCTTGAAATAACTGGTGCTGCCAGGAACATATGTGTCTCATTGTCATGAAAAGTCCTAAGTTCTGAAAACATTTAAACACCATATTCTGTAGTCTTTGAAAGGTTTGAAGAATAACTATCTATCTGAAATACATCTCTGTACACCTAGAAAATCTCTTAATTATATATTACATTTTTAGATGAGCTACACAAACTCAATACCGCAATCAAGAGCAGAGATATACATAAAACAAAATTGACCTTAAATTTGTACCAATGAACCAAGATCCATACCAATGCAAATTATTCATGTCTATAGCATGCCCCCTTAAATATAAACATTTATAAACAATATTTGGGAATATGGAGATAGTTCTCTCCAAACTGCTTCCTGCTGTTTATTGGAGAAAGTAATTTTTGTGAGTATTCACAGAAACCCTATCGGGGGTCTTAGTGCATCAAACCACATTAGTCTATAAGCAATCCACAGGTTCTCATCTTCTGTGGAAACAAAATCCAAAAGGCCTACTAAAAGTTGTGCTTCTTTCATGGTGTCAGGAAGGGACAGGTGCAACCACTTATACTTCACATTAAAAGTAATATCCCTGTAAGCCCCACACCAATGGACTCCTAAGAATTTCATGGAGGAAGAAGGTCCTGAAATTTTGGTTGAATTTATTTCCCATCCATATATATATATATATATATATATATATATATATATATATATATATATATATATATATATATATATTGCCTATGAGTTCAAAGTAGTTGCTACCTCTTGATCACTTTGTCCAATCAGCATAATGTCATCAATATAATGCACCAGTCTGGTATTTTGTGGAAGAGAAATATGATAAAGATCCCTTCTAAATAAGTTATGACATGGGACAGGAGAGTTAATACTTCCCTGAGGCAAAATTGTGGTCCTTATGGACTGGTACCAAGAAGAAGGCATATGCTATGTACCAGGATATAGGAAGTTAAGGCCTACCAGGCCAAAAGAAGTCAACCTGGAGTCTGCATGGACTCATGCTTAGCCAATAAGGGGTTACCAAGCAGTATTTCCTGAGATCTTAGCAACAGGCATTGTCAGTGGTCCTGGTTGTGCCTAACCAATGAGGGATGAATATGAAATATCATCTGTTAATGAATGAGAAAGCCTGGGTGCTGTGAGGGTATTTTTCCCCTTTGTTTTTCTTTTCTTTTTTTTTTTTTTGGTTGTGGTTTGTTTGTTTTTGTTTTTGTTTCTTTTTAAAAATAAATCTGCTGTAAGCCTTCTATCTAACTCCCAGCATCTGTGTTCCATGATGTCAATCCTTTTCACCCTCTCGCCCAAGGAAGACCATTAGGGCCCAGAAACAATTGGCACCTGGAAGAGGGACTTCTCACAGGTTATGAGCTTGCCTTGTCAGAGTCCTTTTTATTTTTTCTCTGTGACTGAAATTTTTGTGTTTTGCCCAGAACAGGTTCTAGTCATTATCTTCTTCTCACCCATGGTGCTGGCCAGAACCCCCAAGATGTTGAGTTTTCTGTGAAAAGGCCCCTCGGTCCTATCAGCAGGTAAGAGCTGGGACTCGCATCCTTTGCTTCTTTGGAAAGGCCCCTAGGTCCCTTCGGTGTTGGTAAGCATTGGTACCCCATCCTTTATTTTAAAATTCTCCTTGGTCCATTCAGTGGGTAAATAATAAGGACCCCATCCTTTCCTTCTTTTGAAAGGCCCTTCAGTCCTTTGTCAAGTAAGCATTGGGATCCCCAATCTGTGTGTGTGTGTGTGTGTGTGTGTGTGTTGTCATCCCATTTGATTATGGAACTATATTTTTCTGTTTCATTTTGCCCAGCATCTCGATATAAGGGCTGACAGCCCTACTCCAGAAGGCAAAACCAAGGCTCGACTCCGGAACACCAGAACCAAGGCTCGACTCCGGAATACCATCTCTTGTCTGGAGACACTGTGTGGGTCTAAAGAACCACAGAAATTCCCCACTAATCACAAGACATAAAGGTTCAATACAATTTCCCACCTCTGTTGATTGTTGATCTCTTGCTATGCACCTCAGACTGAGGTATCAGGGGTGCTGTCTGAGCCTCAGGTGTGGGTAACATTAAGGTGTGGGCTTGGAGGACATAGGCTTCCCTAGCCTGGTATGCAACTTCTGCTGCCTGGCTCCCCTCATGTGAGCCGCATAGACATCCACCCCAGGGCAGGACATAGTACACAGGCCACAGTGAGGCTCTAGGTGGACTGTGTACCTGTCATCTGGACCACCTGTTTCTTCTGGTGCTTCTGTTCTTCTAGGTGGTTCCAATATTTGTGCAGCTCTGACCCCGAAGACTTCACAGTAGTACATGAGGGAAGGAGGGAGGCCTGTGGCCTGTGTTCGGCTTCAGCAGCCTGTCCAGGAATAGCAGCATGTTGCTGGTAAAGCTAGGTTTCCAGGAACGGAGGCCTGTGCCACCCCATTGGAGCGAGCCCACCGAAGGTATTTCAGATTCCTACTGCTTCTGCGGGGCCCACTGGGACTTTAGTCATGTGGTCTGAACAGTGGGCTCTTGGGCCTGGCCAGAAGAGAGAGGCTGTGAATGAGTATTCCAGTGTGTCCTCACTGCTCCTGGTTCCCTTTGACACTCAGCAACTGGTGGGTGGATGCAGCAGTGGCCACAGCTTCATGTTGCTGCTGTCATGTTGGCTACCGGGGGCTGTTCTTCAGTTGGGTGCTGCTGATGATACTTTGTCTTCTCCTTTCGTGCCACCAGAGCTGTGGCCTCAAGACCAGCCACCTCTGCAGTGTGCTGGCACTGTTGGAAGACAAGGAACAAGCTGTGCACCTAAGGGTGCATGCCTGCAATCTGCCTGCCAGGGTTCATTTTCCAGACACCAAAAGAGTAGAATGGCTAATTAAGATGGTAAAGCACATGTGGCCCTTTATTTATCAATTTATAGAGAAGTTCTTTTGAGGAACCATGGAATTAGCTGTGAGGAGAGCAAAAGCAGACCTCAGCACCTTCAGCTTTACAAAATTGAATGTGGGTCAGCAGCCCCTTAGAGTCAATGCCATTGAAGTTGATACCGAAAATGTAGACCAAAGACAAACTATTCTTTACCTTAAAATTAGTTTTGTAGGAAATGGTGAGATTGATTTGGATATCAAACAACATTTTTATAGAGCTAGAGTGAACAGTATTCAGATTCATGGGACAATATAGGTGATTCTGGAAACCCTTGCTTGGTGACTGGACAACACTGACTAATCTCCTGAACATCCCTGAACTAAATGGTTTGTCAGATACTATAATTTCTGATATAATATCAAACTAATTGGCAATCACTTGCCATAAAACAAGATCTTAGCAGGACACCCCACTACACTTCCAATAGTGATACAGCCCAATGGAGTCCCCTCCTCCACTCCCATACCTTACATCACCCTGGCCTTTTAGGATTCAAATAAAAACTCAAAGGACTGAACCTCAATACCTGTCACATATTAGATATCACTACCTACACATTTATTTCTATATTACATCTCATAAAAGTTGTAGTCTGACTCAATTAAAAATCAAAGCTGGCTTTGGAGTTGGAGCAGGAATCTCTCCTTCTCTAAACTCAAGCATGTTGGTAGAAGAAAAATTCAGACTTTCTGTGTTGTATCAGAAAAGCATCCTGGTGTGGGACAGAGGAAAACCATAAATATAGGGACTATTGATGTCAAAACTTTGCTATCTCCCCAAAATTCTATTTCTCTTTTTTGACTCTTTAGAACGTTTCTTTGGCTAAGCATCTTAAGTATATATTGACAGACTGATAGATCTAGATAGATAGATAGATAGATAGATAGATAGATAGATAGATAAATAGATAGATATAGAGAGATAGGTAGAGAGATAAGTAGATAGATAGATGATAGATGTGAAATATATTCAGTAGAATATTATTACATCTTAAGCATTTGCCTTATTTTTAATTATTTGTAAGTTTATGTGTGTTTATATGTCTACATGCATGCCGATTCCTAGCCTCTCAATAATTCAATGAATTTTTGGGGTCCGGGAGTATTTTCCATACCACTGGCCTACTCTACAATCCATAGGGACAAGCCATTATAGAGAGGACAAACAGAACTCTTAGGGAGCTGTTGGATAGCATTATCTCAATAGATGCTAGGAGAAATCCCCATCTGACATTAACAGAGGTCCTTTTTCATATGAACCATCTCAGTTTTGATGATGAGGGTCTCAGCATCTCTGTCAAAGAACACATCCCTGCTCGTGGTGAGATGGAGAGATCCCATCTCCCACCAACAGCAGCCACCAGCCCTCCTGCTAACCTGTAGGAGAGGGTATATGTAGGCCATTTCAATTCTATTTTAATAAATAAAAACTGTCTGAAGATCTGAGAGTAAAACAGTCCTACTAGTCAACCTTATTGACCAGGTTATGATAATACCACCTTTAATCCTATTAGCCACAATGACATGTACCTTTAAGCCCAGTGGTACACACCTTTAACCCCAGCCTGAGAGAGGAATATAAAACAGAGGAGAAAGCTCTCAGTCACACAGTCTTATTATGAGACTTCAGAAGGCAGGCTCACCATTTCAGACTGGGGTTTAGGTAAAAGCCAGTGGCTAGCTGTTTTACTTTTTGGATCTTCAGGTTGAAACCCAATTTCTCCTTCTGACTTTTATTAATTGTGCTTCATTTGGTACCCAGTTTTTGAGGGTATGAATTCATGAAAATGCCATTTACCTGAGTTATTTTAGCTGCCAGCCCAGGCTAGGGCTAGGATTAGAAACTTGTGCAACCACTTTGGAAATCAGTGTGGCAGTTTCTCAAGAAACTGGGAGTCAACCTACCTCTGGATCCAGCAATTCCACTCTTGAAAATATACCCAAGAAATGCTCAATCATACTACAAAAGCATTTGTTCATCTATGTTCATAGCAGCACTATTTGTAATAGCGAGAACCTAGAAACAACCTAGGTGCCCCTCAATAGAAGAATGGATAAAGAAGGTGTGGCAATATACATATTAAAGTTTTACTCAGCAGTAAAAAAAAACAATGACATCTTGAATTTTGCATGCAAATGGATGGAAATGGAAAACACTATCCTGAGTGAGATAACCCAGACCCAAAAAGATGAATATGGTATGTACTCACTCATATGTGGATTCTAGCCATAAACAAGGGACATTGAGCCTATAATTCATGATCCTAGAAAAGCTAAATAAGAAGACGAACCCAAAGAAAAAACACATACTTATCCTCCTGGATATTGGAGGAAGACAAGATCACTGGGCAAAAGTTGGGAGCACGGGGGTGGTGGTGGGGTGGGGGAAAGGGGAGATGGGGAGAGAGAAGGGAGAAGAGGAGGATTGGGGAGAGCTTGGGGGAATGGGATGGTTGAGATGGAGGAAGGGTGGATATGGGTGTAGGGACGTACATATCTTAATTAAGGGAACCATTTTAGGGTTGGCAAGAGACTTGGCTCTAGAGGGGTTCCCAGGTGTCCAAGGAGATCGGCAGCAGAGGAGAGGGTGCCTGAACTGGCCTTCCCCCATAGCCTCACTGATGAATATCTTGCATATGACCATAGAACCTTCATCTGGCGATGGATGGAGATAGAGACAGAGACCCACATTGGAGCACTGGACTGAGCTCCCAAGGTCCAGATGAAGAGCAGAAGGAGGGAGAACATGAGCAAGGAAGTCAGGATTGCAAGGGGTGCATCCACCCACTGAGAAGGTGTGACTGATCTAATGGGAGCTCACCAAGGCCAGCTGGATTGGGACTGAAAGAGCATGTGATCAGACCGGACTCTCTGAATGTGGCAGACAATGAGGGCTGACTGAAAAGCCAATGATAATGGCACTGAGTTTTGATTCTACTGCATGTACTGGCTTTTTGGGAGACTAGTCTGTTTGGATGCGCACCTACCTAGACCTGAATGGAGGGGGGGGCGGGGCTTGGACTTCCCAAAGGGCAGGGTGTAATTCTTTTAGCCATCCATAAGGCTGCACTTTCAGGTTCTGAAGCCAGTGCATGTATCCCCTGTGTGCGCATGCATGGGCCGCCCGCCATCTGCATCATCAGCATCTGATGCAGAAGCCCCCGTATACAGGCGCAGGGTGCACCATTGCCCATCATCAGAGTCTGACATGGGCATGTCTTTCCCCTCATGCGCATGTGCTAGGAAGCCTTTAAAAGCTAAACCTGACATTCCTACCTCCTCCTTTTCTGTCCACACGTTTCCCCGAGCTCGTGAGCACATAGCTCTCTTAATAAACTCCTACACGTGGGTTTGATTGTGTTTCGTGTTCTCTCCTCATTCCCTCTGGACATTTTTACAGGGAACTGTGACTTCTTTTAGTAATGGAGAGGGAGGGGGAAGGGGAGGGGGGGAGAGGGAGGGAAATGGGAGGCGGTGGAAATTTTTAATAAATTAATTTTAAAACGAATTTCAGCTCTAGGAATTGGAACCTAAACCTAGCTACCTTTGTTCAGGAGAAAAGTCATGCTCCCAGCTCCCATCCACCCCAGCTTAGCTTCCATGTAAAGATGGAAAAATACACATAGAATTTCGATACAGAGTACTGTGTACTATTGCGTTGTTTTTGAATTACTTGACTGGTGAGGAAAGAGCTACAACTGCTAGAAGATATTTGATTATTAATGCTGCTAAATTAATCCAACACACACACACACACACACACACACACACACACACACACACATATATATATATATATATATATATATATATATATATATAGAGAGAGAGAGAGAGAGAGAGAGAGAGAGAGAGAGAGAGAGAGCCTTAACTTCAAAAGATATGTTACTTTGAAGAATAGGCTTTGTGTTTCCACAGAAAGTGAGAGGCTGTGGATTCATTCTGGGTTAAGAACAATAAGGTTTGCTCAAGGAAGACAGCCTGAAAAGTGTCCAATGAGAACAGATGACACAGATGATACAATGTTTCAGAGTACAGTTGTTGCAGTTTCCTCTGAGTTCTTCATCCAGAACAGCTTCAAGACTGCTGGCTGAAATTATCCAGCCTCAAAGAACACTACAGTAAGGACTTGACTGTAATCCAATTTTCTTTGGGTCCCCATAGGATTATCAGTAGGAAGTATCCTAGAAAGAATGGGGGAGGGAACATGAGAGATTGGAATGGCTGAGGTGGAGGAGGGACAGAGAGGTAGACAAATGAAAGTGATATCTTGATAAAGGGAGCTATTATTGGAATAGGGAGAACCCTGATGCTAAGAAAATACTCAGGAATCCACAACAATGATCCGAGCTAAGATTGCTAGCAATAATGGAAAGGGTGCTAGAACTGATCTTCCCCTTGTCAGATTAGTGACTACCCTAACTTTCATCAGAGAATGTACAGCCGTAGTGATCCACATTCAAGATTTGGGCTGAGCTTCTAGAATTCAGTTGAAGAGAGTGAGGAGGAATTATATGAGCAAGTGAGGTCAAGATCATGACAGGGAAAACCACAGAGACAGCTGACCTGAGCTAGTAGAAGCTCACAGACTCTGGACTGACAGCTGAGGAGCCTGCATTGGACCAAACTTGGCCCTATGAATCCAGGTGACAGTTGTGGGGCTTGATTTGTTTGTAGTACATGAGGTAATGGGAGCAGGACTTACTTAGCCCAAGTGCACTAACCGGCTTTTTGAGTCCCATTCCCTATGGTGGTATATAATGCTCAGCTTTGGTGCAGCTATAAGAGCCTGATCCTACCTGAACATGGTATGTCAAACTTTGTTGATGCCCCAAGGGAGGCCTTGTTCCCTCTAAGCAGTGGATGTGGAATAAGATGGGGTAAGTAAGTGGGTGGGAGAAGGGGAGGGAGCAGGAACTGGGGTTTGTATGTAAAATAAAAAAAATTAAAGAAAAGTAGAAAAAAACACTTTAAACATGCTGGTGCTTCTGCACCATTTTGCATCATATAGAATTCATGAAGGATATATCTTTTGGGACTTCCCACTGTGGAGTATTAGGTTTTACATGGTGTACCCACTCTAGTATTACAATTTCCCTGAGCCTTAATATCTCTCATCAACACTAAGCCAAGGGATATCAGACAACTCCAACTCCTTTTCAGTAGGCCATCTTTTGATAAACATTTCAGCCAACAATTCAAACAAGTTTTTCACACCTTTTTAAAATGTGAGAACTTCCATGTTAGACCTCAAATCTCCATTCAGATGACTGCTATCAATAAACTCAACCTGATCTAGTTTTATGTTCCTTCCACCATTATTCCATACCCTTAAATTCTATTTCTGCACATATTCCCCAGACTTCTGCTTTAATGAAGTAACAAAATCATTAAACTCCTTAGTAATGCATCATACTTTTTCATGGACAACACTTTTTACCTCCCCTCTAAGAGCCTGCATTTGTCTTGAGTCTGGTTATAGTGCTAGATGCAATTATTGATTAGCCTTGAGGGACACTGGTATTGTATTGCATAGCAGTTTCTTCATAAAAAGTCACTGCTGGTTTAGAAGACAATGAAGGACTAATTTCCTCAATAATAGGTAAAAAGGGCTATATTTCAAGGCGTGGGGCTGAGGGTACAATTTTCTCAGGTAAGATACCTTGAGAATCTGAGGGTTCAAAGTTCTCAGCTCCAACCGTGTCTTCCTACAAACCCCTATCCCAGGTTATAGGACCCTGTTCCTTACAATGAGTTGTAGATGGACGTTTCTGTCCCACCTACTCCCACAACTGTTCAGTCCCAAAGAAACATATAGATGATTATATTAATAATAAACTGTTTGACCTATTATCTGAGGATTATTATTAACTAGTTCTTACAAATTAAATTAACCCATAATTCTTGTCTATGTTTGGCCATGTGGCTTAATACATATTTTCAGTGAGGCCTTTTCATCTTTCTTCCTCTTGTCTGACTGGTGACTCATCTCTGTCTTTCTTCTTCCAAGAATTTTCTTAGTTTTGCAGTCTTCCTATATTTCCTGACTAGCTACTGGTCAATCAGTGTTTTATTAAATCGATACAAGTAACAAATCTTGACAGTGTACAAAAGCATTATTCCACAGCATTTTCCCTTTTTCCATTTTAAAATAAAACACTGAATCTATTCTTCTTTGTTTAGATTTTTTTCTTAACATTATCCATAGCAGCTTATAAGCAACATACTAAAAAATGACAAACATTTATAATCAATTTATTTGGGAATGTGTGTAGTTGGAGGCTGCTTGTTCATTTCCAGACTGCCCAGACCTAAAATAATCACACAGAAACTGTATTATAACAATACTGCTTTACCTATTGGCTCACACTTCCTATTGGATAGCTCTTATATCTTACATTAACACATTTTTATTTATCAGAGTATCACCACATGTTTGTGGCCTACTGGTAAGGTTGTATCTGGCATCTGACATCTGTTTTCTGTGGTGACTACATGGCTTCTCTCTGACTCCACCTTCTTCCCCCTATATTGGCTTGGAATTCCCACCTTGCCCTATCCTGCGCTGCAATAGGACCAAAGTATTTTTTTTATTACCCAATGGTATTCACAGCATACTGAGGGGAATTGCATAACACCTCTCCTTTTCTGTCTAAATAAAAAAGAAGGTTTGAACTTTCACATAGCAAGATTACAATCAACAAATCAGGCATTAAGCAAGAATAATAGTTATAATATTTAGTCCATTTACATTTGGCAAAGTAAGGAAAATATTCTATTTTTCTTTGTGAGTTTAAAGTTTTATATCTAATCTGTCTTTTATAATTATAACTATCTTTCTTCAACTCCATCAAAGACCCCAGAAGTATTTAATATTACCTAGGTAAACAGGAAGTACTTGAAAACAAGTTTCAAAACTCTAGAATTGACAGAGACATCTTGCTGCCTGCACAATCATCCAAAGTTCTTCTGTAATATTTGGGCATCCATCTTCAGCCTAAAGGGCCGTAGTATTCGGCAGACTTTTCAATGAAGAAGGACATTTGAAGATCTCTTATGCCTTATACTGGAAAAGTTCATCAGTTTCTTTCATGTGTGTCCTGGAAAATATCTGGCAGTTCTCTCATGAAGCAGGAACCCTGAAAACGATCTCTCACCTTCTTTAGGCAACATCAGTAGTCATTTTTCTGTGGGTTCTGCATGTCTGGTTCATACAGCATAGCATCAAGCAGCCACCAGCAAACAGAGCCCATCTGGAAAAAAAAAATGCCAGCCACCAAGAAGCCATGCTTAACTCTGTTCTTTTGTGGTTAGAATTCCTTTCCAAGCTTTTTCAGATTTTATGTGGATGTAGTCAGCCCCGCCCCCCCCAACTGGGTGGCAATCTGTAGACAGAGGCTGCTTGTTTATTTCCCAGCGGCCCAGTCACAAAATAATCACACAAAATTATATTATTACAACACTGCTTTGCCCATTAGCTCACAGTATTTATTGGCTAGCTATTTTTTTTTTTTTTTTTAGTTTTCTGAGACAGGGTTTCTCTGTAGCTTTGGAGCCTGTCCTGGCACTAGCTTTTGTAGACCAGGCTGGCCTCAAACTCACAGAGATACGCCTGCCTTTGCCTCCCGAGTGCTGGGATTAAAGGCGTGCGCAACCACCGCCTGGCTTGGCTAGCTTTTATATCTTAAATTAACCCATTTCTATTAATCTGCATATTGCCATGTTTTTGTGGTGTACCAGGAATGTTCCATCCAGCATTCGACATCTGTCCTCTATGGTGGCTACATGGTTTCTCTCTGACTCTTCCTTCATTCCTCCCCTGTCTGCTAAGACTTTCTGCCTTGCCCTATTCTTCACTGTAATAGACCCTAATTAGCTTTTTTTTTAACCAATGGTATTCACAGCATACAGAGGGCAATCTCATATCAAATGTGGTCATAGTTTTCTTGACTATTCTCTGCTGATTGGTGACACTGATAATCTTAAGGGGACCCAAAGAAAATTTAGGATTATAGTCAAGACCGGACTGGAGTACTCTCTGAGGCTGGATCATTTCAGTCAGCAGTCTTGAAGGTATTCTGGATGTAGAACTCAGAGGAAACTGTAACAGAGGTGCTCTAAAACATTGGATCATCTGGGGCATCCATGCATAATGGAATTTGTTCAGGGCATCTTCCTTGACCAAATATTATTTTTCATAATCCAGATGAACAATTTATCCAGAGATATCAAGAGGAATTAAACAAGATTGTTTTCTTTATTTTCTGCTAAAGTTTCAAAAGTTTCATATATTAGATCATTAAATCCATTACCACTCACTATTGATGAACCAAGATAATTAAAGAAATTTATTTCTTTAAGTTTGAAATATAGTTCACATCATGGGCTTTCAGTATTTTCTGAGTGCCTAGAAGAGAGACTGATGAGAGAGGCCTCTGTAATAAAAATTCTGGTTAATTTGAAAGTGCTACAGACTTAAAAAGAATATCCCAGATATACTTAAAAGATTCATCTTTATACTTTTGTTTTTCTAGAACCTCTTCTGGTACCAAAATCTGTATTAGTCAGGGTTCTCTAGAGTCATGCTACTTATGGAATGAATCTCTCTCTCTCTCTCTCTCTCTCTCTCTCTCTCTCTCTCTCTATATATATATATATATATATATATATATATATATATATATATGCAAGTTTATTAAATAGAATCTATAGATGTTCAGTCCCATAAGTCTTAGTAGATGTCTCAGCTGGTCTTCTATATCTTTCCTGGAATTCTGAAGAAGTAGGCTCCAATGTCAGTGAACAAATGAATGTGCTGACAAGGTGAGATCAAACAGGCAAGGAATGAACACATTCTACTCCTTCTTCTATTGTCCTTATATAGACTTCCAGCAAAAGGTGTGACCAAGATTAAAGATAGGCCTTCCACTCTCAAGATTTGAATTGATGATGTGTAAAATTCAGACTCAAGATTTGAAGAAAAGTACTGTTGTCTTCTTGCCTCAATAACTAGATTACAAGTGTTTCCTCCATTTCTAGATTTATATAGTTCATTCTAGATAAAGTCAAGTTGACAACCAAGAATAGTCAACACAATGACAGATGTGGAAGCATAATCTTTCCCTCCCCAAATTGCTTGTGGTCATGGTATTTCATTATAGTAATAGTAAGATAAGACAAAAATGGTACCAGAATTGGGTTATGGCTGTGACAGTCTTTGTCATGTTCTTTGTGGCAGGATTGTTCAAGGACTTCGTAATTTTGTCAATAAAAGTCACTGAATATTCAGAGCTTGGTGAGATATTCTGTGGGAGTTTGGAAGGCAAGAATGTTGAGAGCAACGCAAAAGATGGAGGCCGGTCTTTTGGAGTTTCACAGGGAACTTGAGAGTCTCTTAAAGACTATATAAATGCTGTTAGATATTATTAGTTAATAATCTATGGCTAGCTATGATTAGTTTATTTATTTATTTATTTATTTATTTATTTATTTATTTATTTATTTATTTATTTATTTTGGTTTTTTGAGACAGGGTTTCTCTGTGGTTTTGGAGCCTGTCCTGGAACTAGCTCTTGTAGACCAGGCTGGCCTCGAACTCACAGAGATCCGCCTGCCTCTGCCTCCCGAGTGCTGGGATTAAAGGCGTGCGCCACCACCGCCTGGCTATGATTAGTTTAAATAATCTTGTTTCTAGGGTTGAAGAATCAGGAGTTATTAACAAGATATCAGAACTACTGTGGGAAAACCTTTGTTTTACTCTGACAGTTGAAGCTGATTGTCTGGATCTGAGAAATTTTTGGCAATTAAAAATATATAAGCATCATTGAAGTAAACTCTTCTGAGAAGTGTCTCTTCAGATTGATCACATACAAGCTATGTTCAGAGGAGGCTACAGTTGTAACTTGCTCTGACAGCCAAATTTGGTAATATGTAAGATTCTCCCAGGTCTTACTGACTTTGAAGGCATAAAGCAGTCATGAAGAGGAGCTGAGGCTTGACATTACTATAGGCCATGAGAGGCCATTGGTGAAGTTGTAACTGAAGTATCAGTGAATGCTCCAGAACTTCATGGGACATGGAAAAATTTGAGGCTTTGAACCATGAAGAGAGCCCAGGAAGGGCTATTAGAAAAGTACAGTCCAGTAAAAGCAGAAGACATAAGTATATTGGAGATGAGAGTACCATGGGATAATCACCAAAAATAGAAGCAGCTATGGAATGTAGCCAGTCTGAGAGTAGAAGACAAACTGTGTATTACAGAGGGTGAAGCCTGAGAACTGGCCCAGTCCATTTAGAGGAGCCCTAAAGTTTGTGAGTGGACCCCTGACATTAGACATTGAGTTGTTTGCATAAATGAGTTGGGTTTTGCTTTATTCAGATTGTGAATGGTCCTGATTCTTCTTTTCTGAAGTAACAAAATATTTAACTTATTTTTTTTATTTTTAAACACAAAAAATAACAACGGGACTAATGAGATGGCTCAGAGTTTAAAGTAATTAACAACTCTTGAGAGCTCATAGTTGAGAGACGTTAACTGTTTTTAAAAAGAATATTTTGGTGCTTTTCAGCAACTTGAAATTTAAAAGATATTGGATATTTTGAACAATATAACTTTTAAAGTGTTTTAACGTATAAGGTTGTGGAAATTTCACAGTTTGTAAAATGCTTTATATTGTGATGTCTTTATTAATGAATGATGTTGGAGATGAACAAGAAAGGTAAGGTTATGGTTTAACGGCAATGTTTTTGTGTGTTTCAAGGAGTCAGTTGTGCTGGCTAGTTTGATGTCAAATTGACACAAGTCAGAGTCATCTAAGAGCATGGAGCCTCAATTAAGTAAAATAAAATCTGACTGTGGCAAGCCTTTAGGGCATTTTATTACTTAGTGATTCATGGAGGAGAACCCAGCTCAATGTGGGTAGTTTTATCCCTGGGCTGGTGGTTCTGGGTTTTATAAGAAAACAAGCTCAGAGAGCTATGAAGAGCAAGCCAGTAAATGACACCACTCAATGGTCTCTGAAATAGCTCCTGGCTCCAGGTTCCTGCCCTGTTTGAATTCCTCTTCTGACATCCATACTATAGCCTATGGGCATGGAAATTTTAACTAAATAAAATTTAGTAAGTGTTGACAGAGATTTTCTGTTGATGGAGGATTCTGTCCCACCTGGTCCCACAGACATTCAGTCCCGAAGAAATACACAAGAGGCCTACGTTAATTATAAACTGGTTCACCTATTAGCTCAGGGTTCTTATAAACTAAGTCTTACATTTCCATTATTCTTTTCTATGTTAGCCCCATAGCTTGGTACCTTTGTCACTGAGGGATTATCATCTTGCTTCCTCTGTGGCTGGGTGAAAACTGTATACTGAATCATTCCTCTTTCCAGAATTCTCCTGTTCTCATCACCACACCTCTACTTCCTGCCTGGTCACCCTGCCTATACTTCTTGCTTGGCTACTGGCCAATCAGCATTTATTAAACAAGTACAAGAAACAAATCTTTACAGGGTAAAATTATTGTCCAACAGCATAATAAAGGAACAGGTACACAATATGCATAAAAGTAATAAAATCATGGTATTTGTAACAATATAAATGGATGAGGAAGTCATCAATAAGCCAGATATTAAAATGTAAATATTGTTTTTTCAAAGACTTATTTTGAAGATCTTAATTTTTTAGATTTTTAAAATTTTATGTTTATGAGGGTTTCTCCTGTATATATATATGTACACCTTGTACTTACCTGATGCATGCAGTGGTTGAAGATATTGTCAAAAGCCCCTATTACAGAAGTTAGATATGGTTTTGAGCTTCCTTGTGTGTGCTAGGAACTGAATGCAGGAGCTCTACAAAAGTAGTTAATTATTCTTAACTGTTGAGCCATCTCTCTAGTCCCTATGTTATTTTTTGTATGTAAATAAATTAATAAGCAATCACCCAGAAATTGAAGAGGCATTACTGGAGTTTGTGAAGGTTATGAAAGAAGGTGATAGAGCAAGGGTAGAAGAAAAGAGACTAGATCAGTTGACCCTATATTTATATTAAAAACTAAATGTGTCCAAATAATCTGTATAATTAACATCTCTTAAAATTATAATAACATGAATGATAACTAAATACAAAGGCTGTAATAGTCTGAAAACATACTTTATCTTCAATGATTAATTAACCTCCATGGTTTCATGGAATCTCATGGGAGGTACACTACAGTCTGAGAAACAATGTATTTAACACACATAATATAGCAAATATTATGAACTTCATATTCACATATATTCAGTTTTACTCCAGAGGCCAGACAGAGAAGCCTATTCAATGCTGCACTCATCATAGGCTAGTACCAGATATCTGAAGTATTTAAATAAATATGCTTAAATTATGCCTTGAAAGGTAAAACTACTAATTCTATTATATTTCTAAATAAGAAATAAACATTCAATTTGTTCTGGTAAGAGACATTTCCATCTTCTAAGACTATTTCCTTTAAACATATATATTTTTGACAAAGGCTTCTCAATCCAAATTTTGTTACTGTCTCTGCTTCTGAGTTATATAGAAGTAGACTGATAGACAATTAATTATGCATGACATTACCTATTTCTACACCCTTTTGGTTTTTTCCAAATTCTACCATGGTTATTCCACAAAAGAAGTTTAACCGGTTCATATATTAAAAAGGATTTTCAGCTAATTTGATTCATATATCATTGTATTAAGGTTACTGCCAAAGGGCTGCAAACATCAAAACAAACAATCTGTTTGTCATCAACTATCCTTTTCTACCTCCTTACTCACCAAATTGCAGAATCTATCTGTTGAAAGAATACCATTAACCATCAGAACTTAAGTTTGAAAGTATCTAATCTTCAGATGCTATGACAAAATAGTACACACTGGATTGCTTAAATAACACGTTATTACACATTTGCCTTTAAACAAACATGGGGGTAAATAAAGAGAAATATAATATCAGAAATGATACATTTTGGTACATAAGTTCCTTGGCAGGAACACGAAAATGGTACCAGAACTAATGGTGGGTTGAGCCTGTTGGCCCTATCCTGAGCCACAGTACAGTCCCACACATTGGCCTTTTTTTGTAGTGGCATTTCATTTGTATTTCATAAATAAAGATTGCCAAACAGCAGCTTTGAATGATTGGGAAAAAACGAAAAAGTAAGAAAAAGAACTGAGTAATTCACTAAAGTTATACATGGCCCCCAAAGAACCTTCAGTGTTTATATATGTGTGTGTGTATGTGTATGTATATATGTATATATATGATTGACTTCAGGGCTGGAGAGATGGCTCAGCAGTTAAAAGCATTGACTGTTCTTCCAGAGGACCTGGGTTCAATTCCCAGCACCCACATGGCAGCTCACAACTGTCTGAAAATACAGTTCCACGAGATCTGACACCTTCACACCAATGCACATAAAATAAAGTTAAATAAATCATAAAAAATCATTGACTTCAACTGTAAAAAGAATAATATCAAATCAGAAGATAGACAAATAACAATTGAATCTTTGGACTTTGAAAATAGTAATTTACAAAGCAAAAGGGTAATTAGGTCTTTAAAGGCAAAATGAACACCCACAGAGGAATGGATCTGAGATACAGTCAGTGTTAAATGTCATAACCATGATGATAATTAGAGCAGGTGATTTCCAAAGGTTTTAAGAAAAATCAAAATATCTAGCATTTTAATTGTGGCAAACAAGGACACCCAAAAAGATATTGTAGCAGGGCATTGTCAGAAACAATGTTTCTTCTAAACTAAACAGAAGACACTTTCTTTCTGGAGTATGGAGAAGGTACAGAAAAGTCTGACATTGGGTCAAAGAATGTAGATCAACAAGACACAGGCAAGGTAACCATTGGAAAATGCCTTGAGAGACCTCTTGCAAGTTCAGTCATTCACCACTGAGGAAGCTCCTCCCCTGAACATTCAAAGGACCTAAGGCCTATTGTACAAAAGCATACTGCCCTGGATGATAGAACAGCTTTAGAAGGTAAAACAGAAATTTCAGAAAATAACCATAAAGTAATTATTTTGGCAAACTTCTATACATGATTAAAGACAAAAGTTAATAATACAAATAAATCACATTATAATTAAAGGTCTCATAAACATGGATGTAGATGTAACAATAATTGCACCATGATCTTGGCATCCAAATTGGCTTCTTCAGGAAGTAATTGTTCAGCTTTAAAGGATTAGAACATTTTCTCAGGTAAAACAAAATGAGAGATGGTTCAAATATATAGGGCCAGAAGGACAGAGAGGAAAATTAAAGCCATATGTGGTTAACATAGCAATGAATTCATGGGGATGTGATTAGTTACAGCAATAGAATACCCAGATTAATATCCCCCCAATCATAGAAACAACCCATATACTAGCATATCTTTCTGGGAAAAATTCTAAAAGTTACTATAAAGAAAAGTCACTGACCATTTAGTTTGTACAAGAAGAGGGCACAACAGTTGCTGATCTTTTAAAAGTACCAAAATTCCTCCATTTAAAAAGTTTATTTGAAAAACCTCTCTTGGTAGACATCAGAAAAATCACAGGCCTTAGAACAGTTTGTACAGAAGGAGCTAAATATTCACCATATTGAAGCATTGACAAATCCTTGGATTTTTATCTATTTATTAAAAAGAAGTCTGGAAAATGGAGAGTATTGATAAATTGATAGATTTGAGAGCCATAAATAATGTAATTCAGTGGATGATCTCTCTACAGACTAGAAATTTACCTGCTTGCTTTATTACCAAAAGAATGATCTGCTAAAATTATTACTATAAAAGACTATTACTTCACTATACCTTTAGAAGAAAAGGATAAAGAAAAATCTGCCTTTTGCGTGCCTATTTATAATTCTCAGCCTGTTAAGTGGTATTATTGAAAAGTTCTCCCACAAGAGATGTTAATTAGATCATCCTTTTCCAATACTTTTTATAACAGCCATTGGAAATGATTCATGTAGATTTTCCTCAACCTATAATTTATCATTTTGTGGGTGATATATTACTAGCTGACACAAATGTAGATACTTTAAATAAAGCATTCAAAAAAGTAAAGAAAAATTTGGCTTTTGGGGATTACGAATTGCCCCTGAAAAACATGCATATTTATTCTATTAAATAACTAGAATATAAAATTGGCTTGGAAAAAATTTAAAACCTAGGATGTACAAATAATGATAGATCAATTGCTGTTAATGACTTTCAAAAATTTCTGGGAGACATTAACTGGCTACATCCCACTATTGGATTAACAACTCAAGAATTAAGTAATTTATTTCAAACCTTACAAGGGGAGGAGGCCATAAATAGTTTAGTAAAATTATCAACTGTGGTCAAGAAAGAATTGGTTTTGGTAGAAAATAAATTACTGAATATTCATGTGGATCTGGATCCCAAGTTGGATTGTATTCTAGTCATTTTATCTTCTATGCATTTACCTATAGGTATTTTAATACAGGAAGAAAATCTTAGAATGGAATTTTTTTACCAGACAAACAGAGCAAAAAATTAAAGACCTATCTAGAAAAAACTTCTAAATTGTTTCAAAAAAATTGAGGCTTTATCAATCAACAGGAATAGACACAGCAGAAATCTCTTTATGGACAGAAAATGAACAATGGCAATGAGCTTGCAATAATTTTGGGAGAGATTTACAGCAAACATCCCCCAAGCAAGTGCACTAAACTGATAAAGAAAACTAACTGGGTTCTTCCTCACACTGTATGGGGACTACCGATTTATGGAGCCCCTACATTCTATGCTACTAGAAACAAATCAAGAAAGGCTCATTATAAATCAGGAAATTTGAATAAAGTGGCTCAAAGCCCTTATGATTCTGTTCAAAGTCAGAAATATTTCCTATTCTCATGGTGCTATTAGATTTTTCAGAACCTCTTAATATAGTTACTGACTCTAAATATCCGGAAATTCTTGTTTTACACATTGAAGCTTCTGAATTTATTCCATATGAGACAGAATTGATATCAATTATTCAGTTATAAGAAATAATCAGAAACAGAAAACATTCTCAATAAATAACATTAGATCTCATATGAATCTATAAGATCCTCTAGCACAAGGAAATGATGAAATTGATCAACTATTCGCTAGAACTATTAGAATTTCATAAAAAATTCCTTGTCAATAACAAGGGTTTCTTTTTAAAAATATATTTTACTATTACTTGGTAACAAGCCATGGAATTTATAAAGAATTGTCATACTTGTTCTTTGTAAATCTGAACTCCACTACCTGCAGAAAGTAACCCAAAGAGTATTCAAAGAAAAGAAATTTGGCAGATGCACATGTTTAATTTTGTACAAATTGGAAAACTAAAATATGTACACGACACCATAGATATATATTCAAGATTTTAATGGACAACTGCTCTGAGTTCTGAAAAGATTGATTTTGTAGTCAGACATTTGCTAGCAGTTATGATCATCATGGTATACCTGTACAAATTAAGACTGACAATGTTCCAGCATAAGTCTTTAGTAAAATGAAATTTTTCATATTATAAATATGAATAAAGCATATTACAAGTATACCACACAAACCTACAGAGCATGCACTTATAGAAATATCTAACTGAATCTAAAAGATATGCTTACTAAACAGAAAAGATCATAAAGACCTCAGGGATATTGTGTAATTCTGTATTAATTTTACAAATACTAATGATAAGATAACAACAGCTGTAGAGAGACATTAGCTAATAGAAAAAACTATGGAATTAAATAAGCCTGTATATTTTATAAAGATGTGTTGACCTCAGAATGGATATCAGGATATGTATTACATTGTGAGGAAAGGTTTTATTTTGTTTACAAAGAAGAAAAGCTATAGATACCATCAAAATTGATAAATATTCTATTTAAACAAAAGACCTCTTGATTAGAAGAGGTTATAGTTTATCAAACAGCATGAAAAATACATCTAAACTAACTTATAAGACTAATAAATGCTTTTCATTTGATCAGATATAACTTGCCACAAGAGATCCTCCCCAGATTTAGGGCTAGGGCAGCATTTTGATTTTGTCTTTCAGAAGAAAGAAGGCATCCAGATAATGCATCTAAAAGCCACTGGATGAATGAGACATCTGAAGAAAAAGAATAAATCATCCATAATAGTATCCCAAGATAAATAGTAAATTGACCTATTGGTATATTGCATCTCTAACAGTATAAAATTTCATAAATCTTCTCAAATATTTCTTTCAACTGTTCTCTACAGACATATATTCAAACGGTCTTGTTGAAATCCCAGTTTGATTAAAAATTCATGCTGATTAAAGGCTTGAGCTATGAGTGTTAGGATTAAAGGCTTGCCACATGAGTGCTGAGATTAAAGATATGTGTCACTATTGCCCTGCTTCTATGGTGAACTAGTGGCTGCTTACAAACAAAATGTTACACATTTTCCCCATTTTGTCTAAATAATAAGCATAGACTTTAACTAATAGGAAACTATATTCAATAAGCACAATATATATAAATATATATAAGCAGTGATTACATTAACAGTGTCTAGTCCATAGGCATTTGAAAAATTCAGAGAAAATATTCTATTACCTATCTTAACTTGGTGATTCTAAAATGTTATACTAATTCACTTTCAATCTTAACTTGTATCACCAACCCAAACTATCTTTTATATCTCACAATCTTATACACTTTACAGCTCTTTTGTGAGTTTCTTTTCTGAATTTGTTAACAAGTAAAACTATACATATAATCATCTAATTTTCAACTTCCTCCAAGACCCAAGAAAGAAATAATATTCCCTGGTAAGCAGGAGTGCAAGCAAGCAGCTTCTAAAAATACAAGAAAAGACAGAAACAGCTGGCTGCCTGGGCAGTCACCTAAGGTTCCTCTCTAATATTGGGTCATGCACATTTGTCCTATAGGCCTAGATTATCTGACAAACTTCTAATATTCTGAAGAGCTGTTCTACCTTGCCGTGACAAAGTTTGTCAGTAGCTGGTTGTGTTCTGGTTGTCCAATTTAAATAGCATACTGTCACAGTTGCAGCAAGGGCAGTTTCTTGCCCAGTGACTAATTTTGCCATGAAGAATGTAAATTTTATATGGATTTTCTTCAATGTCCATAATCTTCTATGAATTAGATTGGTGCTATCAAGAGCAGACATGTCTAATTATCATAAAAAAGAGCCCTATGTTATTAAAACATCTTAAAAGCTATATTCTGTATATTTCTAAAGTGTTTGAAGACCACCTGCCTATCTAAAATATATCTCAATTTGACCTTAAAAACTTACCTAACATGACTTCAAGTTTGAATTTACTAGGTGACTAACCACTCTCCTATATTTTTATCCTAAGTAGTTTGTAATAAAAATATTTAAGGGCTAGAATTTTGTATTACATTGTTATCTGAGCTGTATAGATAGGTACAACACCTTGAACAAGAATAGAAATCTAGGTATAGTATATTCTAGCAATAATAGACTCAATTTTGTATCAATATACACTATCCATGCAAATATAAAATACTTAAGGCTAGTAGTTTTTTGTTTAAATTAGATTCAATTATGCACCCTTTTATCCTATCATATCTATATCTTTAAGAAAAAAACCCTGAACCATTATCATCACATTTATTTAAAAAAGAAAAAGGGAAGGAAGAGGGGGGAGGATCCTTTAAAGACCTTGTAATAATAGAACTTCCAAAGCTACTCAAATTATGTTTATTGCTGTTGCTAAGACATTTACATAAGGTTCTCTTGAAAAGGTTGTTCCCATGTTTGGGTGTGTCCTATTCGATCTCTATGTGCTCTCCTTCTGTTAATGTCTGTGCTTAAATTTATGTTAAAAGCTTTTCTTAATAAACTTCAACTACGCTTCACATTGACCCACTTTGAAATTCTTTTCTATGATGTATTCAAGGGTGGTAGCTTCACTTGAGTGAAGAGCTTGAAAAATTCAGGCTCTGACAAAGGCAATGTGGAGCTGAGTCTTCAGATCCTACTGTCATTGCTGCTGACATCTTTATCAAACACTGTTTTCTTAACAAAGGTGCCACTGGATTTAGGCATTTTGGTCTAAAATAATTCTAAAGAATTCTTCAAGCTGATGAGGGAGAGGGGGAGGGGGAGGGAAATGGGAAGCGGGGGCGGGGAGGAGGCAGAAATGCTTAATAAATAAATAAATTTTAAAAAAAAGAAAAAAACAACCCTGAAACTAATCTCCTTTTTCAGATTTTTTCCTGACCATTACCAATGACAATTCATAACAAACCTCATAAACAATAAACCTTCTAAACAGATCCTTTATCATAATGAGTGACCAAAACCAGACACCTCACATCTTGTGGGCATAATTTTTAAAAATTACTTCCTGTTTTCTGGGAACAACAGCATCATTAGGGAACCCTGAGGAAAACTGGAACAATTGTCAAACCCTGGGAGAGTTAGCTGTATCATTTGTTGTCCAGTCTCTTTATTATGGGCATGTGCAGCACATGTGGCAAGTCTTTAATCCTAACACTCATAGCTCAAGCCTTTAATCCCAACACTTAAGAGATTGAGACAGGAAGTAATAAGGTGTGATGTAGACAGAATCTATCCACTTTGGATACAGGAAGGAAACATGTAGAAAGTAATTGGTGGCTACTTCCAGTTCCCTGATCTTCAAAAATTTCCCCCCAATATTTGCTTCCCAATTCTTTATTGATTAAGATTAATTAGATTAACACTTCAGATTACCTTGTCTAGATCCCTCTGCAGCTCTACTCCCATAGATGCACTAGTTGTGAATAAAGTTGAGGATTTCTGCTGAGTTAAATTTTAGCATACCCTGCCATGTGTTTTCCTTTAAAATTCCATGGGAACCTACCATGACCCCATAACTCATATTCTGAACATCTTCCAAAACACTAGTACCACATGAATAACAGTGCCTTTAACTATTATCAGTTATACCAGAACTGGCTTCAGCAATGACTGACTCAGTTATAAAATAGTGGAAAGCAGTAATCCTGAGGTAGTTCATGTGATAGAGTTCATGGGAAGTGCTAAGGGCATGGTATATATAGACAACTCTGTGTTGGAAAGCATTTGAACTTCTAATGGGAATGACAAGAAGCTTCAATGACATTTGGAATGACCTCAAGGTATCGTTCCAGCCAGTCATATGATGACCAGCTATTTCAGTTTTCTAAGAAACTGATATTTTGTATGTAGACTATGGTGTTGTGGATCCCCTTCTCTCTCAGCACATTTTTTATCAGGCAGAAAATTTTCCTGATACTTTTGCTTTGTTCCTTTGCTTTCCAGATTCTTACTGAATATCTGACTAAAACTTGAGGCACAATTAACAAAATCCCAGAGACTGAAATTGGAGTTCACTATAAAGACCCTAAATTCAAAGCAGCCAGCCACTGTCTCTTACCTCTACCTCCAAAATGGTGGTTCTACCTCCAGGAATCTCAGAATGAGATTGCATGTGAGAGCTGTCTCCTCCCATTTTGTAATCCTCTCTAAGGTGGGTATTAAAAGTTTGGGCCACTATGATTATAGGCATGCAGTGCTCTCCAGGTTTCTATGGAAAACTAGCGTGGCTACTGGGATTAAAGGTGTGTGTTACTATTAACAAGTCTATAAGGCTGACTGGTGGGACTGTTCTACTCTCAGATCTTCAAACAAGCTTTATTTATAAAAATACAATTGGAATTCCACTACATTTCCCCTTTTTGTCTAAAATAATAAAGAAGAATATAACTGGCATAAGAAAAACTGTATACAAAAAGTACATTAGGTATATATAATATATACAGGCAATAAATACATCAACAATGCCTAGTCTATTTGCATATGAAAAATACAGAGAAAATATTTTATATCTATTCTATCTTGGTGAGTCCAAAATCATATACATAATTTAATTTCTACCATAACTTGCTTTCTGTATCTGGTAAATTATAACTATCTAATCCTCAACTCCCTCAGAAACCCAAAGAGGAAATAATATTAACTGAGTAAGAAGAAAGTGTAAGCAAGCGACTTCCAAAAAATTTTAGTAATGACAGAAACAGCTGACTACCTGGACAGTTACCCAAAGTTCCTCTGCAATGTTGTGGCATCCATCTTCAGCCTAAGCGTCTAGCATTTCTGACACACTTTTCTGTCAAGCAGAATATTTTGTATCCTGTTTGTCTAATTAGGACAGCTTACTGTAGCAGAAAAGGCAGGGGCATGTTCTTGCCCAGTGGCTTTCTTTTGCCACAAAAAAGTAAACTCCATGTAAAGTTTCTTTGATGCCTATTATCTTCTCTGAAGTAGATTGGTGCTGCTAGGAGCAGACACATGTTAATATCTTAAAAAAGAAGAACCTAGGTTATTAAAACATCTTAAATGCCATATTCTGTAGATCTCTGAAGTGTTTTAAGATAACCTATGTATCTAAATTACATCCTTGTTTGACCTTGAAAAACATACCTCCCCCTTCTACTTTCCCCTGCCCTTATACCCTCCCCCATGATCCCCTCACTCCCAATTTACTCAGGAAATCTTGTCTTTTTCTACTTCCCATGAGATTAGATCCATTTTGTCTCTCTTAGTGTTCTCTTTGATGTCTAGGTTCTCTGGGATTGTGAATTGTAGACTGGATTTTCTTTGCTTGAATGTCTAAAAGCCACTTATAAGTGAGTACATATTACATTTTTCTTTCTGGGTCTGGGTAACCTCACTCAATATGATGTTCTCTAGATCCATCCATTTGCCTGCAAATTTCAAGTTGTCATTACTCCATTATGTAAAAGTACCACATCTTTATCCACTCTTTGGTCAAGGGGTATTTAGGTTGTTTCCAGGTTCTGGCTATGAAAAATAATGCTACTATGAACATTGTTGAGCACATGTCCTTGGTTGTGATTGAGCATCCTTTGGGTATATGCCCCCCCCCAAAAAAAAAGCATATTCAACAAATGGTGCTGGCATAACTGGATATCAAAATACAGAGAATGAAATTGGGGTTGAATATAAAGACTCAAAATTCAAAGCAGATAGTCACTGGCTCTTACCTCTACGTGAGTCTGAAATGTTGATCTTACCTCCAGGAATTTGGAGATGAGACTCAGTGTGAGAACTGTTTCCTCCCATTTATAATACTCTCTAAGGCTGGAATTAAAGGCATGTACCATTCTAAGTTAAGGTACAGCCTGCCCAGTTTCTATTGTAAACTACTATGGCTACCTCACAAACAAACTGTTTCAAGTGTGGCCTAAATGGTCACATGGCATGATATTGCACTATGCTTCCTCCGAGGCTATGCACTATCTGCCAGCAATCTGGACTGGAAATCACAATGCTCTCATGCGGGCTTGTCCTCTGTGCCATGCCATAGAGATCCGGTCTCACCAATATCAGCAAGTGAAACTGTGCCAGCCTTCGAACTTCTCAGCCTTGCAGATGATTGATGCTGCCCAGACTTGGTTTATCCCTTAACCCTATCCAAGTCTAAGGCAAAACTGCAGGTAGCAGGTAAGTATTCTCACTCAGGCCTTAATTTTCCCTCACCAATTTCAGCTATGGAGGTAGACGGGACCTTACCTCCCCACTTAAAACTTTACCACTGCCCTGCATTCTTTCATGACATTTTTTTTCTCTCATGCTTTCTTAGTGATATCTGCTTGCCCAGCACCTTTACTGGGTGGAGATATCCTTAGCCGCTTCCCCAAAGCTTTGATGTGCTTCTTGGAGCACCTTTTTGATCACACCCATCTCCAAGATTGTTTTTTACAGGCTCGCTCCTTCTTCCAGATGTGTGCCCAGGCCAACTCACAAGGGACTGTCTACATACGTCAGTCCCTGCACCAGCTTCGTGGACACCAACTGGGCAAAGTTTAGCAGGTTAATTTCACACATATGCCTACTCATAATAACTCCATTATCTCTTAACAGTTGTGGATGCCTTTACAGGATAGATAGAAGTGTTTCTGGTCTCCAGGGAAATAGCAGGTGTGGAGGTTCAGAGTCATGGAGCTCATGTCAGAAGCTCTCAACATCTCTTGGACAATGGGACTTATCAAACAACAACTAACCAAGCTTTTCATTAAACTCAAGTTATCTTGGCCTTCCCTTCTCCCCATTGCCCTGACTCGCCTCAGGGCCACCCCATGTTCCCCTACAGTCCTGAGCCCTTTTGAGCTGCTTTTGGCAGGCCCTTTCTCTTTAACCATCACCTCCCAGTTCAAACTCCTCCACTGGCAGGATACCTACCTTACCTCTGTCTTGTAAGGTCCCTTCTCTGTTTACACACTGACAGTTGTCTCCCTGCCACCACACCAGTGGACCCTAATGCCCCTAATCCTGCCCCGCTCTCCCCAGGGGACAGAGTACCCCTCAAACAGTTAATTCCTAGGTCTCTTGAACCTCAATGGACAGGACCTCACATGGTAATCCTCACCACCCCCTTGGCTGCCAAGTTCTTGGGACACCCATGCTGATATCATCTCTCCAGGCTCAAGCGGGTGCCTACTCAAGACACTTAGTCTGTCCAGCAGACAGAACCTTCCATCCTTCAGTTTTCCAGGATGCCACAATAAAGGGCCTACCTGTTCCTCATTCTGGCACACTCATCTTTGGTGATAACATTTTTTTCTAGACACCTGCCTTCTCACCTCCCCCAAGGAACAGATGTCTGATGTTTCCGGGATTACAGTCCATGGGATGCCTCTCCAGCCACACCTCTCTCCGAACATAAACACCGAGCTCTCCCCTTCCCTGCATCACCCAATGCTCACAGGAAATATCCAGATTTGAATTTATGCCCTTTTCCCCCAAAGAAAGCCTAAATGTTTGTCATGATTATCACTCCAATTTTCTGTCACCCCTATATCCAATGAGTCTGAAATGTTAAGTTGGGAGCATAGATCAAAGTCCCTTGCATATATCCCAGCCTCCAAATCCCAGCAGTCCATGTCTTGGATCATTCCCACAGAGTATTTATATGAATTCCCAAAAGAGGAAGATGTGGTCTCTTTCCTTTCCTCCCGGCATCGCAATTGTGACCCCCTCGGGGCCACCTGAGAGCACAGAACTCCCATTAAACATGGATATTTCTTAATTTGGCTTGTTTTGATTTGCCTTGATTGGGATTTTGTGTCAGCAGAGAGCATGCGTTAGGAAATATTCCTAACATCTATGTATAACCATTACCTGGTCTGTAAGGCTGACCAGTGAGGCTGTTTTAACCCTCAGATCTTCAGACAAGTTTTATTTATTAAAATACAATTTAAATGCCATTACAAAAACTAGTTGAAAATAGTATTCAGTAGTTAGAATTCTTCATTGTCTAGAAATTTCCTTGATCAAGTAAACTAGTCCATTCATTTTAAATCTTGGCTTCTTTAAAGTTCTATGACAAAATTAAAAAAAAAATAACTAAGAAAAAAATAAGCAAACCAAAACCAGTTCAGTCAAATTACTTGCCTGCATAGTGTAACAGTGTAGTAGGAAGCTGCTAGTTCATTTTCCGGCTGCCCAGACTCTGAAAATAATCACACAAAAACTATTATTTAAATCACTGCTTGGCCCACTAGCTCTAGCTTCTTATATGTTAACTCTTACATCTTAATTTAACCCATCACCATTCATCTGTGCATCACCACAAGGTCATGGCCTAACAATAAAGTTTCAGCATATCTGTCTTCAGCAGTGGCTCCATGGCTTCTGCCTGACTCCACCTCCTTTCTCCCAAAATTCAGTTTAGTTTTCCCTGCATACTTAATTCTGCCCTAAAAACATGCCAAGGCAGTTTCTTTATTCGTTAATGGTATTCGCAGCATACAGAGGGGAATCCCACATCACAACAGAGTTTATTTGACTCAATTTCCAATAAAATTCTCTTATTCCACTTAAAACTCTAGGCCATTTCTAGCATGTGCCTCCAAAGTCTGTCAAACTTTTCCTCTTACAAAATTTCAAAATTTTATGTATATTGATGAGGTCATAATGTAGAGTAATATTCCCACTCTGACTTATGACTTTCTAATTTTTATATTCAATGACACTTCTGAGACTGGATAATTTATGAATGAAATAGTTTTATTTTGTTGATGGTTTTAGATGCTGAAAGACTAAGCTGTGTGGCATTGGCTCTGGTACCAGTTCCGTTTGACTGGGTTTCCTCATGATGAATGGCAGCACAATTGGAGCATATATAAAATGTAAAGATTACATGCTTGACCAGGTAGCTAGAGCATGAGGAACAGCCACTAATACTTTCTCATTAGAACTCATTTATCAATATCACCATAATGAAACCAATATTTTAATATGGGAATATTTTTTTAGATAAACCATGGCAATATGTATCATAGTATGACTAAATCTTGGAAATTTACATATGATTACCTGGAAGAAATTAATCATATTTTGTGGTTAGGACATGTCAAATGTAGTCTCAGTCTATTTCTAGCCTGAAGTTTTTGTTATTTTGGCTTTAATGTTCTCATTGGTCTTTCTACTTGGACCAATATATTGATAAAGGTATAGTAGTTGTATGAATGGTTTTATAGAATCTACTCTTATCTACATATGAGAAATTCCCCTTTTGTAACTGTCTTAGCTTTGGAAATGAGAATTACCTGAATGCATTCTAGAGGCAAGGAATTATTTTCTTTAATATTCGATGGTCTCTTATAGTCATCACTGATTAACATCTAAACAACCACATTTTAAGCAGAAAAAGTTAATACCTTACTTATTGGCCCTGAATATATGGAAATCTTATATTTCACACAAAATCATATTTTTAAGAATGATGCACTAAGGCAGGGAAGATGGTTTAATATTGTATTTGTTATGCATGCATAGGAGTCTGAGTTCATTTCCCAGTGTACAGATTATAAAACAGGTATTGTAGCCCATGTATGCAATCCCAGGATTGAGGTATAAGGAGAAAGTCATCCAGAGGCCTTATTGCCAGCGAACATTGCTAATCCATGAACTGCAAGTTCAGAGACAAATCCTGTGAAAAATAAAATGAAGAACCATTGGTGAAGATACCTGATGTGACCCTCTGTCTTTCATATACATTTGTGCCCTGTCAGAAATGTGCACATGCATTTAAAAATGGAGTATCTTTACGGACCCTTTTCTTCTACCTAAACAGTTTCCAAAACTGAAGGAAACATGAGGCCCCAGTCTCTTTCTCCTTCTGAAAAAAACTTGTTACTATGTTCAACACTTAAATTTTACATATGTTCTAGACTTTATTTTCTGGATTTTCATAAATTATAACATGGCCACCCACATAGTGGAGAAGAATTTAATCCTCACACACACACATGTCTGTCCAAAGTATGAGTAAATCTACTTTGCTTTACCATTTTGTTCCCCAATTTCTTTGGAATACGTGTGGAGTAAAGTGGTGGGCTTAGCAAACTTGTGTAACAAATAATATTGTCTTAGTTAGGAATAATATTGTGGTGAAACACCATGCCCAAAAGCAACTTCGGGGAGAAATGGCTTATTTGCCTTAAATATCCTGAGGGAAGCCAAAGCAAGAACTCAAAGAAGGAACCTGGAGGCAGGAGCTTTTGTAGAGGCCATAAAGCAGTGCTACTTATTGGCTTGCTCCTTATAGTTTTCTCAGCTTGCTTTGCTATAGAACTCAGAGCCATCTTCTCAGGTATCACCACCCACAATATTCTTCACCCTTCCCCATCAATTACTAATTAAGAAAATGCCCTACAGTTTTGTTTACTTACATCATGATATTTTGTGGCATAAGGTCAATCAAGGTTCCCTCATCTCAGATGATTCTATCTTATGTCAAGTTGGCATAAAACTAGCTATCCCAAATACCTTCAGAGAGCATGTGTTTAGTGTCTACAATATTGTCTCTATAAAAAGTGGTAAACACTAACATTCTGTATTCAATATCATTATTGCACGGGGTTCAAGTCTGTAGATATCAAAGGCAGGCATTTATGCTACTTGTTCTAAATTAACAAGACTCCTTCAATCATCACATGGAATAAATTAGGTAAGAAGTAAGAAAGGTAGGAAATGTAATAGTTATGTTTAGATCATCTATTAATAGCTATTTCATGTGGTTTTGTTGGTTTGTTTCTTTTTTCCTCATGTAATTCCTAGTAAGGTTAAAGGAAATAATATTTTACAGTTGGAGCTTTGATAAGTTGAAAATAAGTTACAGGAAGGAATACTGGAGAGCATTAGAGAGTCACACTATAGAATTTTCTGTGTGAAGACAAGAGGGTGGTCCTAATAGAAAATTATTGATCATATTTTCCATTTCCTACAATGCTATGTTCAATGTATCAGTATATTACAGTCCAGTAGTGACTACTTCATTTCTTGTACATAGAATTTTATGTTCCACTAGTCAGTTCTCAAGTAACCACACAAAGACTTATTACTTATAAATGCTTGGCCAATAGCTTAGTCTTGTTACTAACTCTTACAACTTAAATACATATTATATCTATCTATCATCATGGAGCTCAATACCTTTTTTTCAGCATGGCAAGTTCATCTTGCTTCTATCATAATTTCCTTGAGATTCCACTTTTTTTCATTCCAGCTCTCTTTCTCTCTCTGTCCACAAATCCCACCTAACCTCTTCCTCCTTAGCTATTTGCCATTTAGCTCTTTATTAAACCCTATGAGAGCAACCCATCTACACAGTGCACAAAAATATTGTTCCACAGTAAATCCTCCCCAAAATCTCATGTTTATTTACCAACTCCCAACAAGTGTCAGGAAAAAATTGTGACAGGTGGCTTAAAATTGTATTTTGAACTAAATTACAATTTTCATACTTTGTGTTAGAAATGTCATTAAATTTAGAACTTAGCAACCAGGTCAGCTGCTGTTGCAAATGATATATCATGTTTAGATTATGGAGAAGGTTATGCATGGTCAGTAAATAATCTGAAGTTTGAGTACAGACATTCTAATTACACTTTTCTTTTTTGTACAGGAAGTTTGTTAGAAGACATGTTAGTTTTTCATAACTGACAAAATACCAAACATAAGAAAAAGAAGAAATATTTTTGGCTCACATTTTCAGTGCTTTCATTATAAGGTTGAGAGGCTTAAATTTGGATGCCTGTAATGAGGCATAATGTCATGGAATAATGGTATATCATAGGGAAATTGTTCACCTGATTGCTGTCAGGAACAAGATTAGAGAATAAGTTCCATGGGCAAAATATTATTTCAAGGGCTCATACCCAGTGACCTACTTACTCCAACTAGGGCACAATTTTTACTTTTTGCCACCATCCACTAACACCAGTCTGCTACAAATCCATCAAAAGATTAATCTATTGATTATATCGGAGCACTCAAGCCTCAAGATCCAATCCAGCTAGGTACAAAACTGCAAAAACTGTGCCTTTTGGAATAACATTTTTCTCTTAAACATGACAGAGTATAAAGATGTTTTCTGGAGAAAGGAAGATATATTCAATGACAAAAGTCAGATTACTAAGGTATGTGGAAATTTAAAGGTAGAGAATTCTTCTCATCTCCCCTTACCCCCATGACAAACAGTATCAAATATCTATGAATAAAGATTTGTATAAAATATCAGGAATATTAACCCAGGATTAGATCACTTTCATAAGAGAATCTGAATCATTCTTAGTTTACAAGCAATCTATGATGCTGAACACATGTCAGACACTAAGTTTCCTGGGCCATGCTGGGTGAATGGAACCTCGTGAGATTCAGACAGAAACTCTGTAACTTGAAAGTGTCAGCATAAGTTAGGCAAATTTGTTCATTCTGTCAGGACTCAGTAGGGCACTGTTACCTGTGCTCTATGGCTTGCACTATCATAAGAGAATCATGTCAAATTTTAAGAGTAACCAATTAGGTATGCAATTCTTGTTTCTGAAAAAGATAGAGACCCCTACTTTTTTACTTAGTTTACTATGATGGACCCATCTCTTCAGACCACTAATTATCCTTCTTATTGAGAAACAGGATGAACAGTATTTTACTTCAACAATGAGTCTCATCTTCTGGCTAGATGCATCTCCACAACAAGACTCCCTCTTACCATATATATTTTCTCATTCATATTCTCTCTCTCTCTCTCTCTCTCTCTCTCTCTCTCTCTCTCTCTCTCTCTCTCTCTCTCTCTCTCTCTCTCTGTTCCTGTCTCCCTCTTTCTCCTTATCTCTCTGTGTGTAATTGATTTACTCTGGAATATAACGATGAACCTGGAAATAATTGTTTTTCTTTTAGTCAGGTGTCAATGTTTATGAAGCCCCATAGCAAGCTAGTTGCTAGTTACATATTAAGTAACAAACCTTATAACCCCTCGGTGAGACACTAGGTAAAAGTTGCTTTGATTGAGTTTCTGCTTGGAAAGAAAAGTAATCATCAGTTGTGGAGACTAATAGCACAAAGGTGTCAATAGAGTCTGCAGTCATAAAGATGTTAATGTTGATCTCCATGGAGCTTTTTTCCAAATGAGTTAATGATCTCTATTATGAATAGATTATGAAAGAGAACCACAAAATATCAATTTTATTGTATATTAAAACATAGGAATGTGATCAATATTTACTAAGCCAAAAGATGCAATCACAAGTTGTACTAAATTTACTCCCCTACTATAAAATAAGTCCAAAATACATCAGGTTAATGTGAAGTCCCTTTCTCCCAATGGGATCAGGTAGGACAGTGATTTGGGTAGCTACCTCCAACAAAGTCATCATAGTTTCAATGGTTCCCTTTTTAAATGCTCCCAAGCTTACTCAGTGGGAAAATTATAGCCCTCAATTTCCCTTGTGGAGACTCTTCATTCCTACCTATCTAAGTTTTAAAAAATAGCTACTGTCATATCAAAAAGAAAGAGAAATACGAACAGGATACACACAGCAAAGATGATTCCATCCTATTAAATATGACATTATCAAACTTGGTGTACCTGATAACTTTTCATGGCAAACTGAATGAGTGTTTTAGATCATCCAAATTTTTTATAACTTCTCATGGACAAAACATTATTTTCTGGAACAGCTTTGGTTCAGTTGCTCAAGAAACATTGCATTTCTGGAGGAACCTGCTATCTAGTGTTGGATTATGGTGTCCTTCGTGTTTTTTTCTGAAGGTTCTTAGAAACCATAAGACACTTTTAGGGTGGCCTTTTCCAAACTCTGATGCTACTCATCTGTCTATTTCTAAATAATAACAGTCAAGATAGGGAGTGATATTTTCTTCTTGGTGGCCATCATTTTGCACCAGTATGCACTAATTGGTTCTGTGTAGTAAGTACTTATAATTAGATTACTGCACAGACATTATATGTATTATTTCTCCTACAGAGAAATGTCTATGCCAACATTATATTTTCTTCATTACAAACTCTTAAGAATTGCAAAGTAGGAATGTCTTTTTTTTCTACTGGCCAACTAAAGTTTGGTTACTATAGATTCATGAATGTTTGTAGCAGGCAAGCAATTCCTGGACTTTATTATTCACAGTACAGCAAGCTGAAGAAACTTTGTGTATTCTCTGTTTCCTTTAACCATTGTCTCACAGGGATGGTGGAATGGCACAAGTAGATGGTGGGTCCAGTGGATTTATGTCACACTTGAGGAACCTCAAGTTCGGAGAAATCCATTCTTTCTAAATGGACAGCAATCAAATCTCTGAAATTTACATACTGTTAGAGGCCTGCCTGTCCTTTCTTTTTGAAAGAGACATTATCACTGTCTCCCAATATTGTTGGTACTATAATCAGCATGGAAAGGTAGCACATGGCAAGATGATTGTGTCCATTCAAGGAATCATTAGAGACCCATGTTGTCTTAGTGCATGCCTCACCACTATAACAAAATACGTGACAATGAATGATGGACAAAGAAAAGGTATATTTGTCTAACAGTTTTAGAGACAAATTATATTAGCTGACTCCCTCAGTTCATCCTCCATTGAGGTTCTGAGGTGCTTGGAATTATGGAGAAAAGGATATCATGACAAATAAAACAAAAGTAGATATGTACCAGATTTTCTCCTTCAAAGCAACTTTTCTTGAGAATAAATCAGATTCCTATAAGGTACATTCATTCTTTCTGATGGTTTCTATGTAACCAAATACTTCATATTAAATCCTATCAAAAAAGATGCCACCAAGTCCCCTCATGAAACGTCTATAGACTTAGCTTATAGCTCAATGAACCATTGAGAAGTCATGTGGAAATTTACCTCCTAAAAATCATATGTGTGGTCATTCGATACAATACATATGCTGTGGTATAATGTTCTTGTACCCTATAAAGATTTGTCACCTGTATTGGTTTAATAAAATGCTGATTAGCCAGGAAGGAAGTATAAGTGGGGTAACCAGACTATTAGAATTCTGGGAAGAAGAAAGGCTCAGTCTACAGTTGTCACCCAGAAATAGAGGAAGCAAAGTGAGAATGCCTCACTAATTAAAGTTACCAAGCTGTGTTGCTAAATAGTGACAAGAATTATGGGCTAATTTAAGTTGTAAGAGCTAGTTAATAATAAGCCTGTACTAATAGGCCAAACAGTTAAAAATTAATATAATCCTGTCTTGGGGACAGAATAGCTGTGGGAACAGGACAGATAGAAACTTTGGCCTACAAATGGCATCCAACTTGGGGCAACTACATCCATAAAAAACCCAAGAGAGCTTGGGAATAAATTCTAGACACAAAAGAAAAGAGTTAAACATGGGGCTTCTTGGTAGCAGCATTTTCTCAGGTGGGCTGTTTGCTAAATGCAAACATGACGCCTTTAATAGAGGTTCCTGATTCAGCATTAGCAGCAAATACTGTACAGCTCTTTTAAGCGGCCCTACCACCAAACACTTAAATGGTGTTTATGAGCAGCCAGTGGCATGCTTCTCGGTGGTGGCATGAACCTAGAAACTCCACAGGGTTACGGTAAAAAAAAAAAATGTGGGTTACACCAGTACCTTTGCTATGAACCTAGACTCAGGAAGTCAAGGATTGGGGTTGATCCAGCTGCCAAAGCCGAGGCTTTAATCCTAGACATGTTACTTGGCAGATTAAAGATTCATGTGATCAGAAAAAGATAGAGATATGCAGTAAAGACAGATTAAGAAGAAAAAAGAAAAAAACCTCTAAACAATTTATTTATATATACATATATATAAAAACATATATATATATATATATATATATATATATATATATATATATATATATATTTGAGAGAGAAAAGGAAAATGATAAAGTCCTTAACAAACACAATATAGTCAGGTGTGTTGGCCACACACCTTTAATCCCATTACTTGAGAGGCAGAGTCAAGTGGATCTCTGTGATTTTTCAGGCCTGCCTGATTTACAGAGTGAGATCCAAGACAATCAAAGAAAACAGAAAAACCCTGTCTCAAAAAATCAAAAAACTAAAAATAGATCTAAAAAAAATAGAGGTTTTAAAAATCCAGGTAAATATGGAAAATACTCAGAGTCTATAAACTATATGTTATTGTGCTTTCTTTGAATTATTTGACTGCTGAAGAAGGCATAACAGCTGCTAAAAGACATTTGATTATAAACACTGCTGGATTACTCCAACCTATGTATTTTTAAAATGCTTTGAATTTGCAATTTAAGTCAAAATTTATATTACTTTGGAGAAGAGGTTGCTTTTGTTTCTACAGGAAATAAAAGTCTGTGGGTTCATTCTTGGATAAGAAACAACAGGTTTGATCAAGAAAGTCTCCCTGAAAAATCTCCAATAGGAACAGAAGGCCCAGATGATCTAATGCTTTAGAGCATTTCTGTTGCAGTTTACTCTTTATTCTACATCCAGAACAGCCTCAAGATTGCTGGTTAAAATGATCCAGCCTCAAAGAATACCCCAGTCAGGACTTGACCATAATCCTAAATTTTCTTTGGGTTCCCATAAGATAATAACTGTCCCCAATCATCAAGAAGCAGCCTTGAAAAATACACTCACAGTTCCAAAAAATAGATTATGGATGTTTTTCTTTGTTTAGATTGTTGGTTATAAGTTGTTATAGATAATATTCAGGGAAAAGCTAAACAAAAGACATTCGGTTCAGAATTCTTGTTTTGAAAAGAAAAAAGGGAAGTGCTGTAGGATAATGCTCCTGTACCCTGTAAAGATTTGTCACTTGTATTTGTTTAATAAAGTGCTAATTTGCCAGGACCCAATCAGGAAGTATAGGCAAGCAACCAGACTATAAGAATTCTGAGAAGAGAAAAGGCTCAGTCTACAGATATCAACCAGAAGCAGAGTAAGCAAAATGAAAATGCATCAGTGATGTACTAAGCCACATGGCTAAACATAGACAAGAATTATGGGTTAATTTAAGTTGTAAAAGTTAGTTAATAATAAGCTTGGGCTAATAGGTCAAACAGTTTATAATTTAATATTATAAATGTAATATAATTCTCTGTGTGTTTCTTTGAGACTGAACGGCTGTGGGACCAGGCAGTTCAAATACTTCCGTCTACATCCATAATGTAACTTATCCTGAAAGATAGACCACCTACAGTGTGATATTGAGGAAATTGAAGAGATAATATCTGTCACCATTAAGGGCAGGTTTAAGATCTCTTCTTCAAACCATAGGAAATTACATGCCCTTCTGATTGAAAGAAATGTGTGTTATAAGTATAAATACATGAATATATGCATTTCCATGATTTTATAGTTTCTGTTTTATTGAAAAAATAATAACATTGCTAAACTAGGCATGTTTGTAAAATGATATCATATATTCATTTTTACACCTATTAATAAAATATTGTATGCTAACGTTTTGAATGTGAGGTAAACTGAAGTTAACATAACACAGTGTAATATGAAAACTCTTGACAGTAGAAAACCAAAGCCATCAAAAATATACTATCTAATATGCTACAATGAATAAAATCTACAGTAAGAAACTTCTTTATAGATATATTCCTTTTGAAATAATGATACAAAAAGGCACTTACATATGCACAAACACACACAGAAGAAAAAGCCAATAGTATCTTAATTTATCACTGTTGACAGGTGTAATAAACCATCCAAATTTTAAGTATTTAATGATCTTACAAAGCATGAATGGCATCACCTTGAAACATCTCTTTTGAAAAAAAGATTGAGAGTGTTAGAAAATAATAACTCAGTAAATACTAAATATGAAAACAACAGAGTTATTTGGAAATGATAATTTGGTATAAAATAAATGTATAATAAGTTGTTAACCCTTCAACCTACACCTGAATATTTTGTAGGTTTATATTAGAATAATTTATATTCAGTATTCTATATGATATAATAAATATTCATCTATGTTCAATCCACATTTCTTAAATCTCAACATTTTACATACTTCTAATATTAATTAAAGACAACACTTCACTTACATAGTTGGATACTCATATATGATTTTCTACTCCCTTTAAAATATTCTGCAAATGTAATCACTATTATCTATTTGGTATGGGCAAATGGGGCTACATCAGATACTTGTTTTACATATCATATCTAAGTTCCTTCAGACCTCACCTTTCTTTTATTCCCCCAAATGCTATGGATAGTAAGAATTGTTTGAATTTTATGTAAGTATAGTTTGGAAATTCAAAATAGTAAATGCCTTATTAGGTAAAAATTTCAACAGCAGCATGGAAATTAGGAAAATAAATCTCAGTTCTTTACCTCACCCAAACAGAGTCCTGAAATAAAATTCCATATGGCTAAACAATGGGCCTGTTACATAAAGCATCCAGGGACATGTTTTCCCTCAGCTTTCCTACTCTTCTTTATTTGTTTTTCTTGTTCTTCATTACTTCTTTCAAGGTCAAACATATAATACTCCAGCAAGACACATGATAAGAATGTTTTCTACTATTGAATCAGAGATTTTAATTTTATGTGATTAGTTTGTCCCTGTGTGAATTGCATTGGGCAAAACATTTAAGAACTTCTCTTTATGATATGGTAACAAATGCATTTTAAATTTGCTTCCTCATATTTCCTGTGAATAATATGCCTTATTTCTAAATGAATTATCAGCTTTCCCAATAACACTTACAGAATGTATATTCCTTCCTTACATAATGTTTTATTATGAAAACTCTCAAATATAAGAGTTGTATTTGTTCCAGATGGAAATTTTCATTTTTCATCAAATTCATAGTTTAAATTATAAATTCCAGGGTCATTATAATTGAAAATGACACTTTAACAAGGAGGTTAGCAAAATGACAAAAGACTTCAACTTTAAAGTGTTAAGGAAACTTCCATATAGTTTTCCATTGCAGTTTGCTTATTTACATTCATTAAAATATAGAAATAACACAAAAACCATGTATTTTGCAACAATAATTAACAATACATAATAAAATAGTTACATATGCCTGGCAGTGGTGGTGCACATCTTTAATCCCAGCACTTGGGAGGCAGAGACAGGCAGACCTCTGTGGGTTCAAGGTCAGCCTGGTCTACAAGAGCTAGTTCCGGACAGCCAGGGCTGTTACACAGAGAAATCTTGTCTCAAAAAATGAAAAAAAAAATAGTAACATATATACAAACACATACATAAATAGAAATATATTTTCGTTAATCTGTCATTCCATTGCTATGTTTTTTATTGAGAAAAGGAAAAGAAGTTTCAGCCGCCCATTTCCCACCACCTCCTCCCACCCTTCTCCCCCTCCCCCACTCCTCTCCCCCTCCCTTTCAAGTACAAAGAACAGTCAGGGTTTCCTGCCCTGTGGAAAGTCCAAGGTCCTCCCCCCTCCGTCCATATCTAGGAAGGTGAACATCCAAACTGGCTAGGCTCCCACAAAGCCAGAACATTAAGTAGAATCAAAACCCCGTGCCATTGTCCTTGGCTTCTCATCAGCCCTCAATGTTCGACATGTTCAGAGAGTCCAGATTTATCCCATGCTTTTTCAGTCACAGTCCAGCTGGTCTTGGTGAGCTCCCAATAGATCAGCTCCACTCTCTCAGTGGGTGGGTGCACCCCTGGTGGTCCTGACTTCCTTGCTCATCTTCTCCCTCCTTCCGCTCCTCATTGGGAACTTGGGAGCTCAGTCCAGTGCTCCAGTGTGGGTCTCTGTCTCTATCTCCATCCATCACCAGATGAAGGTTCTATGGTGATATGCAAGATATTCGTCAGTATTGCTATAGGATAGGGTCATTTCAGGTTCCCTATCTTCAGCTGCCCAAGGAGCTAACTGGTGACATCGCCTTGGGATCCTGGGAGCCACTCTAGGTTCAAGTCTCTTGCCAACCCTAAGGTGGCTCTCTTAACTAAGAATTGTGCTTCCGTGCTCCCCTTTCCAACCTTCATTTATCCCAATCACCCTGTTTCCCAAGTTCCCCCCATCCTCCCCTTCTCACTTTTCTCTCCCCATCTCCCCTTATCCCTATCCCACCCCACCCCAAGATCCCAATTTTCTCCCCGGCAATTTTGTCTACTTCCCATAGCCAAGAGGAAAACTATATGTTTTTCCTTGGGTTCACCTTCGTATTTAGATTCTTTAGGTTTACCAATTGTAGGCTCCGTGACCCTTATTTATGGCTAGAAACCAATTATGAGTGAGTACATCCCATGTTCATCTTTTTGGGTCTGGGATACCTCACTCAGGATAGTATTTTCTATTTCCATCCATTTGCATGAAAAATTTGAGAAGTCATTGTTTTTTACCGCAGCGTAGTACACTAATGTGTAGATATTCCACACTTTCTTCATCCATTCTTCCATTGAAAGGCATCTAGGATACTTCTAGGATCTGGCTATTACAAATAATACTGCTATGAACATAGTTGAACAAATGCTTTTGTCATATGATAGGGCATCTCTTGGGTATATTCCCAAGAGTGGTATTGCTGGGTCTAGGGGTTAGTTGATCTTGAATTACCTGAGAAACCGAAACACTGATTTCCAAAGTGGTTGCACAATTTTTATTCCCACCAGCCATGGATGAGGGTACCCCTTCCTCCACAGCCTCTCCAGCAAGGCTATCATTGGGGTTTTTGATTTTAGCCATTCTGACAGGAGTAAGATGATATCTCAAAGTTGTTTTGATTTGCATTTCCCTGATTGCTAAGGAGTTTGAGCATGACCTTAAGTGTCTTTTGGCCATTTGAACTTCTTCTGTTGAGAATTCTCTGTTCAGTTCAGTGCCCCACTTTTTAATTGGGTTAATTAGCATTTTAAAGTCTAGTTTCTTGAGTTCTCTATATATTTTGGAGATCAGACCTTTGTCTGTTGCGGGGTTGGTGAAGATCTTCTCCCAGACAGTAGGTTGCCTTTTTGTCTTGGTGACAGTGTCCTTTGCTTTACAGAAGCTTCTCAGTTTTAGTAGGTCCCATTTATTCAATGTTGCCCTTAATGACTGTGCTGCTGGGGTTATACATAGGAAGCGATCTCCTGTGCCCGTCTGTTGTAGGGTACTTCCCACTTTATCTTCTATCAGGTTCAGTGTGTTCGGGGTGATATTGAGGTCTTTGATCCATTTGGACTTGAGTTTTGTGCATGGTGATAGATATGGGTCTATTTTCATTCTTCTACAGGTTGACATCCAGTTGTGCCAGCACCATTTGTTGAAGATGCTTTCTTTCTTCCATTGTATACTTTTAGCTCCTTTATCGAAAATGAGGTGGACATAGGTTTGTGGGTTAAAATCCGGGTATTCTATATGATTCCATTGGTCAACTTCTCAGTTTTTATGCCAGTACCACACTGTTTTCATTACTGTAGCTTTGTAATAGAGTTTGAAGTCAGGGATTGTAATGCCTCCAGAAGATCCTTTATTGTATAGGATTATTTTGGCTATCCTGGGTTTTTTGTTCTTCCATATAAAGTTGATTATTGTCCTCTCCAGATCTGTGAAGAATTTTGATGGGACCTTGATGGGGATTGCATTGAATTTATAAATTGTCTTTGGTAGAATTGCCATTTTTACTATGTTGATCCTCCCAATCCAAGAGCAAGGGAGGTCCTTCCCTTTTCTGGTATCCTCTTCAATTTCTTTCTTCAATGCCTTAAAGTTCTTGTCAAATAGATCGTTCACTTCCTTGATTAGAGTTACCCCAAGATATTTTGTGCTGTTTGTGGCTATCATGAAAGGTGAAGCTTCTCTGAATTCCCTCTCTGCTTCCCTATCCTTTTTGTATAAGAGGGCGACTGATTTTTTGGAGTCGATTTTGTATCCTGCCACATTACTAAAGGTGTTTATCAGCTGTAAAAGTTCTTTGGTGGAGTTTTGTGGGTGGCTTATGTACACTATCATATCATCTGCAAATAACGAAAGTTTCACTTCTTCCTTTCCAATTCGAATCCCCTTGATCCCAGTATGTTGTCTTATTGCTATTGCTAGAACTTCAAGCACTATATTGAAGAGGTATAGCGAGAGTGGATAGCCTTGTCATGTTCCTGAGTTTAGTGGGATGGCTTTGAGTTTCTCGCTGTTTAAGTTGATGTTAGCTGTTGGCTTGCTGTATATAGCTTTTATTATATTTAGGTATGACCCTTGTATCCATAATCTCTCCAATACTTTTATCATAAAGGGATGTTGAATTTTGTCAAAAGCTTTTTCAGCATCTAATGAAATTATCATATGTTTTTTTTTCTTTCAGCTTATTTATATGATGGATTACATTGATAGATTTTCGTATGTTGAACCAGCCCTGCATCTCTGGAATGAAGCCTACTTGATCATAATGGATAATTTTTCTAATGTGTTCTTGGATACAGTTTGCCAGTATTTTGTTGAGGATTTTTGCGTCGATATTCATGAGTGAGATTGGCCTATAATTCTCTTTCTTGGTTGAGTCTTTGTGTGATTTTGGTATCAGAGTAACTGTAGCTTCATAAAAGGAATTTGGCAATGACTCTTCTGTTTGTATATTGTGAAATACATTAAGGAGTATATGTATTAGGTCTTCTTGGAAGTTTAGGTAGAATTCCACATCAAAACCATCTGGTCCTGGGCTTTTTTTGGTAGGGAGGTTTTTGATAACAGCTTCTAATTCTTCGCGACTAACAGGTCTATTTAGATTGTTCACCTGGTCCTGGTTTAACTTTGATATATGGTACTTATCTAAAAAAGTGTCCATTTCTTTTACATTTTCCAGTTTTGTGGCATACAGCCTTTTGTAGTAAGATCTAACGATTCTCTAAATTTCCTCTGTGTTTGTGGTTATGCCCCCCTTTTCATTTCTGATCTTATTAATTTGCATATTCTCTCTCTGCTGTTTGATTAGTTTGGATAGGGGCTTATCAATTTTGTTGATTATCTCCGGGAACCAGCTTTTTGTTTCATTGATTCTTTGGATTGTTTTCTGTGTTTCTATTTTGTTGATTTCAGCCCTCAGTTTGATTATTTCCAGTCTTCTACTCCTCCTAGGTGAGTCTGCTTCTTTTTTTTCTAGAGCTTTCAGGTGGGCTGTTAAATCTCCGATGTATGCTTTCTCTGTTTTCTTTAAGTGGGCTCTTAGTGTTATGAACTTTCCTCTTAGGACTGCTTTCATAGTGTCCCATGAGTTTGAGTAGGTTGTTTCTTTATTGCCAATGAATTCAAGGAAGACGTTAATTTCTTTCTTTATTTCTTCCTTGATCCAGGTGTGGTTCAGTAGTTGACTGTTCAGTTTCCATGAGTTTGTAGGCTTTCTGGGGGTAGCATTGTTGTTGAATTCTAACTTTAATCCATGGTTATCTGATAAGACACAGGAGGTTATGAATATTTTTTTGTAACTGTGGAAGTTTGCTTTGTTACGAAGTATGTGGTCAATTTTCGAGAAGGTTCCATGAGCTGCAGAGAAGAAGGTATATTCTTTCCTATTTGGGTGGAATTTTCTATAGATGTCTGTTAAGTCCATTTGTTTCATTACCTCCATTAATTCTCTTATTTCTCTGCTAGGTTTCTGTCTGATTGACCTGTCCATTGGTGAGAGAGGAGTGTTGAAGTCTCCTACTATTAGTGTGTGCGGTTTGATGGCAGCCTTGAGTTTTAGTAATGTTTCTTTTACTTACATGGGTGCTTTTATATTAGGGGCATAGATATTCAGGATTGAGTCTTCATCCTGATGAATTGTTCCTGTTATGAGTATAAAATGTCCCTCTCCATTTCTTCTGATTGATTTAAGTTTGAAGTCAACTTTGTTAGAAATTAGTGTGGCCACACCTGCTTGTTTCTTAGGTCCATTTGCTTGATAAACCTTTTCCCAACCCTTTACTCTGAGTAGATGCCTGTCTTTGTGGTTGAGGTGTGTTTCTTGTAAACAGCAGAATGTTGGATCTTGTTTTCATATCCAGTCTCTTAGCCTGTGCCTTTTTATAGGTGAGTTGAGTCCATTGACATTAAGTGATATTAATGACCAGTGATTGTCAACTCCAGTCACTTTTTTAGTCGTAGAGTTTGTGTGTTTCCCTTCTTTGAGTTTGCTGGTGAAGGATCTCTAGATGTTTGAGTTATTGTGGTCATTGTTGGACTCCTTGGTTTGTTATTTTCCTTCTATTACTTCCTGTAAGGCTGGAATTGTGGCTATGTATTGTTTAAATTTGTTTTTATCCTGGAAAACTTTGTTTTCTCCATTTATAGTGAATGAACACTTGGCTGGGTATAGTAGTCTGGGCTTGCATCCATGGTCTCTTAGTGTCTGCAGTACATCTATCCAGGACCTTCTTGCTTTCATTGTTTCCATAGAGAAATCAGGTGTAAGTCTGATCCGTTTACCTTTATAAGTAACTTGGCCTTTTTCCTTTGCAGCTCTTAATATTCTTTCTTTATTCTGTACGTTTTGTGTTTTGAGTATTATATGGCGAGGAGATGGTTTTTTTTTTTTTTTTTTTTTTTTTTTTTTTTTTTTTTTTTTTGGTCCAGTCTATTCGGTGTTCTGTATGCTTCTTGAACCTTCAAAGGAATATCTTTCTTTAGGTTAGGAAATTTCTCTTCTATAATTTTATTAAACATATTTTCTGGACCGTTGAGCTGTACTTCTTCTCCTTCTTCTATCCCAATTATTCTTAGGTTTGGTCTTTTTATTCTGTCAAAGATTTCCTGAATGTTTTGTGATGTGAATTTGTTGGACTTGCTGTTTTCATTGATCAGTGTGTTTATTTTCTTTATGGTAACTTCAGTGTCTGAAATTCTTTCTTCTATCTCTTGTAATCTGTTGGTAGTACTTGTCTCTGTATTTCCTGTTCATTTACCCAGATTTTTCATCTCCATCCTTCCCTTAGTTTGTGTTTTCTTCATTACTTCCATTTCATTCTTCAAGTCTTGAACCGCTTCCCTTACCTGTTTGATTGCTTTTTCCTGTTTCTCTTGGTTTTCTTGGGTATCTTTGAGTGATTTATTCATTTCCTCTACCTTTTTGTTTGTGATCTCTAATTGTTTATGGCAGTTTTTCACCTCCTGTTTAAGGTCTTCTATTATTTTCATATAATTCACTTTTGAGTCTATTTCTTCTAATTCTTCTAGAGTAGGGTGTACAATTCTTCTTAATTCGGTATTCCTGGATTCTGGTGATGTCATGTTGCCTTTCAGGTTGTTGGAGGAATTCTTGCATTGGCGCCTTCCCATCTCTTCCTTCAAATGGAGCAAGGAGAAGCCTAGTGTCTTTGTCCCGTCTTTGCTGTGACTGACTCTCTGGGTGTATCTCTTCAGTGTAGAAGCAGGAACCGTCCCGTCCAGATGGAGCTCCTCAGCACCGAAACATAGACGCCTGGTAGTCCAATGACCTGCGGACAAAAGGGAGATCTTGGGGGGGGGGGGCAGTGCGGGGACGAGTAGTACACAGGACACCCTGCTGCAAAAGCTGACGGTGCGCGTGCTCCCTTTCGAGGGTCCCTGAGGCTGCCTGGTAGGCAAGCACTCACCGCTCAGGGTGGGCAGCCCCAGCATAGGAGCAGAAAACAGTTCCTAAACAAAGGACCTAGCAGAAAATGCAGGCTTGGGGGGGGGGTCGTGTGTAAGAAAGACAGCCCTGCAGAAGGAGCTGGGGGAGGGGGGTTTGTGCTCTCTCCCTCTCTCCCGGGACAATCCACCCCTGGATAGCACACACTCACCCGTCCAGATGGAATTCCTCAGCACCAAAACAGGGCCTCCTGGTAGCCCAACTGTCCGGGGACAAAAGGAAAAACGGAGCAGTCCGGGCGAGCTCCAGGAGAGCACAGGCACCCCGGGAGCACAAGCTGAAGGTGTCTGGGCTCCCTTACAGGGGTCCTTGAGGCCTGCCTGGTAGGCAGGTACTCACCGCTCTGGGTGGGTAGCCTTAGTGTAGGAGCTTAAAACTGTTCTTGAGCCATTCCATTGTTATTGAAGACCATCAAATTAAATTCATATTCTAGCTCTTCTGACTAATACTACAATTAATGATATTGCAAATATCTTTTATTATGAAAAAATTTTTGCTCATATTTTGAATAACGATAGGTCAGTAAAATATTTACTAGATGCAATTATTTAATTTTTAAGGATCCCCCATAGTGACATTCACAATGGCTGTATTAATTTATATTCTTACCAACAGTTTACAAGTTTTTCTCCTCATATTTACCATTATTTTTTATATTTGGAGTTTTGTTAATATTAGTCATTTTAACTGCAGGGAGATGATAACTTTTTGTGCTTTTAATTTGTATTTTCTTGGTGGTCAATAATTTGTTTAAGACTCTCCTTTTACCATTTGTAATTTCTTCCTTTGCGAAGTGAACTTTTAAAAAATTTTTCCCATTTTAAAAACTTAACTACATATTTTAGTATGCTTTCTTGTTCCTAATTTTTTTGGATATTCATATTTTGCTGAATAAACAGTTGGCAAATATCTCCATAACTGTACAGGTTACTTCTTTACTCTGTTATTTACCTTCTGTACTATGCAAAAACTACTCAAAGCCTCTTATGTTTCTACCTAGATTTTACATTTTATCCTCTAATTCTATGGCAAATGCCAATATAATTTTAACAGAGATTGGATTGACACAGAAATTTACAGTGATTCACATGGTGCTGTTTCCTGTTTGCTTTAGTCCACTCTCAATATTTCTCACTTGAATCTCTGTGTCTTTTGTCATTCAATCTTTCTGTTTTTTTTCTTTGATAAGTTCATTTAGTGTTGCCTATATTTTCTTGAACGTCATATAGATTCCTAATACAGTTATTTTCTTTATTGAGAAAAGGAAAAAAAAAACAAGTTTCTGCCTCCTCCCAGCCTGCCATTTCCCACCCCCTCCTCCCACCCTTCTCCCCCTCCTCCCACCCTTCTCCCCCTCTCCCACTCCTCTCCCCCTCCCTCTCCAGTCCAAAAAACAGTCAGGGTTCCCTGCCCTGTGGAAAGTCCAAGGTCCTCCCCCCTCCGTCCATATCTAGGAAGGTGAACATCCAAACTGGCTAGGCTCCCACAAAGCCAGCACCTGAAGTAGGATCAAAAGCCTGTCCTTGGCTTCTCATCAGCCCTCATTGTTCGCCATGTTCAGAGAGTCCGGTTTTATCCCATGCTTTTTCAGTCACAGTCCAGCTGGCCTTGGTGAGCTCCCAATAGATCAGCCCCACTGTCTCAGTGGGTGGGTGCACCCCTCGTGGTCCCAACTTCTTTGCTCATGTTCTCCCTCTTTCTGCTCCTCATTGGGACCTTGGGAGCTCAGTCCAGTGCTCCAGTCCATTGTCTCTGTCTCTATTTCCATCCATCACCAGATGAAGGTTCTATGGTGATATGCAAGATATTCATCAGTATTGCTATAGGATAGGGTCATTTTTATATTAATTGTCAGATCGGTTATCTCTGTGCATTTCTTTATGATCTGTCACTGACGCTAGATTTGTCAGTCTTGTGACATCCACTTTTTATGATTGTCGACGATCCTTTTGTCAAGCCTTGATGATTTCACATTGAAAGGAGGTATTCATTCCACCCTATGGAATTGATGTATGTATAGGAATATCTTTTAAACATAAACCTACTGAGACATTGCTAAGCAGGTAGTAGACTATGATTCTTCATCCAAAATCCAGTGCAACCATTTCAGAGCTAAGAAGCATCCTAAGCACAGAACCTCTGGGACAAGTACTTCCCTGGGCTAGTCTCCATTAGTCAGTGTATTAGTTAATCTTCATGTCACTGTGACAGCATATCTGACAAATACAAGTATTAAATGGTGATAAAAGTATAGCTACTGGGAATGTCCATTTTCTGTTGTGGCAAAAGTAAAGGTGGGCATTCATAGTACAACACTATTCAGAAGACAGAGATGAAAAAGGGAGCCAAAACCCAATATTCCATTCATGGCCCATTGTTTTTTGTCATCTTAGTGACTGCACATGAATCTACTGATATTTTAATTATTATATGCACTCCATGGCACCCACAGTCAATGACTTGCTGGCTATGCCACTTGGTGTGAAGAGCCTTCCCTTTCCACAGACACACTGTGGTATGCCAGTTTAAACTAAGTCTTTTTTTGTTTTTTGTTCTTTTCATAATTAAATGAATAGCATATTTATTTTTTAACATTTTATTATTATTATTATTATAATTATTACAAATTTTCACCTCCTCCCCTCCTCCATTTCCCTTCCCCCCATTCTTGCTCCCCCTCCCTCTACAGTCCAAAGAGCAGTCAGGGTTCCCTGCCTTGTGGGAAGTCCAAGGTCCTCCCCCATCCATCCAGGTCTAGGAAGGTGAGGATCCCATCAGACTAGGTTCCCACAAAGCCAGTATAAGGAGGAGAATCAAAACCCAGTACCATTGTCCTTGGCTTCTCAGTCAGCCCTCCTTGTCAGCCACATTCAGAGAGTTCAGATTGATCACATGCTCCATCAGACCCAGCCCAGCTGGCCTTGGTGAGTTCCCATTTGATGTGCCCCACCGTCACAGTGGATGAGCACACCCCTTGCAGCCCTGACTTTTTTGCTCATGTTATCTCTCCTTTTGCTCCTCATTTGGACCTTGGGAGCTCAGCCCAGTTCTCCAACGTGGGTCTCTGTCTCTATCTCCATCCATGGCCAGATGAAGGTTCTATGGTGATATGCAAGATATTCATCAGTGTGGCTATATTATAGGGCCAGTTCAGGTGCCATCTTCTTAGCTGCTCAAGGAACAAGCTGGGGACATCTCTTTGGACACCTGGGAACCCCTCTAGAGTCCAGTCTCTTGCCAACCCTCAAATGGGTCCCTTATTAAGATATATATTTTCCTGCTCCCATATCCACTCCTCCTCTATCCAAACTGTCCCATTCCCCCAAGCTCTCCCCATAATCCGCATCTCACTTCTCTCTCCCCATCTCTCCTTGCCCCCGTCTCACCCCCACCCTCAAGCTCTCAATTTTTGCCTGGAAATCTTGTATACTTCCAATATCCAGGAGGATAACTACATGTTTTTTTTTTTTTGGGGGGGGTTCACCTTCCTATTTATCTTCTCTAGGATCATGAATTATAAGCTCAATGTCCTTTATTTATGGCTAGAATCCACTAATGAGTGAGTACATACCATATTCATCTTTTTGGGTCTGGGTTACCTCACTCAGGATAGTGTTCTCTATTTCCATCCATTTGCATGCAAAATTCAAGATGTCATTGTTTTTTTTTCCTCTGAGTAGTACTCTAATGTGCATATATTCCACACTTTCTTTATCCATTCTTCCATTGAGGGGCATCTAGGTTGTTTCCAGGATCTGGCTATTACAAATAATGCTGCTATGAACATAGTTGAACAAATGCTTTTGTAGTATGATTGGGCATCTCTTGGGTATATTCCCAGGAGTGGTATTGCTGGATCCTGGGGTGGGTTGATCCTGAATTTCCTGAGAAACTGCCACACTGATTTCCAAAGTGGTTGCACAAGTTTGCATTCCCACCAGCAATGGATGAGTGTTCCCCTTACTTCACAACCTCACCAGAAAAGGCTATCATTTGTGTTTTTGATTTTAGCCATTTTGACAGGTGTAAGATGGTATCTCAAAGTTGTTTTGATTTGCATTTCCCATATCACTAAGGAGATTGAGCATGACCTTAAGTGTCCTTTGGCCATTTGAACTTCCTCAGTTGAGAATTCTCTGTTCAGATCAATACCCCATTTTTTTCTCAGTACTCCATATTTAATTGGGTTAATTAGCATTTTAAAGTCTAGTTTCTTGAGTTCTTTACATATTTTAGAGATCAGACCTTTGTCTGTTGTGGGGTTGCCAAAAAAAAAAACCCACAGAAGTCAGATGTGGGGTGAAAACCTGATAGATCAGAGAAACTGAAAAGCAACAAGCTCATCTTGCTTCTTTAACAGAGACCCAGAAAGATACTTGTTTCTTCACTCACTATAAAACCAAAAGGAAATGTCAAACTTAATTTCCCACCCTTTTCTTCTTGTGCATCTTCTCAATCCAAATTGCTGACTTCTCTACAGCCAACTCTGATCAGCTAGTTGCTAGGTCTATCCCCTAATTCAAGGCAAACTTTAGTTAATAGTCTCAGAGTTTCACAGTATGATCAAAATTCCTTCAACAGTCTATCCTTGGTGACCTATGAAAATCAGTAATGCCCCATGCTCTGAGGATTCCAATGCCAATTACAATAAACAACAGCTAGGGAAAAAGTAATATGTGATAATAATTATCCTTGACTATCAACTTGGTAAGATTTATAATCACAATTTGAACAAACATCTGGTCATGTTTATGACAGGTTATCTATATTGGGTTAGTTTAGGTAGCAAAGCTCACCTTAATTGTGGATAGCACCATTGCGTTGTCTAGGATTATGAGCTAAAGAGAAAGAAGAAAGTCTAAGGGGAGCAGTGAAAAAATGTATAGCACAATAAAAAAAATAAAAAAGAAAGACTGGTGAGTACCAGAATTCATTTATCTCTGGTTCCTGTACCATAGATACAACATGATCAATTGTTTCATATTCCTGTTCACATGACTTTCCTGCCAGGATGGACTTTATCCTTAAGTTGTGAGCCCAAATAACTCTTCTTTTATAAAGTTCTTTTTGTCAATTATTTTGTTGCAGCAATGGAAAAAAAATAATACCTGATCAAACACATAAGCCTGTTGCTGTTTCACATTCGTCCTGTAATAGCCATTGAAGTTTTAATATATATATTTCCTTTTTTATCCTATAAAAACTTTCTTTATGAGTGAGTACATCCCATGTTCATCTTTTTGGGTCTGGGATACCTCACTCAGGATAGTGTTTTCTATTTCCATCCATTTGCATGCAAAATTCGAGAAGTCATTGTTTTTTACCGCAGCATAGTACTCTAATGTGTAGATATTCCATACTTTCTTCATCCATTCTTCCATTGAAAGGCATCTAGGATACTTCTAGGATTTGGCTATTACAAACAATACTGCTATGAACATAGTTGAACAAATGCTTTTGTCATATGATAGGGCATCTCTTGGGTATATTCCCAAGAGTGGTATTGCTGGGTCCAGGGGTAGGTTGATCCCGAATTTCCTGAGAAACCGAAACACTGACTTCCATAGTGGTTGCACAAGATTGCATTCCCACCAGCAATGGATGAGGGTACCCCTTCCTCCACAGCCTCTCCAGCAAAGGTTATCCTTGGTGTTTTTGACTTTAGCCATTCTGACATGTGTAAGATGATATCTCAAAGTTGTTTTGATTTGCATTTCCCTGATTGCTAAGGAAGTTGAGCATGACCTTAAGTGTCTTTTGGCCATTTGACCTTCTTCTGTTGAGAATTCTCTGTTCAGATCAGTGCCCCATTTTTTAACTGGGTTAATTAGCATTTTAAAGTCTAGTTTCTTGAGTTCTCTATATATTATGGAGATCAGACCTTTGTCTGTTGCGGGGTTGGTGAAGATCTTCTCCCAGTCAGTAGGTTGCCTTTGTGTCTTAGTGACAGTGTCCTTTGCTTTGCAGAAGCTTCTCAGTTTTAGTAGGTCCCATTTATTCAATGTTGCCCTTAATGTCTGTGCTTCTGGGGTTATACATAGGAAGCAATCACCTGTGCCCATCTGTTGTAGTGTATTTCCCACTCTCTCTTCTATCCTTTTCAGTGTGTTCGGGCTGATATTGAGGTCTTTAATACATTTGGACTTGAGTTTTGTGCACGGTGAAAGATGTGGGTCTATTTTCATTCTTCTACAGGTTGGCATCCAGTTGTGCCAGCACCATTTGTTGAAGATGCTTTCTTTCTTCCATTGTATACTTTTAGCTCCTTTATCAAAAATGAGGTGTTCATAGGTTTGTGGGTTAAAATCCGGGTCTTCTATATGATTCCATTGGTCGACCTCTCTGTTTTTATGCCAGTACCACACTGTTTTCATTACTGTAGCTCTGTAATAGAGTTTGAAGTCAGGGATGGTAATGCCTCCAGAAGATCCTTTATTGTATAGGATTGTTTTGGCTATCCTGGGTTTTTTGTTTTTCCATATAAAGTTGATTTTTGTCCTCTCCAGATCTGTGAAGAATTTTGATGGGATCACTCATAATTGGTTTCTAGCCATAAATAAGGGTCACAGAGTCTACAATAAGTGAATCTAAAGAAGCTAAGTAAGAAGGGGAACCCAAGGAAAAACATATAGTTATCCTCTTGGCTATGGGAAGTAGACAAAATTGCCGGAGAGAAAATTGGGATCTTGGGGGTGGGGTGGGATGGGGGTAAGGGGAGATGGGGAGAGAAAAGTTAGAAGGGAAGGAGGTCGGGGCTTGGGAAAACAGGAGGTTTGGGATAAAGGAAGGTTGGACAGGGGAGCACGGAACCACAATTCTTAGTTAAGGGAGCCACTTTAGGGTTGGCAAGAGACCTGACCCTAGAGGGGCTCCCAGGTGCCCAAGCTGAGGTCCCCATTTAGTTCCTTGGGCAGCTGAAATTACCCTATCCTTGAGCAATACTGACGAATATCTTGCATATCATCATAGAACCTTCATCTGGTGATGGATGGAGATAGAGACAGAGACCCACACTGGAGCACTGGACTGAGCTCCCAAGGTCCCAATGAGGAGCAGAAGGAGGGAGAACATGAGCAAAGAAGTCGGGACCACGAGGGATGCACCCACCCACTGAGACAGTGGAGCTGATCTATTGAGAGCTCACCAAGACCAGCTGGACTGTGACTGAAAAAGCATGGGATAAAACTGGACTCTCTGAACATGGCGAACAATGAGGGCTGATGAGACGCAAAGGACAATGGCACGGGTTTTGATCCTATGTAATGTGATGGCTTTGTGGGAGCCTAGCCAGTTTGGATGTTCACCTTCCTAGATATGGACGGAGGTGGGAGGTCCTAGGTCTTACCACATGGCAGAAAACCCTGACTGCTCTTTGGACTGGAGAGGGAGGGGGAAAGGAGTGGGGGGAGTGGGAGAAGGGTGGGAGGAGGGGGCCTAGGGTGGGAGGAGGGGGAGGGAAATGGGAGGCTGGGAGGAGGTGGAAACTTGTTTTTTTTTTCTCCTTTTCTCAATAAAAAAAGAAAAAAAAACTTTCTTTAATTTAAAAATATTTCCTTGGCTAAACTCAGACTCAAAGAAAATTGTAGGTGTGTGTGTGTGGGGTGTGTGTGTGTATGCATAACCAAGGAAGTACAGAACCTGTGCAATGAAGACTGGAATCTTCTGAGAAAAGAACTAGAGAAAGACACTTTAAAATAAAAAGACATTCCACACTCATGAATTAATATGATTGATATTAAGATAATGACCATTCTACCAAAAATTGTTGAAAGGTATAATGCATTCCTAATCAAAATTTTCACCTCATTTGTCACAGAAATAGAAAAACTGTATCCTAAATTTCATATAGAACCACAAAGGATCCTGAACAAAAAGAATGCTGGTAATATTACCATTCCTGATCTTATGACATATTACAGAGCCATAGGAAAAAAAATAATATGGCACTTACACAAAAACAGAGTCATAAAGCAATAGAAAAGTTGAAGATCCAAGCATATGTCAACATAGTTCCATTTCTTAAATATTTGATAAATTTTCAAAAAACATAAGCTGAAGAAAAGAAAGCAACAGCAATAAATGGTGCTTAGAAAAACTGGATGTCGGAGACCCACACTGGAGCACTGGACTGAGCTCCCAAGGTCCCAATGAGGAGCAGAAGGAGGGAGAAGATGAGCAAGGAATTCAGGACCACGAGGGGTGCACCCACCCACTGAGACAGTGGGGCTGATCTAATGGGAGCTCACCAAGGCCAGCTGGACTGTGACTGAAAAAGCATGGGATAAAACCTGACTCTCTGAACATGTTGGACAATGAGGGCTGATGAGAAGCCAAGGACAATGGCACGGGGTTTTGATCCTACTTCAGGTGCTGGCTTTGTGGGAGCCTAGCCAGGTTGGATGTTCACCTTCCTAGACTTGGACGGAGGGGGGAGGACCTTGGACTTTCCACAGGGCAGGGAACCCTGACTGCTCTTTGGACTGGAGAGGAAGGGGGAGAGGAGTGGGGGAGGGGGAGAAGGGTGGGAGGAGGGGGAGGGTAATGGGAGGAGGGGGAAACTTTTTTTTCCTTTTCTCAATAAAAAAAATAAAAAATAATAAAAAAATAGATGTAAAAGGAAATTGTTAATTTTCCAAAAGAAAAAAGAAAAACTAGATGTCCCAGATGTAGAAAGAATGAAACGAATTCCATATATATCACCTTGTATGCATAGAAAATACCCCAAATGGAACAAATACCTAAACATGAAAACTGAAACTGCTAGAAGACAGGATATAGGTGTAGGAATGGGACTGGATTTGCCAATAATTAAGGCTAACAGTTGATTTATAGGATTTCATAAACTTAAAAAGCTTCTGAATAGCTAATGAAACAAAAAAAATTAGTGAAGAGGAAGCCCAAAGAATGAGAACACACTTTGTCATCTATACATATGACAGATTAATTATCAGAATATAAAAATATTTTTTACAAAATAATCGATAAAGGTAAAAGAAAATAACAAATAATTTGTTCAGAGAATGAGTTTGGGACCTGACTTACCAGAGTTATCAAAAGAAAAAATGGCTGAGAAAAAAAAATTGTTCATAATCTCATTCTCAGCCGAGCGATGGTGGCGCACACCTTTAATCCCAGCACTCGGGAGGCAGTGGCAGGAGGATCTCTGTGAGTTCGAGACCATCCTGGTCTACAGAGCTAGTTCCAGGACAGGCTCTAAAGCCACAGAGAAAACCTGTCTCGAAAAAAAATCTCATTCTCTTCAAATTTTCACATTGAGTAAGCATCCGGGAGTAACTGCAGAATCCAGAAAAGTACAAATGAATCTTTACCAGGGTAGGGGTGGTGGAAAACAATAGAGAAGTGAATAGCAGGGTACAAATAATCTGATCAGATATATGGGAAAAATAGGAGTACAAAAAGTATAAAGTAGAGTAAAATAACAGGAATGATTGAAAGGGTCATGAGGAATTTTATTTTTAATTCTCCTTTTGAAAATTATTTTTATTGAGCTATATAGTTTTTGCCATTCCCCTCCTTTCCTCTCCCCTTCCCTTCTACCCTCTCCCATGGTCCCCATGCTCCCAATATATTTAGGAGATCTTGTCTTTTTATACAACCAATGTAGTTTATCTTTTAGGGTCATATCTTTTAGGGTCAGCGTTGTTGTCTAGGTTATCTCAGATAGTGAATTGTAGGCTGTTTTTTTGTTTTTTGTTTTATGTCTAAAAGTGATTTATGAGTGGGTACATATGATATTTGTTTTTCTGGGTCTGGGTTACCTCACTCAAAATGATGTTTTCTAGCTCCATCCATTTGCCTGAAAATTTCAATATGTCATTGTTTTTTTTTCTGCTCTATAGTACTCCATTGTATAAAAGTACCACATATTCTTTATCATTTCTTCAGTCAAGGGACATTTAGGTTGCTTCCAGGTTTGGGCTATTACAAACAATGCTGCCATAAACATAGTTGAGTAAATGTCATTGTAGTATGATTGAGCATCCTTTGGGTATATACAAAATGTGGCATTTCTGGGTCTTGAGGTACATTGTTCCTATTTTTCTGAGAAACCGAGATACTGATATCCAAAGCAGCTGAACCATTTTGCACTCCCACCTGCAATGGAGGAGTGTTACCTTTACTCCACATCCTTGCCAGAATAAGTTGTCATCTGTGTTTTATAACTTGGACATTCTGATATGTATAAGATGGAATCTCAGAGTTGTTTGCATTTCTCTGATGTTGAGCATTTGCTTAAGTGTCTTTTAGCCATTTTAGATTCCTCTGTTGAGAATTCTCTGTTTAGGTCTGTACCCTAATTATTATTGGTTTACTTGTTCTTTTGATGACCAGTTTCTTGAGTTCTTTGTTTATTTTGGAGATCAGCCCTCTGACTGACATGGGCTTGGCAAAGATCTTTTCCCATTCTGTAGTTTGCCATGCTTTCTTTTTGACAGTGTCCTTTGCTTTACAGACAAGCTCCGCAGTGTCAGGAGGTCCAGTTTATTAATTGATGTTCACAGTGCCTGTGCTAATGGGGTAACGTTTAGGAAGAGGCCTCCTGTGCCAATGCATTCAACTGTACCTCCCACTTTCTCTTCTATGAGGCTCAGTGTGGCTGGTTTTATGTTGCCTGATCCATTTGGACATGAGTTTTGTGCATGGCAATATATATGAATCTATTTTCATTATTCTACATGTTGATATCCACTTACTCCAGCACTATTTGTTGAATATGCTTTCTTTTTTCCATTTTATATTTTTTGTTTCTTTGTCAAAACTCATGTGTCCATATATGTGTGAATTAATATGTGGGTCTTCGATTCCATTCCATTTGTCCTCCTGTCTGTTTTTATGCCAATACAAGGCTATTTTCAGTACTATAACTCTGTAGTAGAGTTTGAAGTCAGGGATTGTGATGCCTCCAGAAGAATTTTTCTGTGATTTTGATGGAAATTGCATTGAATTTGTAGATTGGTTTTGGTAAGACTGCCATTTTACTATGTTACCCACCAAAGAACCTGGGAGATCATTCCATTTTCTGGTGTCTTCTTCAATTTCTTTCTTTAAAGATTTAAAATTCTTGTCATAAGGTCTGATCTCCAAAATATATAGAGAACTCAAGAAACTAGACTTTAAAATGCTAATTAACCCAATTAAAAAATGGGGCACTGATCTGAACAGAGAATTCTCAACAGAAGAAGTTCAAATGGCCAAAAGACACTTAAGGTCATGCTCAACTTCCTTATCAATCAGGGAAATGCAAATCAAAACAACTTTGAGATATCATCTTACACCTGTGAGAATGGCTAAAGTCAAAAACACCAATGATAACCTTTGTTGGAGAGGCTGTGGAGGAAGGGGTACCCTCATCCATTGCTGGTGGGAATGCAATCTTGTGCAACCACTATGGAAGTCAGTGTTTCGGTTTCTTAGGAAATTCGGGATCAACCTACCCCTGGACCCAGCAATACCACTCTTGGGAATATATACCCAAGAGATGCCCTATCTTATGACAAAAGCATTTGTTCAACTATGTTCATAGCAGTATTATTTGTAATAGCCAGAACCTGGAAACAACCTAGATGCCCTTCAATGGAAGAATGGATGAAGAAAGTATGGAATATCTACACATTAGAGTACTACGCTGCGGTAAAAAACAATGACTTCTCGAATTTTGCATGCAAATGGATGGAAATAGAAAACACTATCCTGAGTGAGGTATCCCAGACCCAAAAAGATGAACATGGGATGTACTCACTCATAATTGGTTTCTAGCCATAAATAAGGGTCACGGAGTCTACAATAGGTGAATCTAAAGAAGCTAAGTAAGAAGGGGAACCCAAGGAAAAACATATAGGTATCCTCTTGGCTAAGGGAAGTAGACAAAATTGCCGGGGAGAAAATTGGGATCTTGGGGTTGGGTGGGTTGGGGGTAAGGGGAGATGGGGAGAGAAAAGTTAGAAGGGAAGGAGGTCGGGCCTTGAGAAAGCAGGAGGATTGGGATAAAGGAATGTTGGACAGGGGAGCACGGAACCACAATTCTTAGTTAAGGGAGCCACTTTAGGGTTGGCAAGAGACCTGACCCTAGAGGGGGCTCCCAGGTGCCCAAGCTGAGGTCCCCAGTTAGTTCCTTGGGCAGTTGAGAATAGGGAACCTGAATTGACCCTATCCTTGAGCAATACTGACGAATATCTTGCATATCATCATAGAACCTTCATCTGGTGATGGATGGAGATAGAGACAGAGACCCACACTGGAGCACTGGACTGAGCTCCCAAAGTCCCAATGAGGAGCAGAAGGAGGGAGAACATGAGCAAAGAAGTCGGGACCACGAGGGATGCACCCACCCACTGAGACAGTGGAGCTGATCTATTGAGAGCTCACCAAGACCAGCTGGACTGTAACTGAAAAAGCATGGGATATAACTGGACTCTCTGAACATGGCGAACAATGAGGGCTGATGAGACGCAAAGGACAATGGCACGGGGGTTTGATCCTACGTAATGTGATGGCTTTGTGGGAGCCCAGCCAGTTTGGATGTTCACCTTCCTAGATATGGACGGAGGGGGGAGGTCCTAGGTCTTATCACAGGGCAGAAAACCCTGACTGCTCTTTGGACTGGAGAGGGAGGGGGAAAGGAGTGGGGGGAATGGGAGAATGGTGGGAGGAGGGGGCGTAGGGTGGGAGGAGGGGGAGGGAAATGGGAGGCTGGGAAGAGGTGGAAACTTGTTTTTTTTTTCTTCTTTTCTCAATAAAAAAAGAAAAAAAATAAAATTCTTGTCATATAGGTCATATTTGGTTAGAGTTTGGATAGAGTTACTCCAAGATATTTTATGCTATTAGAGGCTATTGTGAAGGGTGATGTTTCTCTCATTTCTTCCTCAATCCATTCATCATCTGTAGAATGGAGGGCTACTGATTTTTTTTGACTTAATCTTCTATTCTGTTATATTACTAAAGGTGTTTATGAGTTGCAGGTGTTCCTTGATAGAAGTTTGAGGGTCAGTTATTTAAACTATCATGTCATCAGCAAGTAGTGAGAGTTTGACTTCTTTTCTGATTTCTATCCACTTCATTTCCTTTTGCTGTCGTATTGCTCTAGCTAGAACTTCAAGTTCTATATTAAATAGATATGGAGAACATGGAAAACCTTGTCTTGTTCCTGATTTCAGTGGGATCGCTTTGAATTTCTCTCCATTTAGTTTGATGTTGGCTGTCGACTTGTTGTATATTGTCTTTATTATATTTAGGCATTTTTCTTATATCTCTAATATATATATATATATATCCCTTTATCATGAAGGGATGCTGCAATTTTGTTTTATGCTTTTTTGGCATCTAATGAGATGATTATGTGGTCTTTTTGCTCAGTTTGTTTATATGGTGGATAACATTCACAGATTTTCATATGTTGATTCATTCCTGCATCTCTGGGGGCAAAGCCAACTTGATAATGTGGGATGATTTTTCTGATGTGTTCATGGATTCAGTTTGCCAATATTTTATTGAGTATTTTTGCATCAAAGTTCATGAGTGAAATTTTTTTGTAATTCTCTTTCTTACTAACGTCTTTATGAGGTTTGGGTATCAGGGTAATTGTAGCCTCATAAAAAGAGTTTGGCAATATTCCATCTGTTTCTGTTTTTGTATAGAACAACTGCAGTATTAGTATTAGTTCTTTGAAAATCTTTTAGAATTCTATGCTGACACCACCTGTCCTAGGGCTTTTGTTTCTTGGAGACTTTTGATGACTATTTTTATTTGTTTAGCAGCTATGATTCTTTTTAATTTGCTTATCTGGGGTCTTGATTTAATTTTGGTAAGTGATATTTATCCAGAAAGTTGTCCATTTCCTTTGAATTTTCCAAATTTTTGGAATACAGGTTTTCAAAATATTACCTAATGTTTCTCTGGATTTCCTCTGTGTTTCTGTTATAGCATCTCTTTCATTTATGAATTTGTTAATTTGGATATTCTCTCTGCCTTTCAGTTAGTTTGGATAAAGGTTTGTCTATTTTCCCTTATTTCTCTTTTAAGGATCTGTCTGACAGTCCTGTCCAGTGGTAAGTGCTGGTTGCTTAAGTCTCACACTATTAGTGTATGGGGTTTAATGTGTGACTTGAGCTTTAGAAGTGTTTCTTTTACATATGATGATGCCCTTATATTTGGGGCATAGATATTCAATATTGAGATTTCCTCTTGATAGACTTTTTTTTCCTGTGACTAAAATGAAATGTCCTTCTTTGTATCTTTTGACTGATTTTTATTTGAAATCTATTCTTTTTAGATATTAGGATAGCTATACCAGCTTGCTTTTAGGTACATTTGATTAGAAAACTTTTTCCCAAAACTTTACTCTAAGGCAATGTCTGTGTTTGAGGTTGAGGTGTGTTTCTTATATGCAACAAAAGGATGGGTTATGTTCCATATTCAATCTATTAGACTGGATCTTTTTATAGTTTAGTTAATTATTTTTATAATAAGGGATATTAATAACCAATGATTGCTAGTCCCTGTTAATTTAGTTTTCGTTTTTGGTGATGTTATTGTGTGTGTCATTCCCTTCTTTGGGATTGGCTGCTGTGTGATCATCTATTGTTTGAGTTCTTGTGGATGTAGCTAACTTACTTGGGTTGGAGTTTTTCTTCTAGTATTATGTGTAAGGATTAATTTGTGGTTAGGTATTGGTTAAATCTGGTTCTGTCATGAAAAATGTTCTTTTTTGTTGCTCTATGGTGATTGAAAGTTTTGCTTGGTATGGTAGTCCGGCCTGGCATCCATGGTCTCTTTCTGTCTGCATAACATTTGACCAGGAACACCTGGCTTTCATTGTTTCCATTGAGAAGTCAGGTGTAATTCTGATATGTCTGCCTTTATATGTTACTTGGCCTTTTTCTTTTACAGCTCTTAATATTCATTATTTATTCTGTATGTTTAGTGTTTAGGTTATTATATGGCAAGGGGACTTTTTAATCCATTCTATTTGGTGTTCTGTAAGCATTTTATATCTTCATATGCATATCTTTATTTTGGGAATGTTTTCTTCTATGATTTTATTGAATATATCTCCTGTGCTTTTGCATTGGACTTCTTTTTCTATCCCCATTATTCTTAGGTTTGATGTTTTCATGGTGTCCTCATATTTCCTGGATATTTGTTCTTAAGCTTTTCTTAGACTTAGTGTTTTTGTTGACCAATGAGTATATTTCCTTTTATGAATCTTCGGCAATTGATATTCTCTTTTCTGTCTCTTGTATTGTGCTGTTTATGTTTGCATTTGTGGTTCCTGGTCATTTTCTCATATTTTCCATTTCCAGAATTCCCTAGGTTTGTTCTTTCCTTACTGTGTCTATTTTAGTTTTCAAGTCTTGAATCATTTCTTTCATCTGTTTGGTTACTTTATCTTGTTTTTTAAAATGAGATTTGATGATTTCTTCCAATTTTTAGCTTGTCTTTTCCTCCATGTCTATGAGAGAATTTTTCATTTCATCTTTAAGGACCTCAAACCTTTTCATAAATTTATTTTTAGGTCATTTTCTTTTTCATCATTTATACTGGGGTATTCAACTCTTGCTATTGTAGAGTCACTAGTTTTTGTTAGTGTCGTGTTGCTCTTTGTGGTGTTGAGTGTGTTCTTACCTTGTCTATCCATCTTTTACTTTGATTGGTTTACTTGGGTCTATTTCGCTGATTATTAATCTTCCAGGTGTTAGTGGATCCAATCCTCAGATGGTTGCTCCTTGTGGTGCAGTCAGGGCCACAGTTCTAGGTACCCAGGAGGTCACTCTGTGTTCCATGGAGGTAGTTGTGCCTGCTGCCATGGAGACTCAGGCCTGTTTTCCCAAAGGTCCCTGTCTTGGGCTCAGTCCAGGAGAGGTGTTTGACTATGCCCTTCTCCCTCTGGGGTGCCTCCCTATGGAGGTCACTACTTTGGGTCTGCTCTATCAGAGGTTGCTGGCTCAAGCTTTTTAATGTGGAGGTTGCTGGCTTGGTCCTGTTCCCACAGATATCACTGGCTGAGGCATGCTCCCACAAAGGTCCCTGGCTTGGGACTGATGGTTTAGAGGTCTCTGGTTCAGGCCAGCTACCTTAGTGGTCCCATCTTCTTCTCAATTTTAATTATCCTAAAATCCCATAACACAAGTAATTCTCTGTATCCATATTTTCATATTGTTTTAATGAACTTTCCTCATATGGAATGACAATGCTTCCTCCAAAAACTAAATACCACCGAAAAAAATCCTCAATACAAGGCACAACATAAGACACCTTATTTTGAGTCGTTGGTCAGAGTTGTTCATGAGACATCTATTTTGTTTTCTTTTTTAAACCAATCTTTTTTTTACTTTACATATCAATCACAGTTCCCTCTCCTTCCCCTCCTTCCACTTCTTCCACCTTTCCTCCACCCCACACCCTATCCACTCCTCAGAGAGAGTGAGACCTCCCATAGGGGGTCAACAAAGTTTGTCACATCACCTGAGGCAGGATCAATGCCCTCCTCCCTGTATCTTTGTTGAGAAAGGTATCCCTCCAAAGATAGTGGATTCCAAAAAGCAAGTAAAAGCAGTAGTGATAAATCCTGGTTCCAATGTGCCACAAATGGACCAAGCCACATAACTGTCACCCACATTCAGGGAACCTAGTTTGGTCCTATGCAGATCCCCAGCTGTTGATCAAAGTCAGTGAGCTCACACCAACTTGTGTCAACTGTTTCTGTAGGTTTCCTCATCATGAACTTGACCTCTTTGCTCATATTATCACTCTTCCCTCTCTACAACTGGACTCAGGGTGCTTGGCAGAGAGCTTAGCTGTGTATCTGTGCATCTGCTTCCATCAGTTACTGGATGAAGGTTCTGTGATGACAATTAAGGTAGTCATCAATCTGCTTACAGCGTAAAGGCAATTAAAGCACCCTCTCCACTACTGCCTAGATTCTTACCTGGGCTCATTCTTGTGGATTCCTAGAAATTTCTACCCTACTCCATGTCTTCCTAAGAGATTAGATTCATTCCAGAGGTACTGTAGCAAGCCACATTGTTTTGCTACAACTCTGGAGTTTTTAGGTTCATGCTTCTATCAAGAAGCATGCCATTGTATACTTATAAATACCCTCTGTGTGTTTGATGGCAGGGCCTCTTTAAAGGGCTGCAAAGTTTTTACCTCTAACACTGAGTCAGGAAACGTCTCTTAAAGGAGCCATGCTTTTGCTTGCTGCCACTGGAGACAATGCTGCTACTTAGAAGTTGTACCTGACTCTGTTAATTTATCTATCTAGAATCCTTTCATTAAAGCTTTCTCAGGCTTTATGTGAAAATTCTTCCCAAACATTTAGATACCATTTATAGATGGAAGTTTCTTTGCTGCCTGGTTCCTCAGCTGTTCAATTCCAACAACACACAGAGGCTCATATTAATTATAAACTGGTTGGCCTATTAGTTCAGGTTTATTATTAACTAGCTCTTAAACTAACCCATAATTTTTATCTATGTTTAGCTACTTTGCTTGGTACCTTTTCTCAGTGTAGTATTTTCATCTTGTTTCCTCTGCATCTGACTGACAACTGCAAACTGAACCTTTCCTCTTTCCAGAATTTTCCTAGTTGGTGGCCCCACCTTTACTTTCTGCCAGGCTACTGGCCAATCAGGGTTTTATTAAGCATATACAAATGACAAATCTTTTCAGGGTACAAGCGCATTATCTCATAGCAGTATATTGCTTTTATCTTTTATTTTCCTTCAGAGGTACAAAATAAGCTCCTGTTTCTAAAGACACCATAATGGTACCATGGAAGCTTCAAAAGGAACAAGACATTGAACAGTCCTGCAAAACTATGACTTCTATGAACCACATTAACTGTCAGCACACCATGATAATGCTAAGTATGCAATAATGGTACAAATATCTTAGAAGTAATCAACAGCTCTCTAATCACACTTAAGACCTACTTAACAAGAAGGAAAACATGCATGGTACTATGAACCTAGCTAAATAGTGCAAGCAAAGTATTGTGCATTGGAGCAAAACCTATAATCACTACTTACTAAACCATGATAACCCCTAACAACAATATACATATTTGATCTTTTATCCACAGATAAATGAACTCTTCACCCCTCATCAGGGTAATTTCTCTTTGCAGTCAATTGAGATTATTATAGAAAACCACAACCAATCAAAATGCATAGTAGCACAGCCTAATCCAAATGGATTCATCTATAAAACACTTCCAGACCTAAGGCTCAGAGAAAATTGTACAAGATGTGACAGAATGAGTATAAGAGATCGAGGAACATAGTGTTTCCCTTGAGACTGTATCTCCTAGGAATCAAAGTAGCTATAACCATAAAGTGCTCACCAACTTAACTGCCTAAACTTGAGTTGAACAAGAACAACAACAATAAGCTTTCTAGGGTGTCCTACAGAAAGAATATGAGACCTTGATCCTACACAAAAATCTAGAGGCAACAAAAAATGCTGTCAGAAGAAGAAATAGTCTCCCCCAGGGAAGAGTACACTATTTATTTATCCAATACCAAATGGTCAGGCTTTAAAAGAAATATACAAGTAACATTACATAAAATGAGAAAGTTATATTTATACATATATGTATATAATAAGAACTTTTTAAAGGTCCAGGATTGAAGAGATAGCAAGTATAGTTGATTGTTTTTTCCTCTTTACCCATTGGGTAGCCCACCACCCAGCTACCAAATAAATACACAGAGATTTATTCTTTCTTATAAATGCCTGGCTTTAGCTTGACATATCACTAGCCAGCTTTTCTTATCTTAAATTATTCCATATATCTTTTGCCTCTGGGCTTTTATCTATATCTTTTTCTATACACCTTTCTTTTCTTATTTCTTAATGGCTTGCTGTGTAGCTGAATGCTAGCCCCTGATGACCTCCTCTCTGTGTTGTAGTTTTCTCCTTCTTTTCCTCCCAGATTTCTCCTTCTATTTATTCTTTGCCTTCCAGCCCCACCTATCTTTTATCATGCCTTGCTATTAGCCATTCATCTCTTTATTAGACAGACAATAAGGTAATTTAGACAGTAAAAGAACCAAGTCTTTACAGAGTTAAACAAATGCAACATAAAAGAATGCATCACATCTTTGCATCACTAAACAATTGTTTTAAAACATGAACACATGTAAGACATCTTAAACTAATATTCCACAACACATATGTTTTGGGTAAATTAGCAGAAACGTATTATTGATAATAAAACCTCATTCTTAATTTTTCAACAACAGAAATTTAAAACTAGGGTTAGCACTGCATCTCATCCAAAATTGCATACATTGTCAGTGTACTGACACATTTCCTTGAAATAGACAAAAACATCATTTGCTACATCCCTTGGTTCAATTTTAGACTGGAGCTTTTGTATCTTAGTTTCTCTGAGGGCTTTTCCTAGGTCCTTTTTGCAGCCACAGCAGTATCTAAAATTTAGAGGCCAACAAAATGGTTTAAAATACATTGGACCAGCGATCAGTCACAAGGAAGAGGTGAGGTACGAATTTCCTCTGTGAATATCTCCAAATTCTCATTCTGATTTGACAGCTACATTTCCAAGTTCTTTACTGGTACTTAATAATGGGAGTCATAGAAAAACAAAATAATTTTTATGAAGGAAGGTATCATGTTAATTATAATAAAGTGTTTTGCACTTTTCAAGAAAATATTTAAGCTGGGCTACATTCATTAATAACATTATTTCTGATTAAAAGATGATTACAGGACATATTAGCTACTTTTCTATTGCTACATAAAACACTAGTACCAAGAAAATGTATAGAAGAGTTTATTTGGGGCTTATGTTTCTAAAGGAGTATAAGTCCATCACCTACTGTGATGGGGAAACCTAACAAAAGTTGTGCGTGGAGGTTGGAATAACAATTGGGAGGGAGCTCCCTTCTTAAATCACAAACAAGAAGCAGAACGTGAATCTGAAATGGTATCTTTAAAATTATCAATGCCTGCCTCCTGTGATGTACTTCTAGTCAAATCACATTAC